>NC_134861.1:84497245-84813495 GCF_049852395.1 Peromyscus maniculatus bairdii
AAAAGCAAAGAAAGCATGGACGAACATGTGAGTGGTGGGCAAGAAGGCTGGGCCCATGAAACACAGTGTGAAGTGATAGGAAGGATTATCTTGTGTAGATGGCAAGGAACCACCGACAAAGAATGAGGGGAGATGGCATGAATTGTAAACATGGTCCCCTAGAATTTGTGTTTCTACCGCAGACAGAATAAATTAGAGAAAATAGTATTTGGGTACTTTTTAAAGATGGGGGAAATCCAGGTGGGAAATAATTCTAAAAAATATACTAGACCAACAAGGATAAAAAGAGGAAGGAGAAATACACATGAAAATGAAGGTTTTTGGCCATCTGCAATATATATATATATCGCTAATTAAACACAGAGCCCCAACAGACACTGTTTTCAGAGAAATGCTGCTTTTGATTACAAATGAGGAATAAATCTTAGGAGTAAGAGGATTTTACTTATTAGAAGCAAAACTAGAAACTAGAAATGTGTTTCCTCAGTTTTCCTTCTCATCCTTATTTTCTTCATCTTAGAGACCTTTCTAGTTTAATACCTTATATTTCCTAAACAGGTATTTGTTTATAGCTTACCTTTAATATGAGAGTTAAATTAATTTAAGGAATTTATAAAAGAAAATAAGATTAAATTTAAGGGCAGAGAAGAAAGGGAGGGAGGAGAAAAAGAGAAAGAAAAGATGCCAGACATAAAATGAGAATTCTTACATAAGAATAAGTCACTTTACAAAGTTTATATGTTCCATGACAATGTCCAAACACAAAGTAAATTCAGGCTTGGTGGTTGCTTGTGACCTGTTCCAGAGTCTTAGTCCTCAAGCAGAGGGGCAGCCCTGATTCTTGGGTGGATCATGGGAGCATCTGCTCCAAATGGTGAGTCAGCAAAGGGTCCCAGCCGTCTGCTACTGTGCACAAATCACAGTCTTATGAATGGTCCCTTGCCTTCAACATCTGCCAGGGAGGCCAGGTTCATTTAGACGCTCAAGACAGAGAACATTCTTAGAGGAGTCACTCGTTTACCCAGTCTTGATTAGATACTAATTAGCCACTTTGGTTGGCAATCTTCAACTCGATTCTGCTGAACAGAGTGCTCTGAAGTAAACATTTTGTTCAAACACGTTAACAGAATAATTAATGTCGATCCTTACATATGTTCTCTCTCTCTCTCTCTCTCTCTCTCTCTCTCTCTCTCTCTCTCTCTCTCTCTCTCTCTCTGTTTTACAGATTCATCTAATTATCAAATACCTTCTTTCAGTTCACTGTCCTACATGGAAGTCCAAGAAATCTTTAATATAATTCAAAAAGTAAGAAACTCATACAAAATTGCCTTATCTATGGCATACAATGAATGAGTTGTGTCTTTATGTTCAGTATGTCCATGAGAACTTAAAAAAAAAACTTGAGAAACAGTAGTCACACTTTTCCAGATGAGAAACGGTGAAGCCCAAAGAGTTAAAATGAGTCAAAGTGACTCATAAAGTCAAGATAAGAACTAAAATGCCAATCAAGATTGCATATAGCTTGTCTGGACCTTAGCATTTGAGAAGACATTATCATTACATAAAATATGAATGAAGTGCCTTTGGGGAATACATTATACAACAAGATTTTTTACTCCACATTTTCCAGGGATAATTTCAAATGCAGTGTTTATTTTTTTCCTGTGTCACCACAATCATTCTTATCTCAGCGTTGTGTATTTTAGTGTTTATAAAATTGAATAGGATTGAAAAGAACTAAATCCACAGCTGGTGGTTTATTTCTTCAATTTCTAAAGGCAGAGAATACATAAACATTTGAAGCTTCCTCATCCACTGAATCACTTTCAAAGAAAAGGCAACCTGACTGATGAACAAGTTTCTAGGGGTCAGATGAGAGCTGGAAGTCAGATGATGCCATCTGACGAAGCTTTTCAAGTCTATTGAGGAAAAACAGGAAGTGCCAGACACAACCTTATAACCAGGTGTCTCCAGAAAGGAGGGGTCAGTGTTCAGAAACCAAAAGACCAGAAATCCAATTTAGATAAGAAGCAAAAGAGAAGTAACACATTTCGACTAGTAGATGTTGGAAGAAACATGCTCTTAGATGGTCAGACTAGAGTCAGTGCATTAGTAGAAGGAAGACAGACCTGAAAAGTCTTATTTACAAACTCCTGAAGCTTTTATTACATGTCCATATTTCTCTCCTCCACAGCCAGTTTCCCTAGACACTTGGATTCTGTGGGTTCTGGGTTCAGGTGTTGGAAGTGATCTCACAGTTACTCAATGGAGAACACATTGGGCACCTAACAACCTCCTGTAACTCCAGCTTCACATTCACATCCTGGTGCCTTTCTCCTAGGCACTAGGAGATCTTCCCCCATCCTTTGCTCTCTTGATTCTGGTGCAAAGAAGACTCAAATGAAAGTGACATGTCATTAATACTAATACGGCGGCATGCTTTGAAACAGTTTGCAAGCTGTGAGCAAGAGAAATATAGAATGAGAAATCCAAAGAACAAAACGAAGCTGAGACTCAGCAGCCATGGAGTGATGGAGACTGAGATGATTCCCCAAGCACAGTGAGTAGTTACCCAGCTTTTACTTTGTCTCACGGGACCTTGGGTTTAATGATGCCCTGACATATTAAGACTAACATCCCTAAGATGACTGAATGAATGACACATTTATTATCAAAGCTAATGATCCTTGAACCACTTATGAACCTCAAATCTCTCGTTGAAAATACCACAGAAGCATCTGCTCAATAATTGTCCACCACATATGTTCTTCTATGCACATTCTCATCAAGGTCAAGGCTCACTGCTTATAAAGTGCTATAAACAATATCAGTGCAAAGAGACTAAATAACCATGGAGTCAATAAATAATAACTCAATTGAAACCAAAATGGTAAACTGTTCACATCATGGAGATAAAGCTGCAGCATGATACATTAGTTGTACTTTCAGTGTCCAGGAGAAAGTGGAAGTCACAGTCAAGCCCCTTGGCTCTAAGAGTCATGGCTTGAATTGGCCATCTATTCTTACATTCTGTGGGATGATGTGGATTCCACAAAATTAATGAGGGGAGGGTCCATTGCTATGTGGCAATTAGAATAGGCAGAGTCTACTATCAGTTTGTACAAGGCCACTTTGTCCCTGGAAAGGGACTCTAGTGAGAGTCAAAATACAATTCCAAATTATGTAGACTCATTCCAAGCTGAAAGTGGGCTCTTCCAGAACCCCTCATTGCCTTATTGACATGAATGGTGAAAGAAAGAAGGAAAGGAAGGAAGGAAGGACCACCTTCCATTCGCCTCTGCATGGGAGTCTGAAATGCCCCAGCATCTGGATGGAAAGTCAGGTGGCCAGATCAGTCCCCTTGGACAGAATCATCACACTATAACCTGAAGAGACGGCTCAGTAGTTAAGAGTTCTCGCTGCTCTTGCTGAGGCCTGGGTTTCACTTTCCAATACCCACTAACAACCTCCTGCAACTCCAGTTTTAGGAGATCCAATACCTTCTTGTGGTCTCTATTAATACCTACACATACATGGAATACACTTATACAGGCATATACAGAAACACATAACCAAAAAGAAATCTTTTATAAAAAAGAAAATCAACACACCATTTAGTATTAGACCGGCAAGACCCCTATAATATCAGGCCTTGTACTAGTTAAGCACTGTCACAATAAAACTGTGTTAGAGACCCCCGAAGCCAACAACATCAATTCTTCACTTTCCCAGATGTTCGAGTTGCTCAGTGGTCTGCTCCAGCCAGCCATTCCTAACAGAGTTGTCCAGGCCGAAGTGGGTGGGGAAGGGAAGCTCATCCTTTGCCTCTGTCTCAGCTGTGCATGGACAACTGTCATGTGACAAACCTTTCCAGACCTCCAGTCAGGGCAATACGCTATCATCTCTGCCCACTTTGCCATGACCAAAGAGATGAGCACATGGATAGCCCCGAAGTCAAGAGGCAAGAGGCACAGGTCACCCAGTGAAGGTGTGAGTGGAGAAGCCCTCACCTTTCTCTTCTTTTGCTTCCTTCTGTTTAACCATTTCCATCCACACTGTGGTTGTTCAAGTGTGTAAGGTTCATCCTAACTTCAGAACACCAACCCTTAGTTTCTCCAGATATTCCAAGGCTCATTTTTCTTTGTATCTAGATACTTCTAAATGCTGGGATTCCTTCAAGAAGTTCACTCTTGATTAGAGAATCTAAAATAGCTGCCCCACCTAACACTCATATGTATATATGTATATGTGTCTGTCATCTTCTCTACCTTATTATCTTGCTCTAATTGTTTCAGAGGTGATTAGAAACATTTTTAAAGTGTGCGTGTTTCTTTGTGATCTGTCTCCAGTCCTCTACTGTATGTCTTTTGTAGGGACATACGGTCTTCTTTACTGTCACATTGCTAGCACCAAGGATAGTGCTAGGGACATTGCATTAAATGAAATCCATTGCCATTAGAGTTGGAGATGGGCCACTGAAAACTGAGCCTGTTCATTGCAGACTCTGATCGTGAAGCCTGGGGGTCAGAAGGCCCTTCATAAATGTTCCTCTCCGGAAAGACTTGGACATGATCTCCTGCCTATAGAGGCTTACTGTATATTTGGCCACAAAATGGCTTAGCATTATTAATTAAGGAGTCATATCCCAGTACGCTGCAGAGTAGCTAAAAGGATGCTGAATGCAGGAAAGCTCTCTCAGCCCCTCCAATAAGGAATCTAGCTGCCGCTTCCCCAGGCAGCCTAACACTGTCTTATATTTCATCTTTACTAATGGAATCAAGAGAAAGAAACAAGATGTGAATTTTACCTGGACCCAGTAAAGGCCCCAAACAGCACAGGCCAGGGAACCATGCCAGCTCAAGTGAAGCATTTTTGGACTCCAAGAAACTATGAAGGCCTTCAGAGCCTCCAGACCACACTAATGGGCCTCGCAAGACCGTGTTTGGCTTCAAGAAGGCCATTAATGAAGTTCAGATCGAAGTTGTGCAGCTTTAGTTTTTAAAATGTTTCCTTAAAGTTTTACAGGGAGCTTAGCTCTTATGACATTTGCAGAAATGGTAGCCAAGCTTTTGTTTGAAAACATGGTGAGATGCCTGCAATATTAATAATGGTGCAGCCATAGCAATAATAGAAGCATTGGAGGAGGAGGAGGATGCGAAGCACAGTCTCCACCACTCCATCCTTTATAAACCTGAAGGGCTGCTAAACACAACGATGATTGACTTTCTCAGAATGCACTGCATATGCTCAGTGGTTTTTTGTTTTGTTTTTTCTCTTGGGGATGGAAAGAAAGGGGGCAGGAAGATGCTGGGATTTTCCATCGCTGCTTTCTTTGTCTGATTCAGCAGTTTTTGTTTTTTGTTTTTTTGTTTTTTGCTTTTTTTTGTTTTTTTAACAAAAGGCCAAGTTCCAAGCAAGGTACCCTTGCCAGCATGTTCTTCAAAGAGAAGGAATTCCCTCCTTTGTCTCTGTGTTCACACTTGTATATGGGGGAGATCCAGCAGGAAATGCATGTGCCAAAGTTTCAATAGACAGAAACACCCCCTCCTGGACTTTTCTCACATGCTTTGTTCAACCAGAAGGGCAAATATGGAACATGACCATGAACATGTATGTGCTTTTGATCTCAGACTCACTAAATTTGTGTCTTAAGCAGAATTGTAAAACTTAGTGCTATGGAGATTCATTTGGATTTCCAGGCTTGGGTGGAATGGAGAAGTGGTAGAGGTAGTGGAGTTAGAATTCAAAGAAAAATAATAGGAAGTCCTAAATCTTCTTGACCATTGAGTTACTCTCATAAAATAGTATGTTGAGATATATGCAATTAATCAGAAAGAAATGCACAGATTAAATACTGTTTCAAACATGCAAGAATTCAAAATGAAGAGGAAGAATGATCTGCATATACTGTGTTCTAGGAAACGTTTTGGATGGAAGACCTGGAAAACTCTGGGGTCAGTTTTTCTGAATCTAATATCTACCCTTGATTGCTCTTGTTGCAGAGTTCCCAGGGAGAAGAGAAGGTGCACTCTGTTGTGTAGATAATAGGTGGCCTGCAACCCAGTAGGAAAACAGATCTATTAGCATAGACCAGACATAGCTTAATAAACCAAAGAACCATCTCTATGTACCTATGTGAGCTTGTAGAGAGAAATAGCCTATGCACGTTTTCATCCTGACATTCAGCATTCAGTATTTACATGAGAATAATGGGTTCATGAACAACTTGATGAATCAGGAAAGATGTTATCCAGGGGAACTCTGCATATCAAATGCATTCTGTTTCACAGTTGTGCACTGTAATGTTTGACTAATAACATGTCTGAGTTTGCATAGGATTTTTGTGCCCCTCAAAAAAAAGTCCTTGAATAATCATCATTGTTTTAGGTCTGATACATGCACAGTTTTTTTTTAAAGGCCTCCATCCATACGTTGTGATGCTTTCATTCTTATTTTAAATTATTAACCTTAACAGGTTAAAATAGTACATTTACCATGTATTGTATAAGGTTCTAAAGTTTATCTGTATTGTAGAATGGCTCATATGGTTACTTTATGTAATTAGTATTCTATGGTGAGAATGCTTTTAACTCACTGCCTTAGGATTTTTCAAGAATAAAACATATTTTAGTTATAGTTAAAGTTTTAGATCAGCATCTCCCCACCCCACTCTGTGCCTCCCAGCCAGCCTCTTGTACCAAGAATTCTCCTCTCCACCCCCATGAAATCAGCGTGTTTAGTTTCTGTGTATGAGTGGGGTCATGCACCTGCTTAATTTGTTCACATAAAAATTAAAATATATGATGAATTTTAGGGGTCAGCTTGGAGCTGGGAGGTGGATCAAGAGAGCAAACCACCAATACCCCAATAGCAGATAGCACGGGTGTGAACACATATTATTTAGCAACTTTCAGAGACCTATAGGATCTTTAGAATCTGCATCAGGAGTAGAAAAAGAGTGAAGGGCAGGACTATGTTTCTCCTTTACTGTAAGTCTGTTGGGCCCTTTATACATTTTGTCGTGTAGATGCTTAAATTTTATGTTTAAAATAAAATAGTTAGAATTTATTTAAAAAGATAGATGGAAGATACAAGATGACAGATGTGTTGCAGTTGTCATGGCCTTTAATTAATGAGCAAATTTGAGATATCTAAACAGTGAGAGCATGCCTATGTATCTATCCAATGTGTACCTTTCTGGGATCGATTTGCAACCATAAAAGGAAAACCTATGGAGTCCATGCTAACAACGAGAAAGCATTGGTTCTTAATTTCAGTAGTCTGCCTTGAACGCAATTCAAGTACAGCATCAATGAAAGAAAACATTCATAGTATCTGAAAGCATCACAAAGAGAAGAATATGCATGCCCTCGGAGACTATTCTGTCTTGAATGTGATAGAAATCCCACAATTTGCAACAACATGATATACCTGAAGGACCCAGATAACAAATACTGAATGATCCTACTTGAGTGGAATCTGCAAATGCTGAACTCATAAAACAGAAGAGGAATGTTATAAGAGGTTGAAGAGCACATGAAAGGGGAGATCTTTATCAATGGACAGAAAGTTTTGCTTTTAAAAATACCAAGTTTTGATTAGATAGTGTGATGGTTAATCTTGGTTGTCAACTTCACTGCAACTGAAATCAACTAAAACTCAATCAGCTGGACGCGCCTGTGAGGAACGTTCTTGACTGTATCATTTGAGATGGGAAAACTCACTCTATATCTGGGCTGCACCTTCTGGTGACAACTCACATAAGAGGACAGGAAAGAAGGAAGCTTTGGCCTTTTGCCTGCTTTCCCTGAATTTCTCAGACAAGTTCATTCATCATGTTGCTGAGGTGTTCCTTTGCTGTTCTTAGAACCTACTTCTTCAGGATCCCAGTGGAGAGTGAAGACCAGAAGAGCTCTAGGAATTCCTCAGAACTCCAGCACCTAACGAGTACAAATACCAGTGCTGCCAGAGTAATGATCCCTGGGAGGCAAGAAGGCAACCCTGTTCAACACAACTCAGTAGACAGTGTCGGTTCAAAAATTCTAGAGTTTGACCCTAGGGTAGTTTATTTTAGGCATATTTAAGCAAAGAACAATTTGGGGGGAAAAGTTTCTCGGTGATAATTAAGTTAACCTTATGTGTACAACAACGCTTAAGATATGTTTACATTGCATTTCTTTGCAAAGTGCATGTGACCTCTTCCATGAAGATGGGTTCTATTGACTGAGAAACAATGCTTAAGAATGTGGGAAGAATGACTGAGATAAAACATAAAAGTCTGAGGGAGTCAGGTGTGGCCTGGCCCTCTAGACAGCACAAATCATGAGGCTATTAACTATATCCATTCCAAGCCTTCTGGGTGAAAAACAGATTATATATCTCCTGTTAAAAAGACACCCTTGTGTTTAACATTCCTGGTGTCCCTGGTGCTTATCTGTGAGAAGGACCTCATGCCCTCTACACATCTCTCTGTAATTATTTACAATAAAAGTACATTTCAGCACTTCTCAGAGTATCTGTGCAGTGTTTCTGAATGTAACTGGCACAGTTTCTCTTTTGTGCAAATCAGGAAACTGCTCAATAATGAGGTGAAGACTTGAAGGTGGTAACTGGTTTACAGATCTCTTGTTTGAGCATGGTGACTTCTAAGAGCTCAAAAATTGTAGGCTAACTCAAGCGGAATGTGAATAAATTTCCTGGAAATGTTTATTTTAAAACATAAAGGAGCAACAACAGCAGAGAATCCCTACCTTATTTTAACACCTGCCTATTTTCCCTTCGTCTGAGCCACATTCTGGATTTCCAACCACGTATCTTCTGCATATTGCACAGGGCTGTCCTTCAGCAACAAACAGAAAAGTGTTATTGGACTTTGTTTTTAGTTACAGAAATTTATTTCTCTCTCTCTGGCAACGAAGTACAAGATTTTACCCTAAAATTTTTTCCATGTGTGTTTTCTATTAACTGTGTGTGTTCACAATGCAAAATTTATTAAGCCAAATCTCACAAATGTGTCTGTGAAATATTGCCTAACACACTGATTACTTTTATTATGGAGAATCATATTTGTTTGCTTATTTATTTATTTATCTGCCTACCCCAAAGATGTGTTGTATTTTGTGAGTGTATGTGAGAGTGTATGCACACAGATGCCCATGAAGGCCAGAGGGGGCCTTGGATCCTTTGGACCTGAGTTAGGCACTGGTGAGCTACCTGACGTATGTTCTGGGGTCTGAACTCTGGTCCTCTAATAGACTAATCGGCACTCTTAACCACAGAGACATTTCTCCGTTTACCGGAATGGAGACTTTTTAAGGACTATGTTAAGAGATTTATAAATCACTTCAGTTATTTTACACATGGTTCCAAACCTGAATTAACTAAAGAACAAGAATGAATACAAAGTTTCATATACTCTATCTTCTAGATATTTTAATATAGTGTGATTTATATTTATAATAATTTTCTAATATTATAGTTTTAGAAATGTTACATAAATTGTAAAATAATACTTTGTCATACCTCATGTTTATCTTTATGTAAAAATATAAAATATAGAGAGCAGAATTAAATATGTAAATAAAATGTGCCATTCACAAAAATGGGGTGTCTGTCTTCCTGTAACCTTTTCTCATATATCAGCATGCCACTAACACAATTCATGCTCATGTCAGTAGAGTCGCATGGGCTCCACCCATTCCTACCAGCCAGAAGGACTCTGATATGTGGATATATTATCTAGTAAACTTTTTAGTATTGTACACACACACACACACACACACACACACACACATACATACACCTTCTAATTTGTAAGTGGCACAAGCATCTCAGAACAGCTCTATTTGTGTATACATCTTTGGATACGTGAATTTTTTACTTCCCTAAGGTATATTCCCTAAAAGTGAATCGTTGGGTCAATTGTTGGGCACACTTCAAATATTTTTATGTATAGGAATCCAACAGGTGTTTGGAAAATTCATCCTAATTTCTATCCTACCAGCAATTATTAAAATTCCCTTTTACTCAAATATTTCACAATACTGAATTTTATTCTTTTTAATCATTGCCCAGTCAACTACATGACAAAGATTGAACTTGCATTATTTGTTTATTATTGAGATAGAATTTTTTTATTGCTTATTAGTGTTTCTTTTTTGAATTGTCTGTTCATGCTTACTGTTAAACTGCTAGGGTGTAAAAATTTCAATAACGTTCCAACTTTCTTGTTAAGAATAACATTTCAATTGCTTGCCACTCTGAGCTCAGCCTGTCATGAACACTCACATGAAAAGACTCACAATTGCTTTGCTGCCTTCACAAGATTTGCCAGCATCTGTCCAAAGACAAACTATTTCTTAGCCTTGTAAGACTACAAAATTATCATGAAATGTATTTTGTTTGCCATAGAAACAGGAGCAGGGGAGGGTCTGTTGATAATGATACTGACTGTATTTTCTCTTTCTCTAAATAACACTCCTTGAAAGATCTTGAATTAAAATAAGTCATTTCAGCTGCCCTGAAATCCTGTTGTACACATACATTTATTTATTTCTCCAACTTATCAGTTTTTGTTTGTTCTAAATTTCTCTCAAAGAGCAATATCTCTTAAGCTTTCGAAACAACAATTAATGCACACAGAAGTCATTTTCTCTCCTTTAATTCTCCTCTCTATTTTTCCATCCCTATTTTCTTGTAGTTGTGTATCTTCACTGCTATAAGTGAGTGACATGACTTTACCATGACCATAAGAAGGATGCACTACTATAAAAACACAAGATAGTATTCTAGAAGCTTGAACTGTGCTTCCCCAAAGACGCAGAGTGTGTGTAAATGCTACTTTATCTGGGAAGAAGGTGTTTGCAGATGTAATTAAACTTAGAATCTTGAGATAAGAAGATCATCATGGATTATCTAGGCTTTAATAAAAATGGCTCTTTCAGGAGACCTGGAAAGGGGATTTGTGCAGAGAGTGGAGCAGGAGACAATGTGACTGACAGACAGAGACCTGAGTGACACCTGGCGGGACACCAACCCCTCCACCGCTGAACGACGTAAAGAAGGGATCTGCACCACATCCCTGGAGAATGGCAAAGATACTTACACTCAACTGAGAACCTCTAGGACTATGATGGAACACATTTCTGTGTTTTCAAGTCACCTGTCTGCAGCAACATTTAACAGTAGCCATAGGAAACCAGCACATGTATTGGCACTTAAAGTTTTCCCAACTAAAATGGAGTCCTCCTCGTTCTAGAAGTGTAACTGTCCAATTTGATGACTTGTCTCTGGAAATTTGCGGTTCACATTTCAGTGTTAAGAGAACAGTCTCTGAAATCCAAATGCCAAAATTCAAGTTTAAATTGTCCCTCTTGTTTGAAGGACTGAGGATAGCTTTATTGACAAATCTGAGACTTAGTTCCTTCAACCAAGTAATGGTGATGCTAACGGTACGGCCTTAGTCAATTTCCTATTGCTGTGAAGAGACACCATGACCATGGCAACTCTTACAAAGGAAAACATTTACCTGAGGCTGGCTTACAGGTTCAGAGGTTTAGTCCATTATCATCGTGGTGGGAAGCATGGCTGCATACAGGTATACATGGTGCTAGAGAAGGAGCTGAGAGTTCTACTTCTGGATCAGTAGGATGCAGAAAGAGAGGGAGACACTGGGCCTGGCTTGAGCACTTGAAACCTCAAAGGCCACTTCCTCCTGCAAGATCAACACCTCCTCAAACAAGGCCACACTTCCTAATAATGCCATTCTCTATGAGCCCGTGGGGGCTATTTTCATTCAAACCACCACATCCCATCCCCTGGCTTCCGTAGACTTATAGCCATATCATAATGCAGAAACGCATTCAGTTCAACCAAAAGTCCCCATAGTCTACCAGTCTCAACCCTGTCTAAAAGTCCAAAGTCTCTCTGGAGACTCATGACAATCTCTTAACTGTAACCCCCTGTAAAATCAAAATCAAAAAGTCGATCAGATACTTCCAACCTACAATGGCACAGGATATCCATTATCATTCCAAAAGTAAGGAAAGGGAGACTAGTGAGGAAGTGAGAACCAAAGCAAGACCAAAACCCAGCCAGGTAAACTCCAGTCTCCACATCTCCATGTCTGATGTCAAAGTGCTCTTCAGATCTCCAACTCCTTGTAGTTTTGTTGACTACAGCACATTTCTCTCTCTTGGACTTGTTCCACTTCCTGTTAGCAGCTTTCTTTGACAGGTATCCCCACAACTCTGGCATCTCCAACATCTTGGGCTCCCCAAGGCAATCCAGACTCTACCTTTACAGCTTTACTCAATGACCTCTCTAGGCCTCCATGCAGAGACCCCTGACATGCCTGTCCTTGGTGGCTTTCCTTAATTATTGAGGGAGATTCCATAACCCTTTTCTTGTATCCTTGACTTGAAAGTCAGAACTACATGGCTGAAGCTGCCAACTTACGCAGCTTACTGGGACTGGAATATGGCCCCCCTCATTCAATTAAATTTTCACCAGATTTCTGTTTTTGATGGTTTCCTTCACCACCTAAGCTTGGATATCCTGGAACTCGCTCTGTAGACTACACTGGCCTCAAACTCAGAGATTTACCTGCCTCTGCCTCTGCCCCTGCCTCTGCCTCTGCCTCCCAAGTTCTGGGATTAAAGGCATGCACCACTATACCTAGTCCTAAACTTTTCCTTAATTCCTCTTCACAAGTTGGAAGCTTAGCTGGGTGGGATCTTGCCCTAAGGTCACCACTCCCTTTATTCCATTTGATTCAAGGTTTTCTTTAAACTTTTTCCTGGTGCTCCTTTTCAAACTGTACATTTCGTATTTTTCCCTGCTTAGCTTGCTCCTTTTCATTACAGATCTGCATATGAGTGACCACTAATAACCAAGCAGCACAGTCAATACTAGGCTGTCTGGAAAACTCCTCTGCCAAAGCTGTTCATCTGTAACTCATCAGTTTAGCCTCCAGCAGTTATTTTGGACAAGGGCAGAAAGCAAACACATTTTCCACCAAAATATTACAAAAATGGTCACAGGCCACATACTAATACTCTTCTCCTCTGGAACCTCTTGAGTCAGGCCCCCACAGGTCAAATCACCCTCAGCACCACTGTCTTATTGGATACCTGATTTAGTGATTTACTCAAACACTGCTTGTACTGCCTGTTTGACAAACTTGACTTCACTTGTTACCCGGAACACAGTGACATGGAAACAGAGGTCATTGCCCTCTACAACCTGCTGATTTCCATGTACATGTCTGTGAACTACTGCTTGCTTGTTCACCCTACCCTGTGGTTTAAGAGAATAAAATGTGAGTACAAACTGGATCTGATAGCCTTCAGGAGCTATTCTGGCTTCGATCCCCTGGTGGCAACTCCTCTCTTCCACTTTTATTGGTGTCTGAGTGCTTGTTCCAAAATAATATTGGACTAGGATTCATATTAAAGGCTTTGTCTTAACTTGATCACCTCCTCGGACCTTATTTCCAGTTGACATCATATACTTAAGTACTAGGATCTCAGACACCTGATCATCATTTTGGGGTGGATAGAATGCTCCAATACATGTCCACACACCTACTGTAGAATGTGTTCTCCTTGGCTGCAATTGTCTTTATCCTTCCCAAGCAGAAATGAATGTCATCATTACATTTAGAAATAAGGAAGTTTGAGCTGTAAATAATAACATGTATTTTTTGTAGTAAAAGTATAAAGCAACTGCATAAATTAGTTGGTGAAGTTTGGGTCAATAAAGGGGTCAAATAAGTTTGCTATTAACCCTACTCACTTATGTTTACTTTTTTTTGTTAAAAAAAATATTTACGAGCCTGGATGTGGTGGCACATGTCTTTAGTTCCAGTGTTTGGGAGGAAGAAGTGGGTAGATCTCTGAGTTCAAGTCCAGCAGGGCCACATTGTGTCTATATTTTAGGCTGATTAAAAAAAAATAGTTGCCAAGCAAGATGGCTCAGCAGGTAAAGGCTTGATGGCAAGCCTGACAACCTGAGTTCAATCCCCAGAACCCATGTGAGGTTGGAAAGAGAGAACCGACTCCTGAAAGTTGTCCTTTGATCTCCACACATGCACCATGGCATACATGCATGGCCACACACACACACACATAACACACACATGCAAACTCACAAAACAAGTAAGAAATAAATGTTAAAAACAGCCATTTCCAATTTACATGTATGATTTATGAATAAGCTAAATTTACTGGGAAGTAGAGAGAAAATAAACATTCTGCGAAACCCTGGCTGAAAAAAAGTACACTTGCTTATTTCAAGAGAACTTATAAAATTGTACAAAGCAACATCTACCAGAAAATAACTGACATGTAGTAACTACCCATTAACCCAAGTAATACCCCCGCCCCTAACTCCACTCACCACCTCGTCAGGGAAATGCTACCGGTGTGTACAACATGGCTGCAGAGACAAAGGACAAAATGTCCTGGTCTCCAGGAAGCAAATGCCTCTGCAGCAACCTTCATTGCAGCAGCCCAACTCCATACCTCACGACAAAACACCAGACACAACTATTTACTTTTAAACTATGCTTGGGCACCTATTGTGTACAAGACCCCAGGTAACTGTCTTCCCTTCTCAGCAAGGGGATAGAACGTTTATCTCTTGGGCGTTTGATAGAGGATCCAACCTCAGCCATTTATTTAGAAAGCCTGCACACTGCAGCAATTGGCACTCTGTCAAGGGATCGAGAAGGTATGGGATCAACTAAAACAACTTGAGGCTCAGGACTGGGCAAGAAGACAACTGTGACTGAAGATGTCTTTCTCTACCCCCCCCCCAGGTCTTTATGGAAGTGTCTACGCAGTAGACTCCCTCTCACAAGGAACCTCTCTCTTAAAAACTAGACTCGGTGGCCAGCATTATAAAAGTTATGCTTTGGATTAAAATGTTCTCTGAAATTGTCAGAGTTTATCAAAATCTATGATGTGTATGTTAAGCATTAATCCCCAAGAATCAGCAAGCACTCTAGAAATAAACAGCACTAAATACATTTACCCTTTCCAAGAGTCATTATATTTATAGATTAGGAAACAAAAAACATAATACCTGTCAATTTAGGAAACATTGTGGAAATGGAAATGCCTTGGTTGTTAAGGAAGAATTTGTTTGAGAGGAGTAAGTCCACTGTGACGGTGAGGGCATGGCGGAGGAGAACAGTTCACAGCACAGTGGCTAGGACTTGTAGGAAAGGAGCCAGGAAAACATGTAACCCAAAAACCTACCCTAGTCATCCCTTCTCCACCTAGACCTTACCACTTAAAGAACTCTCAAAACGTTACCACCACCTGGAGGCCTGGGTGTTAATGCCAGAGGCCGTGGGGGATATTTTATGCTAAAGCCGGGTTATGAAATATTCTTTTACACTGTATGAAGATGTGTCACTGTGATTGGTTTAATAAAGAGCTGAATGACCCACAGCTAAGGAGGAGGTGTAGCAGGGACTTCTGGACAAAGAGAGCTTTGAGAAGAAGAAAGGAGGAGTCACCAGCCAGATGTGGAGGAACCAGGATGGGCGGTACAGAGTAAAGGTAACTGAACCATGTAAAGGAATGTAGATTTAAAAATATGGGTTAATTTAAGTTATAAGAACTAGTCAGGAACAAGCCTAAGCTAAGGCCAACCTTTTATAATAACCACCACCACCACCACCTCAGCCAAGATGCATTTGATTCATCTCCCAAAGTCCCACACATTCCAGTTTTTTCCTTTGATCCACATCCCCAACACTTTCAATCTCCTGTTCTCCATTGCATCTTCATCCTTATCCTCACAGCTTCGCACATTACCTTCATGGGGTTTGCCTGCAGGAGTGATGCCTTTGTGAACCCCAGAACTCTTGCATGTGGCTTGCCTGCAAAGCCAACGTCATACAATGATGCTGAAGGCTGCTGCCTGCTTGAACAGCCGCTGGACCCCTTCAATCAGGGCCTGGTCTGTGAAAGTTTGGGTGCTGAGCTCGGGAATAAACTGCCCCAGGTGTCCCTGTATGCACAAGTTTCCTTCTCTTCTCAAGGGAAAGTCTTCCTGTCGACTTTACGGTTTCTGCAACCCATGATGAAGCATGGGTTTTGCCCTCAAGGCATCTTTTCCTGTTTTCCCAGTGAGGCATTCTTGGCATCTCTTTAAAGAGCTAATCTCTAGTGATCCCATCTTCCTTGCTTATCACTTTCAACCCATGCCTTTTCCGACTAGCCTCCACGATTTTCCAAACCTTTCCACGCTGCTTTTCTCCTGACTATAAACCTGGCTCAAAGCCACCAACTACCACGTCTCAGTTCGGGTATCACATGGTATTAAAATTTCCCCAACCAAATTCTTTAGTCTATTACTTTAGAATTCAACTTCCCATAAAGTATGAGTACACTGAAAATGACAGAAAAGTTGTTTGCTTCTTTACCAGAAGGAATACAAATGGCCTCATTCCCATCTGGAACCCCATGAGCATGGCTTCACTCTCCACATTCTTGAAAGCATTACAGAGAAGCATACACTTAATCTGTGAAGGCTAAGACAGGGACAAACCTAATGAGATACACACAGGAATTCTTCCTACAATTCTTGCAATATTTTGGCAGGATTGAAACAATATCAAAATTTAAAATGTAAAGGGGAAAGAGGTGACATTCTTATATATAAAGGAAAAGAAAGGCATTGGAACACACATAGTAAAAGGGTGATATAACTTATATCAAAAACCACACTCTATGCCTAGGAAAATGATATTGTATATTGCTATATGCTTCTCTCTGTGTGTAAATGTTGTTTGGAATGATCTGAGAGTAAGATGCCAACATGATACCCCTATATCCCTAAATATTTCAATGTGTTTATCCTACAAACAGGGACAGTTTCTTATATAATCAATGTGAGACCACTTTGGAGTACTATCCTCTTCATTACCCCACATCTTTGATAGTAATTTGTCTTTTATTTTACAAACTTGGGTTGAGATAAGAACAGGAATGTATCAAAGCAATCAGACAAGGGGACCACAACTGTGGGAAAAGAAGGAAAAATCTAATTATAAAGTCACAGAAAAATATGATCCAAACACATGAAATGTGTCACATATATAGAGCAATGTAATTCATAAAGTTTTCTGCTAAAATTATTTGTTCATTTAATCCCATAAATGCATTTGTAGGAACCCATTGTGGGAGTCAACATCCAGATGTATGTCCACCTTTGAGAATACACCTCCAACAATGAACGGGTGCCTTGTGTAACCAGTGGGGTATTGAGAGCACTGTGGAGTAAAATTTCCATGGTCGTACCATAAGACACCCAAGTTTCTGTCTTGCTTCTTGTTTGGCTACTCTCCTAGGAAATACATGTGTTGTGAGCAATCAAGCAGCCCATGAAAATGTCCTATAGGTAAGGGACTAAGGTCTTCTATCCTGGAGAAAAGGACAATTTAGACATAGATACCCAGCACTGGTTTGGACACCTCAATTGCAACCCCAGAAGGTTTTAGCCAGAATTTACCAGCTCTGTCACTCCTAAATTCCCAATCCAAAATAAATGATGAGATGTCTCATTAGTCACAAGACAAGGGGACAATGTTGGGAACAGACAGAGGGACTTGCCCTAAGTACTGCCATTTTTACTTCGGACACCATTTTACCTATAGGGGGTGGAACAGCATTCAAGTTCCCAGACCCTGGTGGAGCTGGGTGCTTTCCAGAACCAGCTCCCTCTTTAGGTAACAATAGTTTCCAAAAAACATAAAGCCTGTTCCTAAACACAAAAAGAACAGATGAATCTGATTGGTTGGTCTGAAAAGTTTCCATTCTGTGTTGATTGACAATGATGAAACACACAAGGAAAGCCCCTAATCTTTGAGTCCTGATTGGTGAAAAATTGTGACTGTGACTTAGCACAGGTTTCTGTGGATTTTGTGCTTATAAACCCTGTTTCAACCCCTACTTGGGGCTGCCAGGAGAAGCAAGGCTCCCGAGTCCGAGTCCTAGAACCCGGATTGATCAGCAACCCTGCTTGTGTGGTGGAATATATTAGAGACTTCACCAGCCCTTGACTGCTCTCTCTCTCTCTCTCTCTCTCTCTCTCTCTCTCTCTCTCTCTCTCTCTCTCTCTCTCTCTCTCTCTCTCTCTCCCCTTGTGGTGCACAATGAACACAATGTAACAGTTGCTGACCCTGCTTCTAATGGGAAGCATTTTTTTAGTAAGTTACATAGGAAAAAAACTAAAGTCTAATGACTAAAGTTAAATTTGTTAAATCTGTTCTTTCCTCAGAAATTGTGCTAGGAGGAAATATCCTGTAGCCATTAAATACAGTATTCATGAAGAATTTTTAGCCAAATGAACAAAATGGCCATATTATAAAAGCATACAAGCTATGCATATGTTTTGTAAATATAACTTACCTAAAATATATTTACAATTCCATGTGTTTATATATTTATAAAACAGAAGTAAATAAACATGTGCATTTGTAAAAGAAAAGCAATGGCAATAAATACAACAACTAAAAATATTGTCCTTGGTTAGGATGGAAGTGATGTGGGACAGTTATAGTTTGTAATTTTTGCAAACTTCCACACAACATCTATTCTGTGTTTACTAGGTTGTGTTTTTTAAGTAGACTCTTTAACTTTACCAGAGCAACTGAATGTAGGAACCAAGAGTGAATCAAGGCTATGCCCAATCAGGGGACCTGATTTCTGGACAAGACATCTGGTTCAGCATCTCCTTCACGGATGGGGACTCAAGCACAAGGCTCGACCACAGAGGTTCCGCCATTCCCTCAGCAGCCATCGCAATTGGTAACGGCAGAGCCTAAGCGGAAAATGCGAGACTCTTGTCTCCTGCTTCAAACCATTCCCCGTCCTATGCTGTCCCCGGTGTTTCTATCATAAGGACCCCAAGAGGAATGAACTTGAAAAGCGTGTCACGATAAAACAATGGCCAAATGCTTCTGCTCAGTTGCTGAAACATGACGAAATCACCCACAAGCCATGAGGTAGCAGCGTGCACTACTTAAATAAGTACTTAAGGACACTCACACTCTCCAGCAAACAAGGATAAATTTCAGTCTCAGTCACACCCTACGTTAGGTAAGGAAAGCTGACTAGACCAGGAAGGTTGTCTTAATGTCTTTAGCTCTTCACAGTCTCCTGGGTACAGATGATTTACTTTAAACCTAATTGTCTTTTCATTATTCTCATTTACTGCCTCCCCTCAGCTTCTAAACCACCTTCTCTTCCCAACAAATCCCCCTCATACTTTCATAGTGTGTGTGTGTGTGTGTGTGTGTGTGTGTGTGTGTGTGTGTGTGTGCGCAAATATGTATGATATGTGTGCATGTGTATGTTCTTGCATTTAATTCTGACTATTTGCATGAGTCTGCATCAAGGGTTATTTTCATGATCAAGGGCAATTTGACAGTGAGATGCTATGTGACTGAGAAATAGGACACCCCTCCTCCAGCAAACTGCTTAGAGCTCCTTGGACAAGGGTGTGGCTGGCCTTACAGGTTCCTCCCCTCTCTATGACAGAATGTTAATGAGGCTGGATTCCTCCAGGTCTTGGATAGGGAACACTTCTGTTGTGAGTTCATAGATCCAAGAGCCATGGCAAGCCCAGAAGACTACATTTCACAACACTCTTCCCCATCCTCCAGCTCTTCCATCCTTTCTGCTCCCACTTCTGCTATGTTCTCTGCGCTGTGGGGAATTGTGATATGTGTCCCACTCAGCTGTCACATTTTTTTTTCAGCAGTTTGACAAGTTATGATTCTCTGCCTTAATAATTACCTACTTCAGAGGGAAATTTTTCTGATCAACTCTGAGAACGAGATTTTGATGTGGATTGATCTACATGGGAAAGTGATTGGCTGTTCTATCTACTTCTGCCCACCTATCCATTTTTACCATGCCAGAACAACAAATATGTCTCCCTTGCCTATTTCCTTGCATATCCCGCCATGTGTGGCCTTATATTTACAGCCAGGCACAGTATACACAATATGGGTCCTCTGAAAGTCTAAATAGAGAAGAAAAGCACTCTTACTTAGGGTTTCTATTGCTATGAAGAGACACCATGACAGCAGCAACTCTTCTAAAAGAAAACGTTTAATTGAAGTGGCAGCTCACAGTTTCAGAAGTTTAGTTCATTATTATCATCATGGGGAGCATGGTGGTGTCCAGGCAGACATGGTACTGGCTACATCTTGATCAGAAGGCAACAGGAAGTGGACTGAAGGTCACACTGAGCAGAGCTGGAGTACAAGAGACCTCAAAGCCAACCCCCACCATAACATACTTCCTTCAGCAAGGCCACACCTCCTAATAGTGCCACTCCCTATAATCTTATGGAGGCCAGTTACACTCAAACTACCACAAAGTAAAACCTTAAACTCTTATTATCTTAATTAGTTAGCAATTTTAATTTGGAGCAGATATGTGTTTGGTAAAAATAGAAAGTATGGGGTTGGGGCGGGACAATCATAGGAATCAAGAAAACTGTCTCCAAACAGTTAAGCATTCTAAATATGATTGCATGTGTTCTGTTGTTTCCAACCCTGTTAAAATTACCGAAAAACAAATAAATAAATGACCAATAAGCAAAAAAATCCACACTTACGTCTGTCTGCTGCCTCTTAAATGATAAAGCATTTGATCATTTGAAATCACCAACTTCCTGTCCGATAGCTTTTCATAGTGCTGATATTTCATAATGAGGGGTTGATGTGTAAACTCCCATGCAATTTCAGACTGCATAAGGAGATTCTCAATCTTTAAATTATAATCAGGATTCAGTGATATGGCTCTCTTCAGGAAACCTGAAGCACCTTGTAATTCATTCAGAAACATCAAAAGAACCCACCAGGTCATTAATCCAGAGGAACACGATAGCAAGACAACCTAACGCCAAATGTCAAAGAAGGTCATTGTTTTAACTTTGGTGTTGAGCAAAAAACTGGAACAAATCATCTGCTAAGAACAGGGGTCCTTTAATCAGGAGCCAACAAATGAGGAGAAAAGCCTCAGTGATGAGAAAGAAATTCTTAGAGATTGTGGAGCGATAGGAGCAGTCCGGAGGGACCTGGTTGGCACATCACTTGCTTGAAGAGTTTACTGGTTAGAAAAAAATGAAATGATGGAATTTCTACACAGTTAGACCAGGAATTCTTTGGTGGCATAACCCACCTCAATGTCACCCTATTCAGCTCCCAAACTAATACTCCCCCACAAAAGGAAGTGATTGCATGGGCTCCTGAGCAAATGACTAGTTAGCAATAATAAGATATCGCTGGTAAATATGAGTGTGCCCACCTTTCATGTATAACAAAGTCGTATTGGTTACTTTTCTGTTGACATCATAAAACACCACTACCAAGGCAACCTAGAGAGGAAAGAATGTATTTGGGCTTACAGTTCCAGAGTGTTAGAGTTCAAAATGGCTGGGACAGCACTGTAGCAAGCAGTGAGCAAGATGGCAGGAACAGGAAGCTGAGAACTCACATCTTAAACAACATCCAGGGGACTGGATGGGTCATGAATCTTATAACTCTTAAAACCCTTCTCCAGTGATGTATAGCCTCCAACAAGGCTGCACCTCCTAACTCCTCCCAAACAGCACCACCTACTGGACAGCAAGTGGTCAAGCATCAGCACCTATGAGGGACATTCTCATTCAAATCACCACAAAAAAAAAAAAAAGAAAATTTTTAAAAAGTCACCTCAAAACTTATATGATATCTATCAATAATTTGACAACTGTGTATATGTATAAGTAAATAATATGTTTACACCAGCTGGGCATTCTCTGATCATTGTGGAGGTAAGCAACTGCACATTTGCCTCAGTTGTCTAAAATATCTTCCTAGAGGGTAGATGATCCCATGATTGGAAAACTGGGCTTCAGATACTCCAGGCTGCTTTTACTAACACACAAGAAGGTAGGGTGTGTGTAGCATGAATTCTAACTGATCTTAATAATAAAAACTGAGTCAGATATCAGTGTAAATGCTAAGAGACCAGAGAAATAAAGGAGTCAGCCACTAGAGAAACTTCTTACCTCTACCAAATCCTCCTGTCTTCACCCCACCTTATCACTTCCTCTCTTCACCCAGCCATATCACTTCCTGTTTCCTCCTCCCAAATTCTGGGCTTTGCACTCTGATCTCCAGGCAAGCTTTATTTGTGAGAGCACAAACAAAATATCACCACAGGTGTGCCTCCAGGAAATAGAGACAAGGTCCAGCCTTCCCTGGTTTGGAGTGTCCCCCAGGACTCTCTTGGGGTGATAATTCTCTGACACATATCAGCCATGCTGGAGCTGCATTGTCAAGTCCTACTTGGCTGATACACAAGAGGAACAAGATGACCCCAACCATTCTGATCCATCTTTCTAACAAAAAGCTTGCTTAAAGTATCTGAGAAATCTCTTTATGGCTGCTTAGGGAAGAGTTTTATCTATATGATGGTAAAGACAGGAGCATTCAAGTATAAGTGACCCGTTTCCCATGTCATAAGCCTTTAAAGTTTGGAACATTTCCATATCAACTTCTTTTAATAGCTCACTTGTTTTAATCAGACTTTCTAAACATGAGAAATAATTAGAGGCCAGTTTCTAAAATGTAGCTTGAGGATTGTCTTTTACCACTATCTATAATACCCCAGTTCTGATCTGTCTTAGTTAGGATTTATATTGCTGTGAAGGGACACCATGACCATATCAACTTTTATAAAGGAAAATATTTATTGGGTGACTTACAATTTCAGAGGTTTAGTCCAATATCATCATTGTGGGACATGATGGAGTGCAGGCAGACATGGTGTTGGAGAAGGAGCTAAGAGTGAAGGAGGGGTTACATTTTGATTCTGCAGGCAAGAGGAAGTGGTCTGAGGCATTGGGTGTGGCTTGAGCATACATGAAACCTCAACACTCACCCCCACAGTGACACACTTCCTCTAACAAGGCCATACCTTCTCCAACAAAGCCACACCTGCTAATAGTGCCACTCCCATGACCTTATAGGAGCCAATTACATTCAAACTACCACATGATCTCAATCGCAAGTATGAAATATCTCTATCCTGTACCACTTTCCTTCCTGTCCATCATTTAGCTGGCCTATGACAGTAAAGCACTATCATTTTCAATGCTAAGTTTAACTTGTTTTCTATGCTTTTTCAGGTCTTCCATCAAATTACTCTTGCCCATTCAACTTTTTGTCCTACTATTTTCTTAGGAAAGAATGCTTTTACATTTCTTTTCCCTTGTTATTTTTGTTTATTTTCTACCAATGCTGGGAATCAAACCCAGGGCCTTGCACATGCCAGGCAGGTGCTCTACCACTGAGCTACAGACCCAGTACTTTTCCCTTGTTATTTTTATCTGTAACTCAGTAATAAAGCACAGAGTAATACCAGCTTTTCCAAATTCCAAAGGCCTTCACAAGAACCAAATAAGAAAACATATACATAATTATAGGATTAAAAGATTACAATGGTATAAATCATGATATAACACTGAGATATTTTTATACTGTTTCTGTTTGGTCTGTATGGATGCAGAAAATTGAGCTTTTCATGTTATGAATGCCATATTCTCCCCACCCCCCACACATTTTAAATCAGAATTTCCTCCATTTCTAAATCCTTTGACCTTTTTTTTTCAAGCCAGCCTGATTCTATCAAACATTTCTCTTGCTAACAGAACCTATATGACTTTGAGTCAGTAACCTATATAACTTTGAGTCAGAAATAATCCTGAGATCCTCCTAAACTAGACACCAGGTTTAGAGAGAAAACTTGTTTGTAGAAGATAACACGGGAACAACAGAAACAGTATGAAGCCCGGATCTGCTTTGGACCCTCTGCCATCACCAGGAAAGAGATTTAGCTTATTGAGTAGAATTGAGAGAAATGGCTTCTTCCCGCATTCTCTACTCTGCTGCATTTGCTAACCTTTGGGAGTTTCTGTTTTTTTGAGATTTTTAAGTTGCAGTAAGTAACAGAGATTCAGGAGAACAGGGAAGGTCTGATCTCAACAGGTAACCTCAAACTAATTTCTTAAATAAGTGCCGACTTTCAGAGCCTGGTAGAAGTTTGAAGCTCCTCTACTCAATGTTTTCCAGCTGTTTGGTTGTTTGGGGTTTTGGTTTTCTTTTGTCATTGTTTTGGCTTTTTTTGGCTGAGGGAAGCTTTGGATTTCTGTCACTCACAGTCCTTTTTTTTTTTTTTTTGGTTTTTTGAGACAGGGTTTCTCTGTGTAACTTTGACTCTCTCTGTAGACCAGGCTGGCCTTGAACTCCCACAGATCTGCTTGCCTCTGCCTCCCAAGTGCTGGGATTAAAAGTGTGCACCACCACCCGGCTCCATGGTCTTTCTTGATGGCTCATTTTTCTCAGATATGATTTGGGCACCAGCTTGATATGAAGAAAACGTTGTTGTAGAAAATCTGTAGTCTCTATTAACTGTCCTCAAGGGTTTAAGAAGTAGCCCTTTCACCTCCTCTTGTACCTGTGAACATGTGTGAGGGAGTTCTCATTCTGTGATACATTTCCTTTCTTTTTTTTTTTTTAATTCTTGGTACTGTAGTATAAGTGATTTTCTTTTCTTTTTTTACTTTATAATTTAATTTTACATATCAGCCATGGATTCCCCTGTCCTCCCTCCCCCCACCCCTACCCCCCACCCCGCCCTCCCCTCAACCCACCCCTCATTCCCATCTCCTCCAGGGCAGGGACTCCCCTGGGGATTCGGTTCAACCTGGTAGATTCAGTCGAGGCAGGTCCAGTTCCTTTCTAAACCCATATGCTCTCTTTTTCCAATCTCTGGTTTGGCAGAGGGATCATGGAAGACCATGGAAAAGTCAGCAACTGTTTGTAATGTTGTGTTAATGCACTGATTAAAAAAAACATATCTGTCTCTTGTGATGTTTAAATATCTTGGGGGCTGTTGTTGACTGAAGGGGAAGGCTAGCTTGTTGTCAAGACAGCAAATGGCTTATTTGGCAGTACATCTTCCACATTCAAGGCAAACTCACTAATCCACGGCTGACACCCCACCTATCTCCTTAGCAAACTTCCATACACCAAGTATTTGCCCTTCTCTGAGTCCCCCAGAGCTAGGGGAAAGACAACCCAGGACAACCTCTGTGTGGACTACTGACTTATTAGGATTGCTCATGAGCTTAAGCTTTCTGCCCTTCCTTAACCTTTTCTAAAAAAACAAAAAGTGTCATGCCTAGGCCTTCCCTCTCATACCTGCTTCTGCCTCGTGAATAAAATGATGTTCCTCTTGGCATGTGGCCCTCTATGGGATGGCAGGTCCTCTTCCTTCAGGAAATGAACAAATAAATCTCTGGGATTTATGGGAGTAATAAAATCTCTGGCAATGGCACTAGCCCCTATATCATCAATTGGTTTCAACTGTATTAATTAATGCCCAGGTATAATTTTTACACAATTGTGATGCCCCCTGTGGAGATCCGCTCATAGGCATTTTGGTACTCAGTGTAGATCAGTTGAAATTTCAATTTTACCAGCCTTTCTGCATGAATAATGGGACTTTAAATAGAACAAAGATTCAAGGTTCCATATGTGCACAAGAAGTGTTCTTGGGGTGTGTTTATTCATTCAAAAACTGTTCAATTGATACTGTGTATGTCTGCCAGTTTACAGGGACATAGACATGTAGCAACCCCTACCACCCACAAGTTTAATATTTGAACCAGATGCAACTGATGACGTAAAATCAGTGCCTGGGCATAGATTGTTACTGTGACCTGGAGGTAGGAAGCTGCCACCGGACTGTCAACACTGTACTTGTTAGTTAGCTAGCAAAAGAACACCGTGTCTACAGATGCAAGCTAAGCCAAAGCCACAGTCATACTATCGTGACTCTGAGGCTTTAGGGTGAGAGCATTTGCCCAAATGCCACTTCAAAGAAATGCAGTCTGAAATCAAGCTGCCATTTTGAAGAAGAGCTAGAAAGTAGGGAATAAAGGTGAAATTTAAAGAACATAAAGACTAGAGATGGTTAATGAGAGATTTGGAGGAGTTAATGGGGAACAGAGCCAGTGGAAAGTTGTCTAAATGAAAACCCAGGTGGACATGGAGCTTTTTATCTGGCTCTCAGCAATCTGGGCATATTCAGAGGACAGTTAATGGAATAGACATTACCCCAACATATCATGCAAACACAAAAGCAGGTACTATGTGAGATGTTTTTGACTCTGCCACGGTTCCAGTAGTCTTAACAGAGTTAAGAAGACCGATTTCCTCTTCTCTTTCAGATAAGCATAGCAATATAGAATTCTGGAATTTAAATGATCAAATCACTACCTAACAGAAAGGAAGAAGTTAAAAATGCTCAGAAGGAAGGATGATGAGCACAAGAGGACCACAGTTCAATGGGACTTTTCCACAGGAAGAAGAAGTAAGAGTCAATACTCTTCCAGGAGGTAGACACTACAGGTTTGCTCACCTGGCCTACAGGTATACCTAAAGCTCATGAGATCATCATCCTTTTCTGGAGACAGAATCCATACTGCCTTGAGTCCTAAACCATGAAACATGACACCACCTCTGGAAATGTAGAGGGCGGCCTAAGACATCTCACTTCCTGATGGTTGATGGAACAGTGCAGACATTAGTGCTACCTTCACAGAACAGCCCTTGATCACAGCCCTTGATCTCCAGCACAACAGTGCTGTTGGTTTACTTCAGAATAAGATGAAAACTGACACATAATATTGTTGTTCTATCTTTCTTCTCATGCAAATAAAACTATGGATCAACTCGAGTCTAAGCAGCAGAGTTCTTGGGTAGTTGGTATAGATCAAAAGAACAGAACCCATTGGGAGCAGTAGGGTATATGAAGCTAAAGGAAATTAGATTAAACACATATCTTAAGGAAGTCAAGTCATAAATAAGGGTTATGATCTAAAATCTTATCTTGTGTAGACAGACCCAAAGGAAATGCCTACACAAGAAGTAGAGCCAGAGGGGAAGGCCAGCAGTCCCTTGCCCTCCATAATGTCAAGAGATGGAGATATTTCTTTTTCTAACTTCCTGCCTCCCTCAGGCTGACATCCTGGTTTTCACCAGTAAGACTTGCCTTTGCTTCTTTTGCTTCTAAAACCTCTATTTACCTGAAGAAAAGTTAATTGTGGGAGATGACTATGGATACAATTTGAATATAAAATGTCCCCACATGCCCATGGGTTGAATACTTTGACCCATCTGGCGATGCTGTTTGGGGAAATGATGGAAACATTAGGAGGCGGGACATACCTGGAGGAAGTAAATCACTGCAGACTTGTCTATGAAGGGTCTTTCTTTTTCCTACATCCTTCCTCTTGTGCTTGGTTGCCTTGAGGTAAGCTGCTACGCTCATCAGCCTGCTCTCTGACATGATAAAGCAATGGAGCCAGACAACCAGAGACTGAAACCTTCATAGGCTAAAAGAAATCCTTCCTCACTTAAGTAATTTGTCTTAGGTATTTTGTCAGTGACATAAAAACTCACACATGTACATGCTATTCACACAAGTCTAATGATTGCATCATATCCTAGAATCCACTGAAGGCATTCTTTAGATAATCTCTTGAAGCTGAGGAATTATAATCAAGAAGTATTATAGATGCTAGAGAGATGATTCAGTGGTTAAGAGTACTTGTTGCCCTTGCAGAGGACCCAAGTGTGACTCCCAGAACCCAAGTGGTGGCTCATAACCATCTGTAACTCCAGTTTCAAAGGATCTAATACCCTGTGCTGGCCTCCATAGACATTGTACACATGTGGTACATAGACATACATGCAGAAAAAAAGCACCCATATAAATAAAATAATAATTAAAAAGAGAAATATTCAGGACCATTTTCAGTATAATATTCCAATTCTCGTAACATTCTGTTTCTCCACTAGAGAATGCAAGGCACATCATTTTGGTCAGTACTTACTTTCAGAACAAATTTTGTATCTGAGACATAGGGCTGAAGTGGTTTCTAATTTAAAATTAGATGGTGAGGAAAAGAAATCTGGATACTATTAAAAATTATACCTGTATCATGCTAAAAAGGATTTTTCAGCAATTGTCAAGCCAACACATCATACTGCCAAAGCCATAAACTGCTTCCAGAAACAGATGGGATTTATATCGCAGACTCTAACACCTCATGGGAGGGATCTTTGAGTCAATTAACCCCTTGGCAACAGTATCTAATCTGGAGGGGTATGAACACAAAGTCCAAAGATATTTTATCTACACTTCTAGTAGATAATATTGTGTGGCACCTCCTCTGAGGCAAGGCACCCTGGAGTCAGAGCAGTTGGCAAAGTTTAACGATGTCTCCTCAAAATGCAGGCTCTCTCTTCACATACTCTCAAGGGCATCTTCTGAACATACTGACCATGCAGGTATTTTGCCACAGCTGGATGCATCATGCAGCCTCTTTGAGATTCCCGATGTAAATGTCAAGCCCAGAATTAAGAAAGAAAAGAAAATAGACTGCAAAAATGTCAGTATGTGATGAACTAGTACTGATATTTCAAATGGCAGACACTGAAGAACTGGTTCCTCTATAAAATGTGTCAATGTAATTTTGATATCTGCAATCAGTTTCAGGAACAACATCAGGAAGAACTGTGGTAATAAAAATTTATAATTCTTGTGGGGAGCATTGTCTGCCAACGTAGCTTAATTTTCTTTAAGGTACTTGAGTGTGTGTGTGTGTGTGTGTGTGTGTGTGTGTGTGTGTGTGTCCCTGTCCCCATACAAGGCATAAGAAACCTTGGTTAGGATAGTCCAAGTGATTGCAAAAATAGTATAGATTATAGATGTGCCCTGAGTTGCTTTTCAGGGGTTGGTGGAGAGTGGGCTCTTACTGCTGAGGATAACACACACTTAGAGCACAGGACTCAGATGGCTCAAGCTGAATCTGACCACAAAGTCACTTTTCTGCAGTTTAGCTTTCATGGTTCCAGAACATTCTATGCAAGCTGCCAAGGGAGGGAAGTGGCTAAACTGTCCTACCCCTCTGGGACAACTATGAACCACAATAAGTACCAGCATGACAAGACATTTATCCAGGTGCAATCAGTGGCACTCACGTGTCAGTGGCCACCAACATCTGTCTAAGTGGACTTAAGACTCACCCAACAGGAGAAAAATCATGCCTGGTACCAGAAACGTAGCCAGCTTCCCAAGGCTAGTGAGGTTATGGGCTTTAGAAAAGAATCTACTACCACCACTTTGCTAGACCAGCATACTTCCTTACATCCTAAATCTGATCCGCGTACCCACAGATAAGTGTAAGTATCAGCCCTCATCAAAGAAGCCTCTTTTTACGGCAAATAGAGACCATCACAGAAAAACACAACCGGACAGCATGCAGACATCAATGGACTATGGGGATCCCAGCCCCTACACATTTATGTATCTCACAACTCCTACATATATTACTCAGTGAACAAGGAGGAAGAGGAGAGCAGAGAGGTTATGAGGGCCAGACTACCAGGAGGCCTGTTATAAAACAGCCTGGACATGGCTGCATAAACAAGACCAGGACAGTGGCCATGTCAATAGATATTTTAATGTGGAAGGTGAAAATTTTGAGGGGTCTCACCCTAGATAAAGAATTAAAGGCAACTAATGATTGGTGGGAGAAGGAAAATTAGCCTCTTCCAAGAATGAGCCCCCTCATTGGCTGTCCAATGCACAGTAGACAGCCCTGAAACTATATCCACGAGCAACGATGGACTCAGCAGGTCGTGTGTGTGTGTGTGTGTGTGTGTGTGTGTGTGTGTGTGTGTGTGTGTTTGTGTATACACAGATGTACACACACACAGTGTACATGTATGCAACACTAATAACCAAAGACAAAGAGGCTATCATCTTGAAGGTGGAGGTGGCATGGAAGGAGGTGGAGGGGGTAGCTGGGAGGGGCTGGAGGGAGAAAGACAGGAAGGAAGTGGTGCAACTCCATTTCAACTAAAAAGATATTCAAAACCAGTAAGTTTCAACCAGCCATGGGGGTGATAGATAGACCCACTTTTCAGAGAGGAAAACTGAGACTAAAGAGACCACCGGCTTTACTGCAGACTCACTGCACACTGACTGGGCACTCCCACGATCTCTCCTGTATCAGATGTTGGCACGACTAGGTACTATGTGAGGTAGAGAACCTTAGCAGTTTTACTGAATTGAAATTTCTTTATCACAGTGGTGTCTTCAAAGAGTTTGTAAGGAGCGTAAAGAAGTCGCATGACTAAGTAAACAAAATTAAAGTGGGTAATCAAAGACAGTCTAGTCTCAGGTTTGTTTTACCAAGCTGATGGAAAGCACGGTGGTAGGAAGGCGACGCAGGTGGGAACCCTGCTTGGTAAGGGCAAATTGTGTGGCTGTTCAGAGTTTGACCCTGGGCAGTGACAGCATCAGTGCTTATCAGTCAAGAGATTTCAAGCAAGTACCAAAACCCACGCCTCCATCTCCTATTCTCTGTGTTGAGGGCGGTGATAATGTATCTCACTGCCGTCATCACTTGAGTTGAAAGAGTCAGCATCTGTAAAGCCATAATGCCTATTCTACATAACCACCACGGAAGTGTTGGCCATTATTTTTGAACATGGTGTAAGATAGCCATTTCTTGAAATTTCCAATGTTTTAGAATGTATACAATTTGAAGAGGGGAAAAAAATGAGAATAATAAAAAGTGGCCGGCAACAGATAATCCATCGTAGCTCATTGAACCGACAGTCCTGTCCCTAAGAGTCAGGTCTTCTTTATAACTCTCGGTTGCCAGCTCCTTGGGAGATCTGTCTTGCTGACAGGTTGCTGCCTTGTTTGCTGAAGGAGAGCTGTGTGAATTATAGCTATCATGAAATCGCCGCTGAAACCTGAGCAGTTGTTTGAACAAATATGCAAGGTATCCAAGATTCCTTAAAGGGACAAGGTCCATCTTGAAACCATTGAACAAAAGCAACAAACACTCACTTGCAGGTAACCTTGTACAGCTTAGACAGCGGGTGAATTAATCAAGCCTTCCTCGGTCGGAGTCGCTCATCATACAGCTCTGAGCAGCTTGCTTTGGGTTATTAGTCTTACCATAAAAAAAAAAAAAAAGCGTTTACCCCAAAGTTAACGAAACATGGCACACGGCAGACAACTGGGAACACATACAGAAAGCAGGACTGTGTTTCCAACCAGATGCTTCCCAAAGTATGTGGCAAACGCTCTGAAGAGTCCTGTACAAATTTCAAGAGCCACTCTTCAAGATTAAGGGACGCGCAGGAGGGATACAGACAAAGAGCAGATGGTGTGCTCGACTTGTCTAAGATTTTGAAAGAAGAGATGTTACAACGTGATAAAGTGGTGGCAGTTGATGTGTATTTCAGGCAGCACCCAGACATACATGTCTTGTTGCTATGAGCTGCCCCCGAGTCTTCACTACTCAAATAACATCAACTTTCTGTGGTGAGCCGGAAACACGGCATACATTATGATATGTCAATGCTACAAATTGCAATTTAAGATTCCCAGCTCGTCCGTGACTAGGAATTGGGCTATGGTTATTTTCTAATCAGCATTAGCATATTTTGCAATATAAACCAGTCTCTTTAGTTCAGCCGTTTGACTTCTTTATAGTACGTTAACAACTCTCACGGCGGAGGAAAACACACTAGCATGCTTTGTGTTCGCATGCTGACTCTGCTTTCTGACTACTACTACTCACAATGCACCCAGCTAAATGTCATGGGGATTCACAGACCTTGACACTAACCATGAAGTGACAACCCTGAGCCTTATCAAAGCCTCACTTCCAGTGTCCTGGAGCCCCCTCCCTTCACATCCATTCCTGGTAATTAAGTGTAAAACACACCAGGATTTCAAACACAGCTTTTAGGGGGGATGTATCTGCAAACACATTCCCTGATGGATTCCCTAGTGAGACCACAATTTCAGAACATTATTATGATGCTCCTGTCTGCACAGGGTTTAAACTGGGATATCATTTAAAGGTAGGGGTGGGGTTTGAGCTCATGGGTGGGTTGTTCTGAATTTTCTTCTTATCATTTCTTTCTGTTTTGAAAATACAGTGCCTAAACTTAGGAGGAAAGAGAAAGACAGTTTCTCTGCTTTTCAATCCATGCATGCCTATTACAGCAGGCTTAAAGAAATGTCACTGTAGTTGCAGGCTGTGGTGGTACAAGCCTTTACACCAGTTCGTGTAAGGCAAAGGCTGGTAGATCTTTGTCAGTACAAGGCGAGCCTTTGTCTACATAGTAAGTTGCAGGCCAGCCATAGCTACACAAAGAGACAAACAAAATGCCTCCTTCCTATACCTGATACTGCAAAAGTAGCCAAGAAGCTGAGACTAGATAGGTCATGGGCCCAGGGGAAAACCTAATGCTGTTGTTCTGCCAAAGGAATATAGCAATCAAATGACTCCTAATGACATTCTGTTATACCCATAGACCAGCGCCTTGCTCTGACATCATTGGAAAAGCTTCCTCTTGTAGTGGATGGGAACTAATACAAAGACGATGAACAGAGAATGAGAGACTTTGGACCACTCATCCTAAGTGGGTGTTCTTATCAAAGCTACTTCCCTTAAGGCTCAGGGGTCTGTGTGGAAGAGGAAGCAGAAATATCGTTAAGAGCCAAGGGGCATGGATGACTCCAAGGAAACAGTGTCTTCCAGGCACAAGAGGGCTGACTCACTCATGAACTCAAGGACAGTGGCAGTATGCAATGGTCCTGTACAGGTTCCAGCCAGACAGGGTCTCAGCGCTGAGAAGGGGAAGTGGACAAGGACTCCCAACCATCTGCAATTGATACCCACTGGCAAAAAAAAAAAAAAAAAAAAAAATCAAAAAACAAAAAACAAAAAAAACCACCAAACTCAGTTTTCTCTGACGGAGTCTCACTGAGGATTTTAACCGTACTTCAGGGAAGGTCCCATCCCCAGGAGTAGCTGGTCAACACAGATAGAACTCAGTCGTATTTTCATAAAATGTTTGTCTTGTTTTGCTTTGTTTCAGCTTTTTTTTTTGTCTTGATGGTCTCTTGCTTGTTTGTTTTGACTTGTAGCTTTGTGATTTTTGTGAGGATTTTTTTTGTACTTGTATGTGCATTTTTTTTGGTTCATATTTGTTGTTTGTTTTAGAGAGAAAAAAGGTAGAGTTGGTGGGGACGGAGGCAGGGAAGGTCTGGGGGGCACTAGAGGAGGGGAAAACATGATCAAAATATATTGTATGCAAAAATTTTTTCAATTATTAAAAAAATCGCTAAGTGTGTAGTCTCTAAATGAGCTTTGATTTTTTTTCTTTCTTTCTTTTAGATCATTCTGCTACATTCATAAAGTGGGAACGGGCCAATACTGAATAAATCTAATCACACACATTCTCTGAATTCATCGTGGTTTCCACATATTAAGCTTTTACAGATTGCCAGCATCTCTTTTCGCTCCCATGGCGGCTGCAGGTCCACAGCCAACCTATCTATCCGGGAGATGGATGAAAGTCCTCGCTGCTTGATTAGGACTTTCCGTGGCTGAGATTAATCTGCTTGACAAGTTATTGCATCTCTCCTGCCAAACTGACATTTTCCTAATGCAGATACAACTTTGTGAGTGAGGGTGATCCATTTTCTCCCCTGCACCAAACCTCGCTACCAAGGAGGCATTTTCCCCCTGAATGGCAGCAAAAATAAATCTCTCTATGAAGACGGATGCGAAACTGCCACTTTCCAAGTGGAAGACTCCGATTTTTCTCATTCGTTTTCAAAATGGATAACAAAGTCTTTTCTTAAGCGTTTGGCTGGATTTTGAAAATTAAGAGGTGCATATGAGAGCTGTTATGCTTCAGTATTTCACTGGGAATTTCCCTGATTAAGCTCCTGTCTCCACAGTCTTGTGTGAGCAGAATGATAGCATGTTATTCTGGAGTCAGCACTATAGCCCAGGCTAGCCAGTATCCTAGCTCAGCCTGCTGGTGGCTGCTGTGTCCATTGCCTGCCTACTGCATTCTTTCTTCACCCTATTTGCCATTTTCTCAGGAAAATAATGATGCTTATTATTAGTACTTTGTCTCAACCACCTTTGAGTACTATTTCATGGCCCCTGCCACCCCTGCATCTTCTAGGGGAATGCCCTGTTTCCTCTTCAATAGCATCACTCATCACAGCACACTTTGTCCAGCATCAGTCCTCTGCTCTTTGGCCTTTCTCTCATACTTTGACTCACTGAGGTTAAAAAACGCCGTTGCTTCAACAATCTCTCTCCTTCGGCATGCTCATTCCTGAATCTCTGCGTCCAGTTCTTTCCTTGACATCTGACCTTTCCTGTTTATAGATGGGACAGGGAATTTTGGTTTGGTTGCCTCTCTGTTCCTTCAAAATCAACCTTCCATATCTAAGAAGCTGACCTATGTTTCTTCCAGATCCGTTCTCCTTCTCTACCACATTGCTTCTGCCCTTGACTTCATCCTTAGGGGCCAGCTTGCCAAACCACAAGGTTTTGTAACATTTGCTGTTTCCTTTGTTTGATTTTTAAACTTTTCTTGTTCGTAGGATAAACATCAGCAGAGTACCAGCTTTGTCTTGTTCATTGATAAATACCTAACTCCTAAAAAGATTGCCTGGCACACAGTAGGCCCTTGATAAAGATTTGCTGAATGACTGGACTTTGAATATTCAAAGAAAGAATGTGTATGAAGTGCTTAGTGAATCCTCAATAATGAAATTTAAAAAAAAAAAAATGTTGATCTTGGGGAACTTGAGTTGTGGCTACCAGCCACTGGGGATAATGTGAGAGGCGATGAGGAAAGGTGGCCGCCATGGCATTTAACAGGAGCAAGTTTTAATGTAGTACTGCCCAGCATGGCAATTACAGACAGCAAAGCAGATGACAATTCAAAAGCTACAAGGCAGAAATTTGAAAGTTTTCATCATGAGGAAATAATAACTATTTGAAGAGAGAGAAACGTGCTTAACCTGATTTAAACATGACCCAATCGCTATGTGCATAAGAATATTATACAGCACCCTACTAATGTATATCATTTCCATATATCATTTTATTAAATCTAATAAAAATTAGATTTAAATGATAAATAAAATCAAGTAAGCCAAATGCAAAATTATTTTGTCTCTTGGTAAGATAATTATGATTTAGTAAGTGTTCTTATCTAAAATCATCAGAAAAACAACACATATTTTAAAATAAACATAATTCAATTATTTCATTGCTGGTCTATTTTGTCATTTTTAAAGTGAGTTTTTAGGATTCAATTTGATAACCTGCCTCTGCTTATATTTTCTTTGATTCATTTTTATGTTATTCGACAAATATAGTTTGTCTTCTCACTTATTTCTTGTGGTTAATTCATTGATTTTGTTCTGCAATTTAATTCTTTTCCAGAGGAGCCTGATTGGGCCAGAAGATCCACATGTGCGGGCCTGCAAGCTTAGTACCTCTCTGATTGTTAAGTGGAATTTTACTCTCAATTCTTTAACTCTCATCAGTCCCAAATTATATGAAAAAATGCAGTCTAGACTTAAGAGTGGGAAAATCCTGGTCTGAATTCCATTTCTGGCCATCTCTAGCGGTCTGAGGTTGGAAAGGATGCTTATAGCAGCTGTGAGGCTTGGGACCGTGACTCTGGAAGTTGACTCCAGGAGAGACACGCTGAGGTTAGACACCTCCTCTCTCGGTGCCCTCACTTGTAAAGTAAGGGGTTCACAAAGCCCACAGTGTGAGTTACAGTGTGAAGTGAGTTAACATGTAAAACATTTTGAATCCTGTCTGGCAGCTCATAAGTAATGTGGTAAGAATTGAAGGGAATGAAGCAAGGTGGCGGTGTTCTTAACCATGACAATAGCTAGCATAGTAACATGTGACAACTCCTTCTGTCAAAGGACCATCTTCTGCACACATCATCTCCGTTCACATCATCATCATCTCCATCACAGCAACCTCCTGAGGGGAGAACAGTCATCATCCTTGGTTGACAGACAAGAAAAATGAAGCTCAGAGAAATGAAAAGACTTGAAAATGTTCATGTAATTGGCAGAGTATGTTTTCAAACCCATGAAACACGATTAATTTGGATCTAGTACAAGAGTTGCTCTCAGTAAATATTTTACATATTTCCTTGCTTATTTCTATCTGCCTAAACATGGACTTATATTGTAGACACGTTTGTGTCTTGCTGTTTGTGTGTTTGTGTGTTCTATGCTGGAAACTGAGTGTCTCATTAGTTTCTTAGGAATTTATCAACATTCACTGTTCCCTTTCAAATACAAGTCTATATATAACTAACAGATTTAAGGGAAGGTAGCTTTATATCATCTATTTGTACCCATATCAGACACGACCTGAGCAACAGAATGAACACACTAGAAGGCACTTGGCTTTGAACACAGCTGTGCCATTTTCCAGCTATAAACTTGGGTGAGTTATTTAAATAACGTTCTGTGCCTTAATTTCTTCATTCAGAAAATGGAGGTAGTAAAAGTGTGTTGCTTCATACATTTGTTAGAAGTATTAAATGGTACCATGCATTTAAAGTCTTTTTCATAGTAATATAGGCACTCGTTAGTCAAATATGAAGACAGAGAAAAGAGCAATTTCTTCCTACAGTAGTATTCTAATCCATTTTCTCTAGGAAAAGTCATAGTCCTGAAATGACTAGATTGTTTACCCAGCAATTGTGTCACTGATTTCTGCAATAAATCTGGGGAAATTGTGTGTGTGTGTGTGTGTGTGTGTGTGTGTGTGTGTGTGTGTGTGTCTGTGTCCCTTAGCACCTAGCAAAATACACTGCATATGCATCATATCTCGGTGTTTTACAGTGATCACCAGAGTTCATGCACCTTTCTCTATCCTCCACAGGATCTGTTTTTCCTCAATAACCTCTCTTGGATGAGGATTTATTCCATCCACGTTGTTATTTCTATCATCCGTCTAATATATCCTACATTAGTGCTAGAGATTCAAGGTCATCTCAAGAAAATGACTCAGACAAATTCTGACTCCTTTTGTATCTCACCCATGTTGGATGATGGAAGTAACCTCATGATAAATTCTGCTGCAGTGAATAGTGGCCCTTGGGGACTCTTAGTGCCAGAGATACATCAGAAAATATGAGCCTTGCCTAACAGACTAGCATATGCCTTAACCAATAGTTACAGAGCTTCCCTTCCTCTGACAGCCTGGGCTGTCTACTAAAGCATCAGCACCAGTACCCACCACCAGCCTTTGGTAACTGAGTCCATCATATAAAAAATAGACTGGTGTGAATTGATCCCCTCCCTCGTAGTCACTGACAGCCGCACAAACCCCACACTTCTCCCTGCAAATTACTGGCAATAACTCCAAAGCCTTGGAACAGCAGGCAGACAAAGAAAAACAATTTAGTTTCTCCCTGCCTGGTTGCTCCTTTCCAAATGTGACAGCTTTTCTAACCAAATGGCTCGTGTTCTAGTCAGACCAAGCAATACCCAAAGTGAACAGTGACACCAAATGGTTAGGTATATTAGGAAAGAGTGTTTACTTCCCAACACATACCAGAAACAGCCAAGGTAGATTTCATGAATAAAGACCAAACAAGGAGAAAATAAACTGAAAGTGGGCGGCAAAAGGAAACAAATACCTTGAGAGACAAGAATGACTTTTGAATAACAGTTGCATCTTTTGTTTAGTAGAGTTGGTTTTGTTCATTTATCTTATACTAAATTTGAGCATCTACTTTGACTTTGATCTTTTCAGCATGATGTATAGGAAGGAAAGAAAGTGTGCTCATTTTCAAAGGACAACACTTCCTGAACCTATATTTGATGGGCGTGTCTGAGTACAGTTCTGAATATATAGAAAAGTAAAGACCTTGCAAAGCACTTCATGCCTTGTTTTAGCCTTCATGTATATTTTCATGCCTTATTATTTTCTGCACACATGACTTTCTACTTTTCGTAGTTTGGATTTTTACTTAAAACTATTATATCGTACTTAATTACAGCCCTTACTCAGTTCTCACCCAATTAAAACCAGTTGTTTGCAAGAGTTTGTTTTTAACAGAAAGCATTAATGGAAATACCAATGATCCAGAGCAAAAAAAAAAAAATGCTGGCATTTCTTTTTGGCAAGATTAAACATCCACAATGATATCCAGACTGGCTTTAATAAATCAACACATCAAATGATTATAAACTACATTGAAGGTCCATATAATAAATTTGTTTAATGTGGACTTTATGTGAAAATAGCAGGCAACAGAGAGTGGTACAGAGAACAGAATTTAAGAATTAAAAGACAAACACAGAAAAACAAAATGAGATTATTTAGAAGGTAGGGGCAGGAGGATTGGGAGTTCAAGTCTCAGCTATGACCTCAGCTACATAGTAATTTTGAAGACTGTCTGCCTGGACTATATGAGACTCTGGAGAGTGGGAAAGAGAAAGAAAGAAACAGAGACAGACAAAGACAGACAGACAGACAGACACCAAGAGTATATAGGCATTCAAATGAAAGAATAAGAGAGGAACATGACTAAAAGGCATATAGAAAAAAAGAGGAAAGGTTTAAATCATGAGAAACAAAATCAGGAAAGACTACGGAACTGCAAGTGACAAAGAGAACGGAGGAACTGGAGACTAAGCTGCACGAGACTGGAGATGGAAGAGAACAAAATGTTGGGTCAGGAAGAAAGGGAGTCTAAGAATACTTTAGAGCAGCAGCTGGTGTGCTGGGAAATGAAGGAACACGGGAAGCAGCCAGCAGCTGGCTCTGAGTGGATGTTTCAGAAATGCTTACTGAACTTCAGTGACTGCTGAGACCATAGAGAAATAAACGAGTAGAAGCAAGACGGCCGTTTGTGACAGATGAACCGGTGCAAACGCACTCATTTCACAGTTCATACTCTTATCTTAAGACATGATAGTGAGAAAGTGATCAGGATGGCTGAGATGCTAGAAGGCAGGCCACTGATCAAAGATCACACCACTTTGTTCTCCAGAGCAGAGGACAGTAGTCACAACATTCCCCAGAGTGGCACCCCTAGCTATTCGGCAGCCATCTGAGCCCCTTGTGAGACTGACTGTTCACCCATGGATCACAAAGCAATAAGAGGTACTCTCCCTCAAAGCCACAGGCTAACAAAACTCAAATGTCAGTCATGGGAAACCTCCCTTCAAGCTATTGGTTAGGGGAGTCCAAGAGACTCCCAAAACAATCAAAGCAATTGGTGTTGTCCTTGGTTTCTTCCCAGAACTGGAAGGTCAGACTATGTTGCTGAGGACACAAGGCACTCAGACACAGGGCTTGGAGGAATGGAGCTGGAGCTGACCAGGAATTCCCCTCTCTGAGGACTGGCTCTCGCAGTATTGGAAGGTGCTATGTAAGCTGCCAAGGGAAAAAAACAACCAGTGCTTAGTTCCACCCAAGGTAAAACCTATGAACCATAAAAATGTCCTACCCAGCAAGATATGCCCAGTGGTGCTTTAGCAGCACTTCTGTCTTGGGGATAACCAACATTGTCGAATTAGACTTAAGTCCTACTCAATAAAAGGGAATTCATATCTGGTACTATAAACTTAGCCAACTACCTATTGCTAAAGAGGTCATAGACTCTAGAAAAGAACCCACTGTTCAGCTGGAAGCTTCCCTTGGCCTCATTCTCCCCCATTCCAAATCTCACCCTTCTCAGAGAGCCCACCAAGCAGCACTTCCGCCCCCGGATCTGCTCAAGACCGCACCTACAGGGTGTTTAAGCTCTGGACCCTAGCCCTGCCACATGATTTCTACACCTCCCTCCCACGCCTCCCTTCTGGGGGTCTTCAGAGTCACTGAGAGTGCTTTGCTCATTAAACCTGAACTTTTAATTTGGCTTGATCTGGCTTATTGCATCAGCAGAGAAATCCACTACCGTGAATTCAAAAATACCTATCACCTACTACTGCCATTTTCTTAAAAGAATATAGTTTCTTACCATACTCTAAATACTTATCCTTATAACCACATAGAAGTATGAATCTCAGCCCTCAATTAAATAGGCTTCTGTAGTAGATGGAAGCTACTACAAAGATCCACAACTGGGCCGGGCGGTGGTGGTGCACGCCTTTAATCCCAGCACTCGGGAGGCAGAGCCAGGCGGATCTCTGTGAGTTCAAGGCCAGCCTGGGCTACCAAGTGAGCTCCAGGAAAGGTGCAAAGCTACGCAAAGAAACCCTGTCTCGAAAAAACCAAAAAAAAAAAAAAAAAAGATCCACAACTGGTCAAAATGCAGAGAATAAAATGCCCAGCTGATAGGTCTATACCATAACTGTATAGAGGCTAATAGATATAACAAGGAAGCCATACTCATGAAATCTAAATAATATGTTACCTAAACAAGATCTACATAACAACAGCACCAGTTGACATGAAAATGGATGAGAGAAATTTCATCTAGGGTCTCATCTTAGATGCAGAGCTGGTTACAGTCAATGACTACTGAGCTAGGGAGAACCAGTCTTCTCCAGGGATGAGCTCCTTGATAGATTATCCAGTCCCAAGTAGTTAGCACTACATACACACACATACTTGTGAGCAACTTTAAGTAGACACAGAAGGATACACACACACACACACACACACACACACACACACACACACACACCTCACATGTGGGGGATGGGCATGGGAAGAGTTGAAGTGGGGAGAGTTAGAAAAGATGTAAATACAGTCCATATGTATGAAACTCTTTTTTCAAAATTAATTTAAAAAAAAGTAGAGAAAGTAACAAGAGGATGGAAGATCTTTCTTCTGCATCCTGGTTGTATCACTAGACATTAGTAGACATTAGATATAATTTTTTTTTTTTTTTTTGGTTTTTCGAGACAGGGTTTCTCTGTGTAGCTTTGCGCCTTTCCTGGAGCTCACTTGGTAGCCCAGGCTGGCCTCGAACTCACAGAGATCCGCCTGGCTCTGCCTCCCGAGTGCTGGGATTAAAGGCGTGCGCCACCATCGCCCGGCTAGATATAAATTTTTATTGGCCATTTTAGTATATTATTTTACTCCCTAGACATACAAACCCTCAAGAATGGAGGCCTCACCATATTCATTTTGTATAATCATACCCGCAACCTAGATCTCTACCTTTTTTGTGTAACAAAACATATTAATATCAGAATTTATCATGAGGTTAGTTCCATCATCCAACATGGGTGAGATACAAAAGGAGTCAGAATTTTCTTGAGATGGCCTTGAATCTCTAGCACTAATGTAGGATATTTTAGATGGATGATAGAAATAACAACGTGGATGGAATAAATCCTCATCCAAGAGAGGTTATTGAGGAAAAACAGATGCTGTGGAGGATGGAAAAAGGTACATGAACTCTGGTGATAACTCAAAAACACAGAGAGATGATGCATATGCAGTGTGTTTTGCTAGGTGCTAAGGGACACGGACACACACACACACACATATATATACATACATACATACATACATACATACATACATATAATTTCCCCAGATTTATTGCAGAAATCAGTGACACACCTGCTTGGTAAACAATCTAGTCATTTCAGGATTATAACTTTTCCTAGAAAAAATGGATTAGAATACTACTGTAGGAAGAAATTGCTCTTTTCTCTGTCTTCATATTTGACTAATGAATATAGCCTAATATTAATATTAATAATAATAATAATAATAATAATAATAAATATAGCCTCTTCTTACATAGGTTTGTTACTACCTTATTAAGGTGTTTGGATTGGGGAAATTGCCCTCTTGCAATCCTTCACTCACTAGTAATTACTCATCTACTTGCTTATTTCGTACCCCAGGGACTCAGCATTTGCCTCTTTCTCACCTTCTTTCTAGCTGTCCGCCTCCACATCCTGTTTCTTTTCAGAATGAATTTTACATCATCATTTCTCATCCCTCTGCCATTAACTCCTACCCTGGCCCACAAAAATAGTTCTTCCCATGTCATCCTGTGCCTCCCTAAAGTTTATCCAGATCAGGTAGAATAATCTCGTGTACCCTAACTCTGGTCACATCACTCCCCAAGAGGAAAAAAAAAAACCTTTCACATCTCTCCAGTGGACACAGATCATTCTCTACAACCTAGCTTCATTTCTTTATCATTTTTTTTTGTATTGAAAAAGCCCAACTCAAACGTTTGTAAAATACATTGAAAGTTCAAATAATTAGCAGGGTGGTGGTGGTGCACACCTTTAATCCCAGCACTTGGGAGGCAGAGGCAGGAGAATCTCTGAGTTTGAGACCAGCCTGGTCTACAGAGCTATTTCCAGGACAGCCAGGTCTACACAGAGAAACTCTGTCTCAAATAACTGGGGGAAAAAAAGACTCAAATAATAAGTTTTTCTGCCCCTTACTTTGTCCTGTTGCCTGCAATGCTGACGTCATTGAATATCTAACCTTTCCTGTCCATTCACTCTCTGTTCACATACTGCTTTCTTCTGGGCATTCATGGATCACTATTTCTACGCTCACAGATATTCTCAGTCAACTTCATGTTCATCATTACCTTTGCAACTACCTTAAATCATACGCTTATTTACTTCCTATTTCCCCTATCAAAATACAAACTCCCATAAAACCACATACTTCACTCACACTGCAGCTTCAGAATCTTTAATACGTAGTATATCCTTAATAACTAAGTGACACGTGAATAAATGCGTCTGTTGGACAGATATTATTCATTTATTTTCCAAGATATACTCCAGTTATATTGCTGTTTCTTAGTATATACAATTTAATCTACATTTATTAAAATGATAGTAAAGTAAACAAGAGGAAATATGTAAAGACCAACTTCTAGGAAAATTGTTCTATACTCATGAGGTAAATTAAAGTTATTTAGAGATGAAAACTGTTTTGAGTCTGTCTAACCAAGTATTATTCCTGCTGGTTCCCATTGCACCCCAGAGAGTAGTTACAGTCATACATTGCTTGATGATAGCAACACTTTCTGAAAACTGTGCCACTGGATGATTTTGTTACCGTATGAATATGGTAGAGTAGACTTACACAAACTTACAGTTTGGTGTACTACATGTCTACACACTCCCAGGCTGTGTGGTGTAGTCTATTACTCCTACAAAGTTGCACAGCCTGTCATCCTACTTAATACTGCAGACAGTTACCAAACAATTGTATTTGTGCATCTAAACAGAAAACACTAGGTGACAGGAAATTTTCAGTTCCATCACAGTCCATGGGACCACTGACATATATGCAGACCACCACCAATGACTGCTCACTTCCTACAGAAACCAAGCAGATTACAGTTACATGCAGCTATCTGAGGTTGCCCTCCCCTCATCTAAAAGGGCAACTACTGTCCTATAACTGTTGACTTTGCCCATGAGCTAGCTGGTACCATGTTGCCAAAGTTCGCTATTTTTAAGAGAAATATGAAATATCTTTTTTATGTCAAAAAACTTCCAGCCTAAACAACAAAAAAGAAAACTTGCCTTTCTTCTACAAGAAAGTCCAGGAGTTAAACAAATTTGGAATATCTTCTTAGCTCTTTTTTATAATCTGTATCTACTTAGCCAGTTTTACTAAACTATGATTATTTATATTACAAAAACATTTTATTATGCTATGATTTTGTTTAAAAATAACAAACAAAATAATGACCTTAAGAACCCACTGGATTAGTGCAAATATTTAGGTTATAGCTGAATAATAAAAACAATAGAAAAATCTAAAGTGGATAGAGAAGTTAGACAGCATCCTGGAAATGTATTTCTTCCTACGGCATCTCGTCCAGACCACATTTCAATCCCACCATTTATGTACTGTTAAGATTACCAGTTTCTAACTTTACACAGTACATCATGTACTTGAGGGAATGGTCCTCAGTGAACCACATGTTACAAGGCAGATTTCACAACAACACAAATCAAAGCATTATTTTAACACAAATCTTGTTGCTCACCCACATTATATCCAGAGGAGCTGCCTCATCTGTACCCAAAGAGAAACCTACACTGTACTTATAATAACTAATAAAATATTATGCTTCAATCATCATCTTTCATTTACTTTCATCCCACCTCATTTAACTTCCATAGAACATTCTTTTTGTGAGTGGTTTAATAATGTGGTTTAGGTTTAGGAAGACAAAAAAATCACCACCACAAAGCCACATATTTGGGATTAGGAAACTTTCAAAAATATTTTTCAGTAATAAACCAAAAACGAACAACATTATTTGCTAATACTTTTTTTAACTAAAGAAAAAAAATATGGGTATGGGTGTTTAGCCTGCATGTCTGCACACCATTTTTGTGTAGTGCCCATGGAAGACAGAAGAGGGCATCAGATTCCCTGGACCTGGAATTACAGAGGGTTGTGAGCATCCATGTGGGTGCTGGGAATCACACCCAGGTCCTCTGGAAGAACAGTCAATGCTTCTAACTACTGAACCATGCCTGGTAATACTTCTTAAAATCCTATAGTAATGGAACCAAATTACTTTATAATCTTACTGTGTTGATCCTACTCTATTCTTATATTTATGATAAATACTGCTGATTCATTTTTTGTAATCCTTATAAATGGACATTTCCTGTCCCTACTGCCTGTTCCCAAATACCTGGAAGCCACTTCCCAAATTACCACACAGAGGCTTTAAATGCTTGGCCAATAGCTCAGGATTATTACTAATTAGCTGTTACATTTTAAGTTAGCCCATAATTCCTTATTTACCCTCTTCCATGCGGCAGTACCTTATTAGCATGGCACATTCATCTTTAGCTCCCTCTGCATCTGACTGGTGACTCTGCTCTTCTTCTTCCCATCATTTTCAGTTTGGCTTTCCTAAATAACTTCCTGCCCAGGTACCAGCCTGTCAGCTTTTTAATTAAACAATGGGAGTAATACATATTCATGGTGTAGAAAAGGATTGTTCCATAGCAGATTCCAATTGTGACTTTTCTTGAGATCTTAGATTTAGCCTTGACACAGGTTTAGCCTTCTCTCTGTATCGTAGAAAGAAAAAGCCTAATTTCTTCTGTTTTGTCAACCTCTTATCTCCCTCACTTCCAAACTGGAAATCATATTGCATGGTTATAATTGCAATGAGAATTGTGTAAACCTTATCACTCGAGGAATGGTCCTCAAAAATGGAGATTGATTATTAATAGGTCTTTCTTTTCCCTGAACCATCTTCTTTGGGGCTCTACTCGAAGCATCCCCTGGTCCCCATGCAAGACTGATCACACTCACATTTGGGAACACTGAGAAGAGCATCCTCCTTCAGCTGGTTCAGTGATGCCTGGGCAGCATTTGGATTCTGAAGCCACATATTCATGTCTTCTTACTCTTGATGTCAGTAATTTTGTGTGTCAGTGGAGTTTCTTTGGGATTGGAGTAAAGTTGATATTGTTGTAAATCAAGCAAAGGCTAATTATGAGAAAGTTTCCATGGCTCAACATAAGCAATTTGAGAGTCAAGGGTATAATAACAAGTCAGAGTGTTATGTGTTATGAATAGAATCAAAGGTTTTAAGTGTTTTTGCTAAGAGTTCCATGTTTTCCACCCAAATATTTCCTAAATTAGAGGTAAATAAGAGAAGTAAATATAATTAAATGTGTTCTTTTCTATTACTAAATCATGAAAGGATTCATATGCTCAGAGATTATAAACATACTTTAAAACACTATTACATAATTGACACAAAGATGGAATAGGCAAAGTAGGAGAGGGGGTAACTTTGTGCATTTAAAGTGCTTTTAATACATATGAGCAGCCAGGTGTGGTGGCATACACCTTTAATCCCAGCACTCGGGAGACAGAGGCAGGCGGATCTCTGTGAGTTCGAGGCCAGCCTGGTCTACAGCGTGAGTTCTAGGACAGGCTCCAATGCTACAGAGAAACCTGGTCAAAAAAAAAAAAAACAAAAAAAAAAAAACTAAAACAATCCTTTAAATAAAGCAACATCTGAGGCATCACCATTTCTGACCTCAAGCTCTACTATAAAACTATAGTAATAAAATCAGCTTAGTATTGGCATAAAAACTGATATGTTGACCAATGGAATCGAATTGAAGATGCTGACATTAACCCACACACCTATGAACACCTGATTTTTTTTTTTTACAAAAATAGCCAAAACTGTACAATGGAAAAAAGAAAACAAGTGGTGCTGGCAAAACTGAATGGGTCAGAAAAATCGAGAGCTTAGCAATGGAAGCTCAGTTCCAGCCCTGAGGACCCACTTTCTTCAGTGAGTCTCCACCTTCTCAAAGTTCTACAAACCCAAAGACAGCACCACCAGCACTGGGGCCCAAAGGTTCGAGAACATGAGCCTGTTAGGGGTATTTTACACTCAAATCAGCATTCTGTAAAAATCAAATCCCACCGACTCATAACTCTGTTATAATGCAAAATACTTTAAGTTCCACTTCGAAACTCAACAGCATTTTGTTTCAAATTCCATTGCTTTTTGAATTCATTCTCACTCAGATCATTAAGTCCTGGATGGAGATGTGTAACACAAAATGCTAAATGGCCTTTTTATATAATAATAATAATAATAATAATAATAATAATAATTTAAAAAATAAAAAATAAATTTTAAAAAAACGAGCCTGATGTTGGAGCGTTTTCAGCTGAAGCCCTCTCGGCTGGAGTTTTTCAGGCTGAGGAGTCCTAGAGGTAAAAGGTGGCTTGTTCCTTTGTCTCTCTGATCTTTCAGCATTTACCACAATATTGGGTGGCAGGATTTTTATTAAGACCATTTAGCAATTCATGTTACAGAGATGTAGCCAGTTTTTTCACCAGAGTATAACACAAATGGCTTCTACCCTGATTCCTGGAAGAGTTCTTTTTCTCCTCAGAACTCTCATGAGGGGCTTTCACTATCCACATGTCTATATGGCTTCTGATCTCCAACACTCCCTTGGGAACATCCCATTGAGCTCCTCTTACTGCTGGGCATGGTGGCTCACAACTCTAACCCTAGAACTCAGGAGACAGAGGCAAGCTGTTCTATAGGCAGTCCAAAGACAACTTCTATCTAGTGAGTTCCAGAACAGCCAACGCTCATAGTGAGACCCTGTCTCAAAAAGCAAACAAGCAAAAAGCTCGACTTTTAGCATTCTAGAGTTGCTCCTGTCTACAGCTCCAAGCTCTCCTACATCCCTCCCAAAGGTCCATAATAAGCCTTTCAAGACTGATCACAACAGTAGACGCACTTGTAAGTACCAACTTGAATTTTTAATAACATTTTTAATTGGTATCTATTTATTGTGTGTATGCTGGGTTTCATAGGGCTATTTTTATTCAAGTACATAACATACTTTTGCTGCCATATACTTTGAAGTCATTCAAGATCGAGATCAGGCCTCACTGAGACTCACTAATGAAAAATTATTTCATCCAGGTCAAAAGAATCAAATTACCTCTGACCCTGGGTGAAGTAAGAGACATTGTATCATTCTGATATGCTCCCAACGTTAGAATGGTATACACTACAGAGTCCTCCCTTTAGAGTTAATTCATCTGGGCTTGTCAAATACTTGGTCATGAGACTAGCCCTCAGAAAGGCTGATTCACCTATAGCCATGCAGAAGAGATGTGAGGTATAGTTACCTCCTCAGGGAGATACTGTGCTTTCCTTCCCAGAAACCCTTTCCCCATGCAATTGCTGCAGCCTACCTAGAAAAGCATTACTTTTTTTTCTCTCTTTCCCCAAAGCTAGGCCATCTCTTTCCTAATGTCCTGGGCATTTCTACTCTTTTTATGAAGCTCTTCTCCTTCTCCTTCTCCTTCTCCTTCTCCTTCTCCTTTCCGCCATGTGGCTGCTTATACAAAGCAGGCTTTTCTTTCTTCCTCCTCCAGGAAGTTGTGGAGATTTACAAGTTTCTTTCCAGGTTATTTTTCTCTCAAACAACATTGACATCAAGCTCCCTTTAAAGTCTGTTCTGTTCTTCTATTAGGGAGACTAAGAAGCTGTGGAAGGGAACCCTGAATTCCCCAGTATCGTACAGTGCCCGTTGTGAGGTTCCTCAAAGCTTCCGGTAGGTAACACTGAGCACATTCTCCACCGGCCCTCCACCTCTTCTCACTCCTCCGGTTGACTCTGGTGTTTACTTTTCTCACTGTCATATCCGAAGAGCCAACCAAAAGCAACTTAGTGGAGGACAGAGTCTACCACAGTGGGCAAAGGAGCCCGAGTAGCTCTTGGATATGGAAGTAGGGACAGGAGACTACTTCTCACATAAAGGCATGTCAGGCAGGAAGTAGAGCTCAACAGTGTTTCTTAATGAAAAACAGAGTGGGTGGCCACTGAAAGATAAAATTTCACTGTATACTGGAGGAACATGTGATCACAAATAGTCAGAACTAGCTAACTAGTGTTCACGTACTATTTTAACTGGAGATCTCTAGAGGAATAAAAGAAAGAAACTGGCTTATATAGCTGTAGGGATCCAAAGCCCGAAAATCTGCAGTCCAGCAGGCTAGGGCTTCAGAGGAAAGTCAACATTTCAGTCTTGAGTCTGAAGACAATTTGAAGATTGCTCTCTTCCTCAAGGGATCTGTCTTTTAAAGCCATCAACCAATATAAAGGAACCTCATGAAGGATGACCGCTTGACTCAAGCTTTTCTGCTTTAAATGATAATCAGATATAAAAGCATTCCTTCACAACAACATCTGTCTTGTGTTTGACCAAAACCTTGGAGCCATACTTGGCCAAACCGACATAAAATTAACCATCATCACACATTAGCCTTGAAGTGAAACCTGTCCTAATGCTATCATTCTCTAACCAGAGTGGCTCAGCATGGACGATGAATTATTAATATATTATAACAGACTCCATAATTGTTGATAATGCAGCAACTGAATGGAAAGTGTAGCTCTGGGCCACTATCAGCAGCTATGATAGGGCTTATTCCTGATTGCCTGGGTAAGCCTGGCACCAAACAGCTAACACGTGGGGACTCTTTAAATACAAGACCTATGAATGAAAGAAAGAAAAAAGGAGGACATGACTGCTCCTAGGTATGGTGGGGCAGGTTTATTGTAGGTATGAGGGAGAACATAGCCAGAGGCAGAGACATCTGGGAGAGTCCAGAGTTAACATGGCCAGACTGAGGGACCCATAGGGAAGAGCAGCTATGGGAGGGGCAGCCCAGACCCTGGACTACAGAACTCAGGGTAGGGGGTAGGCTATGTCACCCAGGAAGACCCCAAACTGGTAGGGACTGAGAGATGCTGGTGCTTTGCCGTGTTAACAGGCACCTCAGGTGTGACCTTTGTCAAAAAACAAACAAACAAAAAAACCCTTTCCCCAGGTTTGAGACCTAACAACCTGAAGCGGCTAGCCTTCTGACATCGTCCAATAACCATCACTTGCAGGGAGCAACTGGGTGGGGCAATTTCTATTCTTTTCTCCACTAACCCCTGAGTATATTTGTCAAAAGTTCTCAATCTCAAGTCATCACACCTGAATTTGATTTTTTCAGCAACTATTCCCAAGTCACTCTCAGAAATAACCTACCTTTATGCTTTTCATACTTATCTTTTTTAGCAATATGGCAGATTGTATGTGAAGCAGTAAGTGAACTCTAGAATAATCTTAGAACAGTCCAAATATGTATCTAGTAATTTCTTTCCTAAAGTCCTGGTTAAAACAAGTTATGAAACTATCTGTTTCTCCAATCCAATGATAAATTTATGTTTATCGTAACAAAGCATTTTATCTTAGCGTGGTGAGCACTTCAGTCTCCTCCACAATGAATATGAGTGATGAATACTTCAATACTTCAGTTAGAAATGAATTTGAGTTTTCACAGTAGCTTATCATCTTGCAGAGGCCTCAACTACTTCCTTAACGACATTAAAAAATTAAGAAAAATAACACGTGAAGCATCAAAGATCAACCCAAAGAAAACCTTCATTTTATACATCTGCCGCATGTCAGAGACTCTGACATACAGTACAACCCAGCCCTCTGTGGAATGCCACTGGTTCCCTGTGATAACTAGGTCCATGTGTATATCCTCAAATGACAAACTAAGGAACATAAAAATTCTTTGATGCATTTCCATCTACAAACCAAACATTGTAACAAACAGAGACACTGAGAAAGCTGTTATCATCTTCAGAGTCAAGCGACTGAAAAGAAAATCCTAGCCACTGAACATGAAATGTAATTTGTTCCAGCCTATAACTAATCCTTAGAGGATAATTCCAGCGGTATGGCGTGGTGAAAGATTCTTAATTACCAAAGATACATGGTGTGGGCTTATCAGCACTTTAGACCACTGAAGCTGATGAAAGCTGACATATTAGCACATGAGGAATTGCTGTGGTACGTGGAAAGAAATTGTCATTTGACAGTTGATAGTAGACTGGGAAATACAGTAGGAGGCAAGGCACAAAACACAGGGCCAAAAAAGAAAGTAGGTCAGTGGTGTTCTGAGTTAGCAGTGGAGATACGAAAGACAGCCTTTTGGCAACCAAAATTATTTCATAAACTTTAATTTCTATTTTTGCATGTATATGATACACATCTGTAAATTTTATCAGTACAACATTAATAAATATATTTTTAATATTGATGCCTTTCAGTAAGGAAATCTGGTTTACACTATAACCATATTGTCTATGTACCAGATGCCATCAAAATGCTTTGTGTATAATTGCTTATTTCTTCCTTACTATAATTCTATCAGATGGGCACGACTATTGTCCTTGTCTTACACTGAGTAAATTGAGTCACAGAGAAATTAAATGATTTGCTCATTATCTAACAGCTGGGAAGGTAGAATAGATTGGAAGCCACATAATCATGTCTTGGTACTCATACTATAGGAAAGACAGTGGTAATATTTAGTTCTCTGTTTAATTTAAACTAATTTCAGAATCAAATCAAAAGGATATAGTAAGTAGGGTCTGATCCAGTTTAGATCTGGATCTATGTATGGGTCTAAATCCCTTTTGAAAGTCACACTGTCATCAAAGAATAAACATAAATGTTTGTCTTGTCTTTATTTATGTTGTGTGTATGCTATATTTTATGATAAATTTTATTTTTGAAATTATAATTCCATAGTTTCTCCCCTTCCCTTCCTTCCCTCCAACTCTTCCCATGTAATCCCCCTTGCTCCATCTCAAATTTAATTGTTGTTTACACACACACACACACACACACACACACACACTCACACACACTCTTCAATATAACCTACTCAGTATATATAATGGTACTAGTATGTATATGAACTCAGGGCTGATTACCTGGTATTAGATGGCTAGTTGTGTGGGCTCTTCATTGTGGAAGACCATTTCTTACATTCTCCGAATTCTCCTGTTGCTTGTAGCTCTTTATCTAGAGTTGAGGTCCCATGACCTCCCGCTACTTCCATGTTAGCATGCCCATTGTTATCCTCACTGCTCAGCGCTTGTTTGGTCAGCCATGTTGACTAAGACTTCATTGGTGTAGCTTCTCTGGTATTTCTAGGAGACACAGTCTTACAGCAAACTCCTTCTTCTGGATTGTACAGTTTTGCAATGATCCCTGCACCTTAGGTGCAGAAGCTATATTATAAATATATCAATTGGGACTAGGTTCTTCATGATCTCTTGTTCTCTACGTTTTGGTTAGTCATAGATTTCTATAATGTTCTCCATCTGTTGCAAAGGGAGGTTTCCTTGATGAGAGATATGAAGTGCATTTACCCGTGGCTATAAAGATAAATATTTAGAATGTTTAGTAAACATTTTTAATGGCTTAGTGAATTGCTGGTTGTGGGTTTATTCCTTAAGATCCATGATTTCACAAGCCCCAGGTAGCTGGCTAGGTCTCCAATAGCAGGCATGTTTCCCTTCTTGTTGAGTGGGCCTTGGGTCCAATTGGTAAGCTGTTGGTTACCATCAAGGTGTGCACACCACTATTGAACCCATAGGATTATCATGCCATGCTGGTCACTGTTGTGGTTCATAGGCTTCATAGCTGGATAAAACTATTGGTTGATTCCCTCCTTGAAAGCTTGCATTTCACCTTCTAGTACCATGAAAGCTAGTCCTTGAGAAAGAGGCTTCTAGGTCAGATCTAGCTCATATCTTCTTGGCCCTGTCTGAAGTGCATGGTGTCTTCAGTATAAGGGACTTACCTTTGACATCATTTTTCTTTACATCTGATTATTATTCCATAATGCATATGTGACACATTTCTTTATCTTTGAAATACATTTAAGTTGTTCCCATTTCCTAGGTCTTGTGAACAGAGTGGTAATGAACATGGTTGAGCAAGGATCTGTAAAGTAGGATGGAGGGTAGTTTGGTCATTTGCCTAGGAGTGGCCATACTGTAGATTTATCCTTAGCTTTTTGAGGGTTCTCCACAATGATTTCCAGAATGGCTGAACCAGTTCACATTCTGAATGAATAAGGGTTCTCCCCCACCCCATCGCCTCCAGCATGTGTTGTCAATTGATTTGTTGGTCTTTGCCATCCTGGCTGGGGTAAGACAAAATCTCAAGGTTATTTTGATTTGCATTTCCCTAATTGCTAGGGACAATGGACACTTTTTGAGATAATTCTTAGCCATTTTTATTTCTTCTTTTTAGAACTCTCTGTTCAGATCCAAAGCCTGTTTTCTGAATGGGTCATTTGTTTGTTTGTTTGTTTTTTGAGCTCTTTAAATATTCTGGACATTAAACCTCTGCCAGTTGTGTGGCTGGCATTCTCCCCCATTCTGTGGGCTTCCTCTTCCCTTGATTGGCTGTTTCTTCAGCTGTTCAGAAAGCTTTTTAGTTTTATGAGGTCAATTAGTGGCCTCAATTTCTGGACAAGTCAGGTTCTTTTCAGGAAGTCCTTTTCTATGCCTAGAGTCTGGAATATCCTTAAAAGAAGTTGAATAAATGTCTTCTAGGTATCACTGTTCACATACGGTGAGGGAAAAAAAAAACAGGAGTTGGGAATGAAATGCACAGAAGAGAAAGGATGGGATGCAGAGTGGAGGGCGAGCAGGGGAGGCTGGCACAGAGGGAAGAGAGGCAGCTTCCTGGGACTGCCTTTGCCGCCCCTTCTATGGGTTGGAGCAGCTTACTTCGCCTCTCTGGACCTCAGTGTCTTCACTTCTAAAATGAAGACACAGGAGTGCTATCTGAACAATGAGGAACATTTAGTATCCTACAATTTGAAGGTTCAGAGGACATCTTAGCACTGTGACCCTGATGCAGCAGGAGGGAAAATTACACAGCCTCGCTCATTACGTGGAGCAGTATATTGTTACTCAGGATCAGTATTGTCACTCAGGATCGGTACTGTCACTCAGGATCAGTATTGTCACTCAGGATCGGTACTGTCACTCAGGATCAGTATTGTCACTCAGGATCGGTACTGTCACTCAGGATCGGTACTGTCACTCAGGATCGGTACTATCACTCAGGATCACTACTGTCACTCAGGATCAGTACTGTCACTCAGGATCAGTACTGTCACTCAGGATCAGTACTGTCACTCAGGCAAGGCAGAGACAAACCCAGAGAAAGGCAGGAAAGAGAAGTAACATGGAACATAGAGCTCTGGAAGATAACAGGCTGTAATTAATTTGTATCTGAATTATGTAACTGCCTTGTACGCTAATATTCTCACTCACTGATTAAAAATAACTCTGTGGCTTCTCAGGGTTCTACTAGGGATTAGGCTGCTTTCATTCCTTGATTTTTTTTTCAATTTTTAAAATGAAATCCCAAAGCAGCTTTCAAAACTTGAAATGTAAGTATTGAAGAGACACAAAACATCATCTTTAACAGAAAACAAAATGCAATATAATTATGCTATTCACAAGTGCGTACATTTTAAGAGTAAGATAAACATGGCTGTAAGTAATGGTGACTAGTGAAAGGACCAACATGTACTACTCTCTGTGGAGTATAATTTCCTCATTTTTGTTTAAACTTCTCTATTTAAATGTACGGATTACCTAAAGGTGATGTCTGTTTGCCCTTCTCTGGGTTCCTGTAATAGGCTATTGTCAACTCTACTTGTTCCGGGGAGAATCGGTTTAATCCCACACCCACCCAACCCCCAGCCAGTACTCAAAAATGAACTCTTGGAATAGAGAAAATAACCGTTGTGTACTTAGTTGAAATAAAATATGTGGGATGAGTGTTCTCCCCGAACATTTTAAAGGCTTCTGCTGTCAGTTACATCATTCAAAATGGTGTCTTCAGAGCCTCTGGTGAGCTTCTAAATATAAGTGGAGTTTTTGTCTTTGAAGTCTGAGTTAATTGCAAAGTGCATTCTAAATTAATCACAAAATGTAGCTGGATTAATTGCTCTTGTGGTTAGAATACATCAGAACAGTCAGCGCACTCATTTGTAAGTGTTTGCTGTCTCTGCTTTTAGTAGCTGATGAAGAGCTGTCCTTCTGAGAGCAGGGAGTTTGTGGGTTCTTAGTTGATCAAAATTAAATTCTGTTACAAGCATAGAGAATCATCATTGTGTTGTTACAGGGTTTAGCTGGAAAGCAAACATCTCATTTATTTATCTACTAATTATATCAGTTCATATAAACTTTAGAGAGGGAAAAGGAAAGACTGGATTTCTCGTTTCCATCTATTTAGGAATTAAAATTTCACTTGTCCTGAGCCTCTCATCTACCCTCACTAACACCAGTTTTAATGAGTACCAGTGTTCACCTCTGTCCTGTGTTAATCACCAAGATTGTAGCAAGGAGTCTCCCACTGCCACAGAAAGGGTGGTCCCCAGCCCTGCCTTCCCTTCTGCAGGCCCTGAATTAAGAGCCAAAATGAACCTTTCCTCCCAGTGGGGGTTTGAACGAGAATGGCCCCCAGAGACTCATATATTTGAATGCTTGGTCCCTAGTGAGTGCAACTGTTTGGGAAGGATTAGAAGGGATGGCCTTATGGAAGGAGGTGTGTCACTGGGGGGTGGACTTTGAGGTTTCAAAAGTCTATGGCAGGTCCAGTCTCTCTTTCTCTACCCTCAACTTGTGAATCAGAATGTAGCTCTTAGCTACTGCTCCAGTGCCATGCCTGTCTGCTGCCATTCTTCCCACCATGATGGTCATGGACTTATCCTCTGAAAATGTAAGCAAGCTCCTATTAAATACTTTCTTGTATTTAGTTGCCTTAGTCACATTGTCTCTTCACAGTGACATAAAAGTAACTAAAACACTCTTAAGTTGCCTCTTTCTACTAGCAGATGGAAGATTGAAAGCAGCTTCCGTATGACCCAGTAAGAGGAAAATGTTAAGGAGAAGATAAACTATATTCACAAAGGCAGTGAGCGGACATATGAGAAACGCAGAGAAGTCAAAGCATTCAGCAATGGAAAGAGAAGCCAAGCTGAACACAGCTCCAGCCACCCGGCTCTTCTGCAGGAACAGAACAAGCAGAAGCTTCATCCAAAAGCTAAGCCAGTCAGTATGGCACAGGGGATGGGTGATCCCAGGCACAGGACAGACACACAACTCTCAGAGCCCTCAAATCCAGTTGCTGGTCTGGCTGACAGTTTTTTCTTCAGCTGGAAGAGTCAGCAATGGAGGGCCAGTTCCCTAGCCAAATGCTGTGGCTGGTAGTACCCTAACAAGAAACATATTATTTAAATCTAAGATAACTTGAGGGTCTGAGAAAGAAAGCAAATGAAAGTCAGAGAACCTGATGTCAACCAGCTCTGGTGTGGGAGGCAACTGTAGAGAGTGAGAGGACTAGATGCCGACAAGCCAAAAGTACGGGTGGCAGAAGAATCAGCCCAGGAAGGGCAATGCTAAGGCAGGGGGGCATCTTGTGCTCTTGATGCCTGGAGGAGCAGACCTAATCGGCTAAGGATGATTCTAGAGTTTGATAGCCTTAAGCCTGAAAGTCAGAGGTCCCTGAAACAACACACACACACACACACACACACACACACACACACACACACACACAAAATGAAACAACCTAAGAGAAGCATAGGACACTTGTCCCATACAGGATCAGCACTAGCATAAATCACAGCACAAGTGTTCACAAGTTCAAGTAATACTACAATGCCTGAATGTACTTAATGTCTCTGATTCTCAAGGATGCAGAGTGAAGACACTTCAGCTTCACCATCTTCTTTCGCATTCATGAGAAATACGAGAAAGAATAAATTTCCTGAGAGGAACATATGAGCGAAGAGCTAGAAAGGAATGTATCACATCCAACACAGTAGTGCAACAAAGCTCCACTACCAACAGGAGAGACAGAAAGGAACAAACAATAATCCAGCCATCCAGAAGAACAACAAGCAAAAATAAAGGAAATGAAATCTCACTCGGTAACAACCTTAAATATAAATGGTTCCAACTCAGACTAACTGATTGGATTTTAAAAAGCAATGCCCACATAAGAGAGCTGGCTCTGCCCCCTCCACATGGGAGAGCTAGACCTGGTAGTGTGGGAGTTGGCCCACCCCAACATCTACTGCATCGATGATCTACTGGGGTATGTGAAAGGGCTGGCCCTGCAGAAACATGGCCTCAGGATCTCCATGACTCAGGACAACAACAAGATACATGAGAGGGAGGATCCAGTATTGATGGTATAGCAGAAGCCAGAAGCCTTGAACCAGACCAATGACTCACTGCAATTAACTTTTGCAAGTAAAGCTGTTTGGGGAGAAGGGTATACTGCGAGACACACCGTAGCTTCCAATGCCACCATAACTAATGAATATATGAGGAGAGGCAGGAAAGATGGAGGAATGGAATGGTATATGTACAATGGAACTGGAGGAGCAGGTCAAGCCCAGAGGGTGGCAAGATGGCTTGTTTCTGTTGGTTTTGTTTATTTTAATTTATTTTATTTTGTGTGGGAGGGTACAAGAGTGAATGGTGGACATGAAAGAACTGGGAAATGAGTGGGATTGGCGTACATGATGTGAAGTTCCCAAAGAGTCAATAAAAATATGTAAAAATAAAATAAAATAAAAAGCAATGCCCAGTTATCTGTTGACTTTAAGGAATATATCTCACTGACAAAGACATTGGTAGCCTGAGGATCAAATGAATCAAGCAAATCAGCTGGCATGCCTATTATTGTATTTGATAAAGTGGACTTCAAAGCAAAATTACAAGTGATAAGGAGGTCCATTTCATATCAATAAAAGAAATTATTATTCAAGATGATCTATCAATTATACATAGATATATACTGAATGCTGGGGCCTACAGTTTCATAAAACAAATACTGGTAGGCATAAAAAGTCAGATAAGACCTACACTACACTAATAGTGGATGACTTCACTACCCCCTTGAGTTAGAAAGATCGTCTAAAACTAAAATTATAAAGAAAAGAGTTAAGTTAAACTATACCATAGATCAAGTGGATTTAATGAATATACACATACCATTTCATCTTATAGATATAGGATACACAATTTTCTTAGCAGCTCATAGAATTGTTGAATAGTTCTGAATATAACGGATATAACTCATGCCCTGGTTGTGTGATCCACAAGGACCTAAGACACTGAACACTTATGGTCATCAAAGATTACAGGGACAGTGTACCATGTTGTCTTAAACTGATGAAAATTAAATATGTACACCCATGGGAGTATGCAAAGCAAAAGCACAAGTTATCAACAATTCCAGAAACATGAGACATTGAGGAAAAGTGAGAAATTAAATGAAAGAATCTCATTAGTGCCATAGCCAGTCCAGCCATGAGTATCAGAGGGAGTAGAATGGAGGGTAATGGCAGACAGACACAAGACTCTAAGCTCACTTCAACAATGAACCATTTTTATTTTTCCTGCTGCTGTTTATGTATTGTTTAGCTAGCTACTAGAGACAGTATCACAAGCAGAGCTTGAGCAAACAATATCTTTGACTCCCTTATCTGAATTCTTTCCTTCCACGCTTCCCCAAAGACAACATCTTCATCCCTCTTTTCTCAGTTCTTCCTTTTGAATTTCTCTGCTCTTGTAGCCTCATTTTGGTTGGCAGACATTCCTCCTAGGCTTTATCTCATGCCTGCAGTCATGAGGCCACATCTGAGTTGGGTTTTGTTGCTGAGAAAGGCACTGCACACCACCTGAACTCAACACCTTAGAAATGGAAGAGTTTCCAAGAAAGGAAACAGCTACTGAACTCCTTTGTCTGGAGGTCTCTATAGGGTTATGGTAGAAAAAAGCTGAGATAATCTCTATGAGGGTTAGTAAATTTCGAGAGCTATCAGGGACTGAGGCAATGGAGGACTCAAACACTGTACCTGTCCCCCTGGCCCAACTAGGGAGGTGATCGTCTACCGGTCCTGCACTGCCCACCCAGCTAAGGATGACTGATACATCCTTTGTCCATCTCTGACAGTGGTCTTACCAGTTATTGACCTTGACTGTTCGCTAGCTGTTGGTCACTTAGTCAGTGTTACTATCTTCTGACCTTTCTAGAGTCTCGAGTATTATTCATTATACATTCTAAGCTCTTTGTTCTCATAACTACCAGGATGTAGCTGCATTTGTTCTTAGTTAACTCCTTATCTACAAGATGGTCTGGGGTCTCTTTCCTGAAGTAAGTGGGGACTTCTTATTAGAAGGCATCGTCACTTACAGTTTAGCCTTTTACAATCAGGTGCATTAGAAGGATAAATGAAGACAATAAGCATTGCATAAATTCCTCGAGAGCTTCAGATACCATCCAGCTTGCCATCACTCACCCAGAGCCTTGTATTTACAATTCTCTGTCTAGCTTGGTTATCTTATGCCCAGCTACAGCTCTCTTATGCATTTTTCTCAGTGCCTCAGACCATCTGTCTTAACCTTAAATCTTCCATTTTATTTTAAAAAAATTATAGACTATCTTTTTATCATATTTTCCTCTTCCCCAACTCCTCAGAGATCCTTCTTCCTATCCTCATGCCCACCCAATTTCATTTTCCACCCCCTCCAAAAAACAAAAACCAAAATCCGTATTACAAACTGGAATGTATTTCTTGATATATAACCTATAAAAGTTAAATCAAGATCAAATAAGCAATTTAAACAGTCCCCAAACCCTAGTGAAGTAGAAGCAGTAATTAAAAGTTTCCTAACTAATAAAAGTTCAAGGCCAGATGGATTCAGTGCAGAATTCTACCAGACCTTCAAAGAAGAATTAATGCCAATACTCCTCAAATTATTGTACAACACAGAAACTGAAGGAACATTTCCTAATTATTTTTACAAGGCTACTATTATTCTGATTCCAAAACAACAAAGACCAAACAAAAAAGGAAATTATAAACCAATATCCCATATGAACTCATATGAACACTTGCAAACCAAATCCAAGAACACATCAAACAAAGATCACTCACCATGATCAAGTAAGTAAGCTCCATCCCAGAAATGCAGGAATGATTCAACATTTGTAAATTGATACATGTAACCCACTATATAAACAGACAAAAAGACCAAGCCCACATGATCATCATCTCAATAATGTACAAAGGCCATTGACAAAATCCGATACCCCTTCATAATAAAAGTCCTGGAGAGATGAGGGAAATGGGACTTACCTCAACATAATAAAGGCAATTACACAAAGCCCACAGCCAAAGTTAACTTAAATGGAGAGAAACTCAAAGCATTTCCAACTAAAATCAGGAACAAAACAAGGTTGTCCACTCTTTCCATACCTACTCAACATAGAACTTAAGGTCTTAGGTGAGAGCATCAAGACAACTAAAGGAGAGCAAAGGGCTACGAATGCGTAAGGAAGGAGTCAAGGTATCTTTATTTGCAGATGATATGATTTTATATATAAAAGACCCTGAAACCTTCACCAGGAAACTTCTAGAGCTGATAAACAGTTTCATCAAAAGGAATTTATAGTAGCAAAATACAAAATTAAGACACAAAAACCAGTAGGCTTTCTATATGTGAACAACAAACAGATGAGAAAGAAATCAGGGGACCAATACCTCTTTAACTTTTTTCTTTAAGTAAAAATAGATTTATTTCATACAATGTATTCTGAGTATGGTGTCCCCTCCCCCTACTCCTCCCATTTTCTCCCCATTTTCCCTCCCATTTGACTCCACACTTTTCTGTCTCTCATCACAAAATGGGCATCTAAGGAATAATTAAAATAAGACAGAATAAAAAACAAACAAATTGGAATATAACAAAACAGCCAAACAAACAAACAGAAAAACAAGAGTCAAAGAAAAGGCACAAGAAATGAATATAGACAGAGAAGCACATTAGCACATGCAGGAATCCCATAAAAACACAAAACTGGAAGACATAATATGTGTGCAAAGGACCTGTAAGATTTAAAAACATGCCCCGACTTATTATAAGACAAAGAACCTCCAAAGATGTTGTTGAGTTCAATTTATTGGTCATCTATTGCCAGACATGCAGTCTACCCTTAAGTGTGGTTTGTTTCCTCAGTGAGACTCCCCCTTGGAGAAAACTAATTTCTCATTTGCACATGGCTATCAATTAAAGATAACTTCTGGGTTAGGGATAGGGCCTTGTGTCCACTTCTTTCAGCTCTAAGATCCCATTTGGTGCAGACCTGTGCAGGTCCTGTGAATGTTGCCTCAGTCTCTGGGATCAAAACACATTATATTCATGTAGGAAATTCTCAAACAATAAAAAGCAGTTACTCTCACATCTTTTCCATTAAGATACTATTTTTAACATTAATAATTGAATATACAACTGGGTTAAGGGAGAGTTAGAAGATATTCATCCCTATGCCATCTAATACAATACCCCTGTATCCACCATTCAACAACCCAGAGAAATCATCTTATTTCTCAGAGAGAACAGAAGAATCAAACATAAATGGTGGATTGAAAAGTAAGTCATATACAACGTGAAAAGAATTAAGATAAAATCTACAGAATTATTCTGAGAGGTAAATAGCTTAGTAGAGAAAAATAGCAAACTACATTGACTGGGAACACAGAAAAGAACACAAACTGTAAACCAAAAAATAAATGAAAATACACCTCCACTTACTGCAACAAAAATTAAAATTAAAATAACCATGTGGTTCAGTTTATTGCCTAGCTGATTAGTAATAGTCAAAAGCACTATGATATCTTGGTAATATAATTTGCTGCTAAATTTTAGCAAAAAATATGACAAAGTATTTTTCTATCCTTGGGTTCTGAGACAATCTCCCATAGCCCAGGCTAGCCTCTCACTTGTTATGTAGCCAAGGAGAACTTTGAACTATTGACTCTCCTGCCTCCACTTCAAAGTTCTGAGACCCTACATGCAGACAATATTTGGCAAAATACAATGTGAATTCACATATATACATTTGACTCATCCAGTCCACCTTTGACACCCACTATGACACCCCATAGGGAACTCTAAGAATTTATAAATACACACATTTGTTACAGTGTTCTCAGTGTGACTGAGAACAACCTGAAGGATTGATCATGAAATAGTTGACTGAAATATAATACAATATACCATATAAGGGTTTGCAGACATCAAAAGGTTTGAATTGAATCTTTTAAGAAAAATTAGAGTGTTTCCATCATGCATTATTAAATTGACCAGGAAATGTTCTCTATGTGGACAGAACTTTCTCTGTGTTTGGTTCTGGAAGAAGATGCAAAAGAATTCACAACAATCTATCAACACTGCTTATCCCAGGGTAGGGCATAAGTGAGAGGGAGATAAATTGCCTCATTAACTTGCTGTATGCTCACTGTGCCTCAAACACTTAACAATTTTGACATCCCTAAATACTCAAACGTGACCCCTTCTTCCTAAAGGGTCTTTGTTTATTCTCTGCAGGCCTATTCACGGTAAATGGTCAAGAACCTTTGTATCACATTGGCCCCTTCTGAGAAAAAGGTGAAAAGGAAAAATGGTGAATAAAGAAGCAAAAACACTCTGGTTGAGGAGTGTGATTCAGTGTGGAGGTGGCAATCAGCACGTTCAGTTTTCTACCGAATTCATTGGAAGTTGATTGTGGTATTGCCATTCCGTGAACAGTCTGCAGATCTGTACTGGCAACCAGCTTTTCTACTTCAGTGGAGTCAGTACCAGCCTCAAACAGTGGTAAGATGCAGCTCTGAAGCCCACTACTTTCCACTCTCCTTTTCATTGGCAGCCCTGTAGCCTCATCACCATCCAGGGACCACAGATTCCATCCTCCAACAATTAGCCCATGTTTCAGCTCTTTGCCCTGCTTGGTCCCAGTTCTGGATTTTCAGGCATGGGTTCCATGTCTGAAACACTCTGTGTCTCCATTCCACATGCCTCATTCCTTATTCAGGTCTCATATTAGAACAACATTGTCTCTGGAGAGCCTTCCTAGTCAGAGTACTAGCTTGTGTGCCTCCACCCCATGCTCTCCAAACAAACATCCTACCCTGATTTTTTTTTTATGGCATAGTCTTTACTATACACGCCATTATTGTTTTCAGTTAACTGTGTCTCTAGCAAACTTTAGATTCCTGAAAGCAATAACCAAGTCTGCAGAGTTCTAGCATCTGGAATTCATGAGACATACTGTAGTAATAACAACATTGATGGAGTGCTCTGAGCTAAAAATTAAATACACATTATCTGAGAATAATCCTCAAGTCTCTACTACTCCACCTCCTTGTAGATACATAACATATGATCCATGGATGCTATCTCCTGCTCTGATCTCTCATATTCTGAAGTGCCCAATGCCACCGCCAGATCAAAATACAATCATCCCCCGGATCTACTTCCTTTTGCTAATAGAGCAAACTAAAGACAAATTCATCTAAAAGCATAACCCTCTTGGTCATGGATTTCAATGAAGCACACAAAGAAAAGCAATGTCTTCAACCCAGATAAGGGTGCCTTGATTTTTTTTTTATTAGTTATTGTTTTGTAGATCACATCTAAGAAAGACCATCTCTTTTCCCATTTGGAAGGACAGAAGGTAGTGTGATGTCATCCCTGCCCTGCCCTACTCCAGTGCTTTATCATCTAACAGCATCAAAAAAAAAAAAAGAAAGCAACTCTATGCATTATATATACCTTCACTGTATTGATTTCAATTAAGAGTTCACCTTTGAAGTTATCTACCACTCTCCCCTCCACACAGAACCAAAGGATCATTTTTGAGTCTGTGGTGAAGCAACAATCTACCCACAATCCAATGAGACAGGCTCAGTGGGAAATCATTCCCCAGGTGCTGGGGATGGGGTATTCTTCACCTTAACACTGAGCCCCACCCCCAGCCTCCCCTGGACATCACACCACCAAAAATGCCAAGAGTCTCATAGGCACATTTGAAAAAAAAATTCTCAGCATTGGCCTCAGTCTTGGGAGGAATGACATCCAAAACTTCTCCACAGAGATGCTTGCTGCTCTCGGGGGCAGTCAAGGCCAGTAGTAGTCAAAAAGCCAGTAAGTACGCAGTCAGAGCAGCAGTGGCAAGCAGTTAGCCGAAAGTTCTTCCCTTGACATCCGAAAGTAAAGAACACTTCAGCGCCGGTCTAGAGGTCCTAGAGGCTGAGAAGGTGAGGCCGGAAGAGCGGATAAATGAAGGGGAAAGAAGAAGATGTTGGTCTGGGTGCAGCTAAGGTCAACCGGGTTCAGTGAGATGGGCAAGCTCCACACCGCTACCCTGCCATCTAGTGGTGAAAGATCCCCCTAGCCTTTTACTCAGCTCCTGGTCCACTCAATAGCTCATCAGCAGTTCTCAACCTGAGAGTCAAAGGACCTTGTCGTGAGAAAACATGGTCTTATTTACATTACAGTTCGTAACAAGAGCAAAATTCCAGGTATGAAGTACCGACAAAAGTAATTTTATGGTGTGTGGGGCGGGGGGGTCACCACAACTTGAGAAACTGCGTTAAAGGGTCGCAGGCAGCATTAGGAAAGTTGAGAACCACTGGCTCCGTTTACAAGGAGTTCCTTCCCATTCACTGTCTCATGTCTCAAGGGGAAGCTATAAGGTGGCGACGTCTCTGTCTTTCCGGTGAGGAAACTGAGACAAAGATCTCCAACTGATTTGTCGCGTGTCTCTAAAAGAAGTAGGGATTGTTCGTAAGCCCAATGGGTGACAGTACATTGAGAAGTCTAGGGCGGTGACTGAGTGCCCCACCTACCCTGATGAGGGAAATATTGAAGAACATGTATGTGGCAACTGAAGAATGGCTGCACTATTAATTTAAATAATAATAAAGTGAAACAACAAATCGGGCGAATGGGCCCGAATAACAATAACAACTTGGAATGTGGCACAGGCGTCACTTGGGCGACATTGCGTCACTGCATCAAGGGAAGCCAAGGTAGAGGGTGGGAGCCACCTTCGCACAGGGCTTCGTAAACATTTTCTGCTCACAGCCCCTTTGGCATCCAAACATTTTTAGATGACCCCTGGCATGTAGGTATATAAAATAAGCATAAAAACCAAACATCTACCGATAATAAATTATAAATACATTTATTTTAAAACAAACCTTTGACGTCTACACGATTTTACCATTTATTAACGACAAAGCAGGTGTACCTACACAATAAGTGGAGGTGCTTGTCTTCTTTACATCGATGATTAAATATTGGCGGAACGGTCACTACTGCAGGACACAGAGCATCTTTGATGCTTTTCATGGTTAATTAGTACTTCAGTTTCATAACCATCAATGCTGAGAATTCCTCTTTGCATCATAACAGTGCAAAAATGGCAGAAATGTATTTAGGACCATTTCAGAAATTGTTGAAAATTCTGTCCTAATCCCAAATCAAAATTCATTGCATATTATTTTAATTTTATTGTTTTGGGTTTTTTTTTTAAACTCTCATGTACGAGTACTATATTTACATCATTTTCACCCTTTCCTCTTCCTCCTCCAACTCCACCTATATACCCCCACTCCCTTTCAAATCCATATTGAATTCCTTAATTATTATTGATATATTTATATATAAATTAAATATATTATGTATATAACATACTATGATCCATTTAGTGTTGCTTATGTGTACATGTGTTTAGGGCTGACCAGTTGGGAACAGATAACCTATGAGGGGCCTCATCTCTGCAGGAGATGGATTCTCCCCCTCTCAGTAGCCATTGATTGCCTGGAGCTCCTCATTTAGGAGAGGGGATGTGTGAGATGTCCCCCATCTATGTCATCAAGTCAACTGCAGTTGTTATGCACATCTTGTTCAGGCAACCACACTGCTTAGATTCCATGGGTACAGCTTCCCCATCATATATAAAAGACATTAATTACCTCATAGCAGATGTCCTGGTCCTCTGGTTCTTATAATCTTTCTGTCTCTTCTTTCAGAGATGTTCCCTGTGCTTTAGATGCAGGCTTGTGCTGTCGATGTACCAGGGATGGGGACTGGGTCAGTTATTCTCTACATTTTTTACCAGTTTTTCTCTGATGGTTTCCATCTGTATGCAGCAATTCAAACAGCGGTTTTTAAAAGCAAGCATTCTAACACAACTCAGAAGATGCACTAATTTGAGAAATGTTCAATTGTGATAACAGGAGAAGCTTACGGGTTTGGTTTCTGTAGTCAGACTACCGTGTTTTTAGAAGAGTGAAACTTTTTATGTGTGATAACGTGTTCCAATTTATATTTTCAAACTTTGAGTTGGTTTTGGTCAGAATGTTTTCTCACAGCAGCAGAAAAGTAACTGATACAGACGCTGGACCAGGGAAGTGAAGCTGTTCCTGTGAAAAGCTGAAATGCTGTTTTTCTGGGGGAATGTGGAGGACTTTGGAATGTCACACTAGAAAAGCCATTGAAAACTGTAAGCAGAGCTAATGGAGCCTGGGAGAGAGTGGGTGCTGAGAGGGACGTGGGCAGTGGAGACCCAGTGGGGAGGGCATGAGTTCCTGTGCTCACAGAGAAACACTAGGGAAACCAGGAATGTTAAACACTCAGGGCTGTCTGTGCAAAGAAAGAGATACGAACTGTTTTCTGCCCAGAAGATTGGGGATGAATGTGGTTAATCGCCTAGTGACCTCTGCACTATCTCCATGGCAAGGCCACATCTGGCTCCTCCAAACTCTTATATTCTCAGTCATCCTCCCTAGACCCTTTTCTTGAGCATCATTTCTCATTAAATCTATAGAACCCATTCTTATGGAAATCGAAACACGTACTTTACAAATGGAATGGAGATGGTTAATGGCCTGGTGACTTTTATACTATCTGTATGACTGAGACTGCACCAGATCCTCTCCAGAACCTTAAGATGTCACATGTAGTCAATCTATAGAACCCATCTTTGTGGAAGAGGTCGTATGCATTTTACAAAGAGTTTCTATGTGGTTTTTCCTTAAGCTTTATTGTGCACAGAGAACTGAGCTAATTTTCAGCAGAAAATTTTCCCCAAATTGTGCTGTACTTAAATATGCTTAAAATAAAAGGCTCAGGGACAGTCGTTGGAGGTTTGAACCAACACCAACTACTGAGTTGTGTTTAACCAGACTTCTTTCTTGCCTCATGCAGATAAATCCTCTGCTGGCCATGGTGGTCACAGAGCCCACCCCACAGCCCAGTTCATGATATTCAGGAGGGAAACAAGCCCTCCATTAGCAACGGGGCTAAATACTATTCCTGTGGTATTTTAGCTAAGACTCTAGCTGTGTTCTGTCCAGGTCCTGAGAACTTACATGAGCTAAATTAAAGGGTAACAGACGGATTTACTGGGTGGAGGAAATGTCAAGACAGAATCACACTGAACTGAAGCCTGGGTTGTAGTGTAGACCACAAGATGTCGGAAGTGCCAGAGTCATGAGCTATCTGACAAGGAGAGCTAATTATGGGATGTTGAACCAGCTAAAAACAGGGATGTGTGATACAGGAAGCAATTTGGCTTTTTAAAATTATACGAGGGATCCAGTTAAGATACTGCCTTGAGTCTCAGAATAGACTTTGGAGTTTTGAATAAAACTCTCAAAGACTATGAGAACATTTCAGATTGGACTGAATTAATTTTGCCTTATGAGGTGGCCCTTAGACTATTGGGTCTAGGGGCAGACTATTGGGTCTAGGGGCTCCCCAAGACTCATGTGTTTGAACACATTGTACCTGGTTTGGTGGTGCTATTTGGGGAAGTTATGGAACCTTTAGGAGGTGGAGCCATGTTAGAGGAAGTATGCCACTGTTGGCGGGATCTGAGAGTTTATAGACTATCCCCACTCCCTCTTTCCTGTCTCTGCTTCCTGGATATGAGTAAACATGTGATTGGCTAGCTTCCTGCTCCAGCCATCAGTAGATTCTGAACCTCTGACACTGTAAACCAAAATAAGCATTTTCTTCCACATTGGATAACAGGCCTAACCAAACAGCTTTGGTTGGTATATCTCTAAAAAAAAAAAAAAAATAGTTATTTAAATCATGTACCATAAGAATATTTAGAAGAGAAAAAAATGCTTAAAATGTAACATTAATGAAAAACAGAAAATAAAACTCCATGAAATAATGTGGGAATTTATGTTTGTATTTTTAAAATATATCCAAAATATAAGTCATATAAGTCAGAATATTAAAAGTTATTGTCTTTCAGAAAAAAATCTTTAAGTGCTTTAAATGTTCCTTTCTCAGACTGCTTTGTATTATTTTATATTGTCCTGATGTGTACATTAACAGATTCTATTTATAACCCTACAAAAGAATAAAAACAACTTTAAACTACTGCATGATAATAACTGGTGCTGTCAGGAGCATGTAGAAACGGTGAACACGTGTGTTCTGTTTAGAACACACAGAATATCTTAGAAGTACAATTTCACAGCAGAACCCAAAATTTAACAGTTTTTCTGGGAAGTGACTGTATGGAGATCTCCGAGAGCTGTGCAAGCGTTTAGCACATTTGAGTCTTCGAAAACAATGAGATGCATAAACCACATATGTCGCAACAACCCCAGCAGAACCTGGTCAACACCTTGTAAGCAAATGCCTTGATGTGTCTGCAGCACACATATTAACTGTCAAAGCAACTGGCATCAATGAAAATTAGAAATAACTTTATGTGAAATCTGGTGAGATTGTGCCACAAAAAAAAAATGTACCCAACATTATAAAATACTCTTGGTTTGCATAGCTCTCTGTATTTCAGAATTGCAAGTGAGATGTGGCTCTCTATGCCTGGAAATACTCTTCACTATGTCACTGAGAAGACATTCTTTAAAGATGAGGGAAATGATCAAAGAATAGATCTTAAAACACTGAGCAAGAAGAAAGGTTAAGTGAGCAAAAAATACTCACAACCCCAATGAGCTTTGCTTCATTTTGACCAAAGTAAAAACAATAAATACATTACATAGATGTCCTCCTAAATGTGTACAGAGGAATATATAATATAGTGGTAGAGCAGTGCTTCTCAACCTGTGGGTTATGACCCACAACCCTTGGGTGGCATATCAGATATTTACATTATAGTTCATAACAATAGAAAAATTAGAGTTATGAAGCAGCAACCAAATAATTTTGTTTGTTGTGTTTTGAGACAGGGTTTCTCTGTATAGCCCTGGCTGTCCTAGAGTTTACTTTGTAGACCAGGCTGGCATTGAACTCAGAGATTCTCCTGCCCCTGCCTCCTGAGTGCTGGGATTAAAGGTGTGCACCACCACTGCCCACCTCAACAAAATAATTTTATAGTTGGGGATTACCACAACATAAGAAATTGTACTACAGAGGTAGATCCAGGACAGGCACCAAAACTACACAGAGAAACCCTAACTCAGAAAAAAAAGAAGAAGAAGGAAAAAGAAAGAAAAAGAAAAAAAGAAACTGAAAAAAGAAAGAAAGAGAAATTGTAATAAGTTGTGTTCTCAGCATTAGGAAAGTTGAAAATTACTGTATTAGAGGAATGTACAATACATAGCTTTGAAGTATAGTGACGGAAGAAGATACAGTATGCAAACACCAAAGGAAAACAGGAGAGCTCTGTCAATATCCATAAGTAGACATGAAAGATAAATCTGTACTGTGGCTGTAAAGAAACATTATATTGTGACCAAGAAGACACAGTAATTATGATAAATGATAAAGTAGTGATATATGTGAAGCAAAGAGCTGAATTGAAAGGAGAAATGTAAAAGCTACAACCAAGACAAATTCTGTCTTTGAAAAAAAGTCAAATAATTTCAGGAAAAAAAAATAACACATACAACAATCAATGGCCACAGTGAGATGAAAAGCAGCAACAGGTCAGTTCACAGCACTCGATTATCAGAAAAGGAACATCCAATCGGTGTGTGCCCAACACATGGAAGCAGGAGAAGGTCAGAATACATACAGGTAACATATACAGCCAAGCAGGTTGTATTTGTATATTTACAGATGTACACTCACACACATATACAACATATATATATATATATATATATATATATATATATATATATACACAATTTTTAAAAAAGAATACAGATTTGAGAGAGAGCAAGAAGGGTACATGGGAAAAGGTAGAGGAAGGAAAGGGAAGGGAAGAAATTGGGTAATTATAATTTCAAAAACTAAAAAAAATATTAAAAAACACAAATGCAAGCATATTGGGAGGAAAACAGTAAGGGTAAAATCAGGGATCAATGATTCAAAACATAAATAGTCAAAAGCCAATGAAATAAAAAACTCATCTTCTGGAACAAGGGAGCACAGTAGGCAACTCTTCAGCAATAGTGACAGCGAAACTAAAAAGTCATTGTAACACTGCAGATAACTCTGTAGGCAGACTTGACTCACACATCAAAGGCTGCTTAATCAAAACCACACCCTCAACTCACCCAATACAAAATAACTTGTTGGAACATTGTTGAAGTCGAGCAGAGTGATGCACACCTTTAATCCCAGCACTGGGGAGGCAGAGAGTTTGAGGAGAGACAAGGAGCCAGGCATACAGAGAGAAACCCAGTCTCAAAGAGAAAGAAAGAAAGAAGAAAGAAAGAAAGAAAGAAAGAAAGAAAGAAAGAAAGAAAGAAAGAAAGAGAGAGAGAGAGAGAGAGAGGGAGGGAGGGAGAGGGAGGGAGGGAGGGAGGGAGGGAGGGAGGGAGGGAGGGAGGGAGGGAGGGAGGGAGGGAGGGAGGGAGGGAAGAGAGAGAGAGAGAGAGAGAGGGAGGGAGGGAGGGAGGGAGGGAGGGAGGGAGGGAGGGAGGGAGGGAGGGAGGAAGGAAGGAAGGAAGGAAGGAAGGAAGGAAGAAAGAAAGAAAGAAAGAAAGAAAGAAAGAAAGAAAGAAAGAAAGAAAGAAAGAAAGAAAGAAAGAAAGAAAGAAAGAAAGAAAGAAAGAAGTGAGAGTGGGAGGAAAGGAGGAAGGACACTACTGAATTAATAATTTTATCCCCACATCTCAAACATATCTCCAAGCTCAAATGGCTTCATTATATAATTCTATCTAACGTTTAGAGGAGTGATATCAACTATAGGGGGAAAAATAAATCAAGCTTTCTCAAACTAAAAAAATTCTGCTAGAAATAGACAGGAGGAAGTAACTGTTTTCTCAAGAAGTTAGAATTGCTGTGATACACAAGGAGGCAAAGCTCAAAAGAGGAAAGGGGAAAAGAAAAAGAAAACCATGACCGATGCTTCTCAGTATAGAAGAAAAAATCCTGAACAACAGCCAGACGTGGTGCATATCTTTAATCTCATCACTCGAGAGACAGAAGCAGGTGGATCTCTGTGAATTAGAGTCCAGCATGGCCCTGCATAATGAGTTCTAGGACAGCCAGGACTATGTAGAGAGACCTTGTCTCAAATAAATAGATGATAGATGATAGGTAGGTAGATAGATAGATAGATAGATAGATAGATAGATAGATAGATAGATAGATAGATACAAAGTATACATGATGGAAGGACACTCAGATATATTCTGTCACCTTTAAAAACAGTGTGACATCAATTCTGAAACTAAGTATTTCATTGATACATTCTAAAATGTAGAAATCCAAACTGGATGTAGTGGTGCATACCTATAATGCCAGCACTTGGGAGCTGGGGGCAGTTAAGATCAAGAGTTCAAAACCAAGCTCAGTTAAAGACAGGGAGAGGAGAGGATGGCTAGAGAGAGGGAGGGGGTAATAAGTCTGTTGTTCTAGAACAATGTGGAAAACATCATGATGAGTTACACTAGAACAGAGGATCTGGTCTTGGTGTAAATCCCCAAATACCAAAATCACAGAACCAGAAGGAAGATTTAAGTCAACTAAGATTCTTATTTTACAAAGGGAATTAAATTAAAGCCCTTAGAGTTTAAATGCTTTTTTATCAAAGCTACAATCAATGTCTGTGTCTACAGCACCAAAATGGATACCAATGTAATAAGTTGTTTAGGATTTCCTTCAGGCAGGTCTTACTAGAGATTGGGTAGCACTGCCAAGTTAACTTCCTTGCTTATGGGTGATAGCAGATCAGCTATTATAGTCTAAATGCTTAGGGGTGATATCAGATCCGCTATTATAGTCTAAATACAGAAAACACTGACATGCTTTACATTCTATTCCTCCAACTCAGTTGCCAGCATCAACTCCACCCATTTACTTTGCTATAATGAAAAGAAAGCAATTTTTTCAAAACAGATTCTCTTCAAAATAAAATTTCAAAGCCATGGGGCGGGGGGGGGGGGAGCGGGGAGGGTACAAATTGCAGTGTAGACTGCAATACATTAAAACTAGAAAGTACTTCAGTATTCATGGGGCGGGGGGAAGATCTGAAGAGGCCCTTCCATCTGGAGATGCCGATGACCTGTGTGACTAATAGTGAGGCTTATGACACTGGTCTGCAGGCAGTAAAAGAATTTGCCAAGCCAGAGAGAAAAAGGGAGAGGTAGAGAATGCATCAAATACAGGCAATGTAGGTAAAGCGGGCAAGACGATGGACACTGTCTGCGCAGAGAAGTCTGAGGGCTGCTTTTATGAAGGGGCTTGTGGGTGAACAGTCAGGTGGTGATGTTCTGATGTCACCTGCTCTGAAATGATTGCAGTTGGGTCTTGTGTTGGGTAACCCTGCTGAGATGATGGTTGTGTCCCGAGTCAGGCAGAAGCCCTGAGATCAGTCTGCTCTGAAGCAAAGTAGCCATGTTCTGAGGTGTGAACAGCTTGGTGACTTGGCTATGCCATGGGGTCTGGGTTATCTGAAGCTAGTTTTCTGAATTCCTCCAAATTTAAGAAAAATTATTTTAAATTACAGGCATGTGTGTGACGTTTCCAACCCAACTAGATAAAATTGGAAAGATATGGTTATCTCTCATTAGGAAAGCACACAGAAGAGTTTACAGCAATATGCACAGACTTCTTGCACAAATTCATGCTACCACCATTCCTGACTCCCGGAGCTCAGAGAAATGTCCTCACATACGCACCTCAAATCAGTGACTTCAACCAGCCAGACTCATAACCTTCGTTTCCCCAGCCAATTTCTGTTGAAGGGATGCATCATTACAACTGATATTTTTCCAGGCAAGGATTAAAAATTTCATGGGGAATTGCCACACACACACACCACCCAGATTCTCTTGTGCTGCCAAATGGAAGTGAGCCAGATTTAGTACTTAAGTATCATTTCAGTGTTCCAGCAAATATACTCAGCCCCCCACTTCACACCACTCACTAGCCATATGTTCACAAAATATTAAAAATAATTTTTTCTGTTTAATTCTAGTAACTTGACTCTGTCCCATTTGACAGACATTCTTCTACTTTGATGTTCAGTAGATGCGAATTGTGTGTGCCTGGTATTGCTTTCAAATTAAACAGCCCATGCGTAACTATTGCTATGATACAAGGTACAATTACATGTGTCAAAGCTGCAGCTGGCTTCCTCCTCTTCTTTTTAGCTGAAGAAAAAAATCACAGAGTAAGGCTTTGCCAAGGCTTCTGGGACAGGAAGTATGAACTATATGCAAATGAGGCACTCGTTACAATTTTGTAAAGCAAATTATTAGAGGACAACTAGTGAGTTAAGTCCACTTTACTACCAATATGTGTAGTGATCGTTTTTATTATATTCTATAACACTTTAACCCAGTAGTCACCTACTAGCTTAAAACTTAAAGGGAAAACTCAGGTGTGGTGGTATAATGCCAGCACTCAGGGAACTGAAGCAGAAGGGTCTGCAGTTCAAGGCTAGCCTGGGCTATTTAACAAGAAAAGGGAGAAAAATAAATATTGAAGGTAAGACCCTACTGATGGGAATGTCTTTCTATATGCTGTGAACATGTGTTGTTCTGACTGGTTCATAAATAAAGCTGTTTGGCCAATGGTGAGGCAGAATAAGGTTAAGTGGGACATTCTAATTAGGGAGAGAGAGAGAGAGAGAAGAAAGACAGAGCAGAGGAGATGCTGCCAGCCGCTGCCATGAGAAGCAAGATGTAAAAGTACCGGTAAGCCACAAGCCACGTGGCAAGGTATAGATTTATAGAAATGGGTTAATTTAAGATATAAGAACTAGATAACAAGAAGCCTGCCATGGCCATAGTTTAAAAATAGTATTAGCCTGTGTGTGTTCATTTGAGTCTGAGTGGCTGTGGGACTGTGAGGATGCGGGAGCCAGGTGGGCACAGGAAAACTTTCAGCTACACCCTATCGATAAGCCCATGTGGAAACTTGAAAATGTCAGTTATAGTTGAAGTACCATGTTTTGACAGGTTTCTATCAGTAAGACTGGTATTTCTTTATTATATACTACATGCTAAAGCTTATCTTCATACTACATGATTTATAAATTTTCTAACCATTTACATGTGTCACATTTCTTGAGGCACAAAACAACTTGGTGAGTAGGTGGTAGCGGCGCTATGTGGATGAGGTAATACATGCCCAGAGCACAGCACCTGACCCAGAACGAATGTTCAACAATGACTCTATACACCAAAATGTGCTCTTAGGGGGCAGGGTGAGCCTGGACCTCAAGTATTCTGACTCCCACCACACAGTTAAGTGTCAACTCCGAAAAGGATGAGTCTGATAGCCATAGCAGCCCACATGCAGAACTGGGATGCAGCTAGCTCCCTACCATCTGCAGCAGCTTTATGTAGAGGTGGGCTGCAGGGTCTGTCTCTCCCTCCCAAGAGCACAGGCAGCCTCAAGCCTGTACAATAATTAACAGAAAATAACATCCCCACAGCAAGCTTCTAAGCTCTCTATAGCTGTTAGGTTCACTTTTTCAATTTTTTTTATTTTACATCCCATCTGCAGTTTCCCCTCCCTGCTCTCCTCCCAGTCCCTCCCCCAACTTCCTCTCTGCCCTTCTCAATCCATGCCTCCTCCACTTGTAATCAGAAAAAGGCAGGCCTCCCTTTTCTGGCATATCAAGTTGTGGTAAGACTAAGCACCTTGCCTTAGCTGGGCAAGGCAACCCAGTATGACAAATAGACTGTCATTCTGGAAATTTTCAGATACCCACAAAAGGTGGACAATATTAAATAACCTCAGGATTCCTTATCACCAGCTTCAAAATTGCTGACTTTTTTTAAATCTTTTCTTCAGATACTCTGTTCAGGAGGTCTAAAGCCCCCTGGCTTCAAGGTCTCTATAAGGTGGAGAGACCCCAGAGGAAATGTGGCTCTCATCTGTATTTCCTGGCAACATCTCCCACTTAAAGCAGAAATGACTTTACTTCCCAAGAACCAATAGGCATCTAGACAAGGAGGTGGCCCAATTCCCTGACTAATTCCGTTCAATTATTGATTTGTCAGTCCCAAAAGTGTTTGAAAGTGTCTTCCTCTCAAAGACAAATTATCTGCTTCTGAACTCCATGGCATCTGAATTCTCTGCCTCCGGATACCCTGCTTCACATGACATTGACTTCTGCATGCATACACACTTCCCTGTGCTCTCTTTAAGAAGTGTTTTGCCTTCTTCTCACACCCGGAAAGTGAGATCTTGTAAGGTGTTTATGAAATATTGGCTGAAACTATCATTTGAATCGTTGGTTTTTTTTCCCTTATAAAATCCAAAAATTCACCTTGAATGATAATAAAATGGTGGTTATGCCAATTATATCATATAAAAGAACAAGGAGAAGAATGGCTGTGAGGAATACAGCTTCAAGGAAAGAAGAGAAAGTCTTCAACACTCACACTGGCAAAATACGTGTCCAGCCTAAGACCTTAGCACATAAAAAAAAGCGCTGCTCAGATGCATCTTCATGCCTCTGCTAAACTTTATGTTCTCATCAAAACATAAAATGGTTGTTACGTACCTGACAAGTACTGACATATAAAGTCGAAGTGGGACTTACATCTGACATGTAATCCAAAAATCATTTTACTCAGCCAGCACATGAAACCAGTTTCCATGCCTCCATCACTCCCTAAAATACTTTTGGGAAAAGGAAAAGCATATTGCCTCAAATGTTAGCAACTCATAAAGGGAGACACTGGAGCTAAATCCCTGCCGAGTTTACAGAGGAAATCGGTGGACACCGAAAGGTCTCAGGGGCCACCTTCTAGGATCATTTCTATAGTTAACAAACCTTTACGGCATCCAATCTGTGAACTAGATACAAAGGTGAAGAATACTCTGGTCTATGTTCAAGGGACTTACAATTGAGCAAAGGGATACAAACTTTTTAGGTCAAGACAAAGAACTTCTATAGGTATTACCCTGTTTCATCAACTTGACACAGTCTAAATCATCTGAGAGGAAATCCTGGAATGAGGCATTGCCTAGATCAGATTGCCTTGTGAGTGGGTCAGGGGACAGGGTGTCTTGATGAATAATTGATGGAGGAAGACTCTAGGCTGGGCAGGTGGTGCTGGGATGTATAGGAAAGCTAGCTAGGTATGGTTTCTGCTTCAAGCTCAGCTTGAGTTCCCGCCCTGACTTCCCTCAACAATGGACGCCTGGACGCCTGGAAGCGTCAGCCTAACTCGGCCCCGTCCTCCACTACATCACTTTTGTTCAGCGTGTTTTGTCACAGCAACAGATAGGTAATTAGGGCAGGTATTCTATCATAATTAAAACATATCAGCTTGAGGGTGTAGCCCACGGGTGGAGTGTTTGCCTAGCTTGTGAAGAGCACTGGGGTAACGCTCCCCACTGTGGGGAAAATTGATTCCAAGGCAACACAAAGCTAAGATGAGGCTGTTCTACCGGGGCGCAGTAGGAGATTGCCTGATCAACTGAAATCTAGAAAATGACCGAGCTGTGGGTGAAGAGGCCCAGAACAAGGAGCCTCTACCCTAGTGAGTTCCTGTTGCTTTCTCACTCAGCGGCACTAGATGCTCAGGACTCCACATCTGCGGCTTTCTGTTTGTCCATCTGACTTCCAAACAGGGAGCTGTGCCTCTAGTAAAGACAGTTACAGGCTGCGGTGTGCATGCACCTGTGATTGCTAACATGCTTTCATCCTTTTCTGACTTTTAAACTCACAAAGGTACATCAGCCATTTTTAAATCTCTCATTCAAGAAAATGTAATTACAAATATATCAAGTAATCACCATGTTTCAGTTCCCGTTTTAAGTACATTGTGTTTCTACGTTTATTAATTCTATATATTCTAAATCATTGTTATTATTATCTTGCTTTAAAAGGTGAAGAAAATGAGGCTGGAGAGCTGGCTCTATGGTTGTTGCACTTGTTGCTCTTACATAAAACCCGGGTTCAGTTCCCAGCGTCCACATGGTGTCTCCAAACCATCTGTCACTCTAGTTCCAGTGGATCTGACATGCTCTCTAGGCACCAGACACACTTGGGGTGCACATACATACTTGTAGGTAAAAAACACTTAAACACATAAAAAAAAAGATAAATCTTTTTTTAAAGAATAAAGAAAACACATCTAAAAAAATCTAAAAGAACCTTTGGAGAATACCTGTGGAGTAAGAAGCACAGCGGGGGGCCCCCAGCCTACAGCAACATGCTCTCGGAGGCCATGCCCAACGGCTCTGCCGCTTCGCATTGATAGGAAGAAACCCTCTGAGTTACTATGTCTAGTCAAAGCCTTTTTCAAAGACGGCGTGGATTTCTTCGTTTCCACCCTGGGGCTTTCAGTGTTGTCTCACTTCACATCACAATGATATTTTACCAAACTGGGATGCAGGGATATGTCCTTGATTCACAGAAAGCAAAGAGATACCCTGGGCATTGAATGCTGAGCACTTTGATAAAGACTGATCAGTTACTTAATGATCTATTAAAAAATCAGTCTGAGTCTCCCAGCTGCAGGCTCAGTTCTCTTTTCTGCACAAGTCTCCAAATGTCTACAGGTGTCCCTGCTCAGTGGAAGACTCATTAAACACTGCTTATCTCAGAGGGTAAATGCATTCCTAAATTCAAAACAAATTAGATTGTAAACTGGGATTTCACTAATACCTAGACTATAAAGTAAGGTGAGCTCATGGTTTACATCTCTAAGACAGAATCCCGTCACCTGTGTGAAGGTAGCTATCCTGTATTTTATGGCTTTTAATCATCAGATTAAATGATTGCACTGATTGACTCTGGGCAGAGTTTTAAAACTTTCTTTTCACTGTTTTTGTCTGAAGTCTTTACAAGGTCTCCTCATTCTGCTAAAACATTAGGCCCATAAACAAAATTATAACAATAATCTAATGTTGATTCTAGAACAATAACTGCCTTTTTCTCCATCCACTACTGACAAAATTTGGTAACCTGTCTTACTGTATAAGAATATGTGGTTGATTACTATTTAGAATGTCATCTGTTACAAGTTTTTCCTTCAATTTTTCAGCACAGTTAATATATGCTAATCAATGAATGTGGACATATATATGCTTTTTTATGGTCATGTGCCTCTCCTTCCATCTGGATATTGGTTTTTTCTGCTTTGTAACAACACTGCCCAATGAATGCTGTCTGTGAATTTAATGCAAGTGTGTTGACTATCCTTGGCTATTGTTCAAATGACTGATGAAAGCATTAAGAGTGTCTGCCCAACAATCACAATGACATAAGTACCCACTCAAGTCTAACACATTGTCCATGTCTACAGATGCATGGGATCCTACCAAATGCACAAACGGTGTTGTGACTACATAAAACAATACAATTAGTGTAATCAAACGAGGAAATTCTTGTCATTAAGACCAGATGGAAAATAGGACAGTGTTCTAAAATGTGGTAAAGCTTCTCATTAAATATAATGGGTAAACTCATATTTGCTCCAGAAATTTCACAAAAAAAGGTAAATTGATAAATATTCCACAAGGAACAAGAGAATGGAAGAAGAGTCTGTAGGAAAAGTCAGAAAGAGTTAGATTAAACAGTTAGTTCTTTAATGAACTCCTGAAGTGGGGACTAAATGGACATGGCCCATACCCCCGACACTCAGGACTATGTGGCATGCCAGTAAACTTGGGCGACAAAGTAGAGTCAGAGCTACTATTTTACTTCAATTAATCAGATCCCATTTACAACCCTCTTCCACATAAGACTAGAGGTTTGTTTACCTTTTCTGGAAAGTTCTATCAGTCAGGGACACACCATATAGAGGACACACTACATATTGAAAAAAGCATTATCTTTTCAGACAATAATCAAGAGAGTCTGAAGACTCTGCCTTCCCAAGGGAAAAAGACTAAAAATACTTACAGTCTCTAGAAATGGCCAGACTAGATCACCTGACCACAGAATCCAGAGTGAGCCCTGACAAGGGCAACTATCACTGCCATACTCAATGAAGCAGCGAGCAAACTTGGCCAAAAGTCAAAATCATAAAACACTTTAAAGAGGGTCTCTAATGTAAAAGATAAAAGGCCAAACAACACAAAAGAAAGACACCGGCTATGAAGTAGCCAAATTCCATCATTAGCATCCTCTGAAAATGAAGGAGAGTGAAGTAAAGACAAGGTCATCACAGTGAAACCCATTAGTTATCTACAATAAATATATAGTAACAGCAGTAGTTAGCAAAAAGCAGTGTGGCTCATTTAATTCAGAAAATGCAATGCTTGGAAACCAAACATATGAATGCAGAACTGAAAATGTTGAGAGCAGTTGGAAGATGAGTTAGAGGACATGTTTCTCAAAGTAAATTAAAAAGACAAAGAAGAAAAGACAAAAGGGAACAGGGGAAGATAACATTAAACAAATAAATTTAAAAATCAGTATTCAAATAATAAGAGTCCAAGGAAGCAAAACATGAAAATAAAAGGAGAAAATTATTAATGAACTAATTTAAGAAAAGTTCAAGGTTAACACGGTCTCATAAGTTTTCAGGGCTGGACAGCTGGTATTGAATAAACAACTGGGGGTCTCTTCCCTGGAGAAGACTATTCTCCTGCTCTCAGCATTCTTTAGATGCCTGTAGTTCTTAGTGTAGGGTTGAGGCCTCCTATGCTGTCCCCTGCCCACTTTGTCCATGGGTGTCATCCTGTTCACCTCAAGTTTGGCTTGTCACATGGGTGATACATCATGGGTGTCACTTCTGACATTACTAGGAGACACAGAATGACCCCCAAGCCAGAGGTGTGGGGGTGTTTTGTAGCTTTGGGAAGAAGGAGAGGAAAGGGAGAAATTGTGTAATTTTATTAGAGTCTCAAAATAAAAGAAAAATAGGACTGAAAAAAAAATGGCCTGTTAAGTTCTCCATGCGTTGAAACAAGTAACATGGTACGAACAGTTCATATTCCACAAGAAAAATGAAAGCAAACAAAATGATTCCCTCTTAGGTGCCCTATTTAAGGATAGAATACATGGAGAGCACCACTACATCATGATCAAGGTAGAAGATAAATTATAGAATAATGAGAATTATTTTTTATTTTTGTTTTTGTTTTTCAAGACAGGGTTTCTCTGTGTAGTTTTGCGCCTTTCCTGGGACTCACTTGGTAGCCCAGGCTGGCCTCAAACTCACAGAGATCTGCCTGGCTCTGCCTCCCAAGTGCTGGGATTAAAGGCGTGCGCCACCACCGCCCAGCTGAGAATTATTTTTTAGAAACCTGAGAGAATGTGCATATTCCAATTATGGTCATATTTTCCCAAGTGCCTTACCATTTTTCATACATGTTGGTTCCTCTGTTTTAGAATCTGTGATTTGGTCTTGTCGATATCCTTGACACTGATAATCTGTAAGCCTCAAGGGTGACTTGGTGGGGGGTTTTAAATTTGATTTCTGTAAATAATAAGTCATCTGAATATAGAGTTGCTCGTTACCCTAACAGTCTACTAATTGGAGACAGGTTTATCCACTGATGTACTCTACAGCATAATAACGATGAATCCAAAAACCATATAGTAATATGAAATAATTGCCAAATTTTTCTCAATAAAACAAAGTAAGTTGAGGAATTCTGTGTAAGCATATTATTGTTGGAAAATGCAAGATATTAACTGAAGATTATGTTAGAAATGGAACCCAAGAATGGGAACATATGATCTTGTCAGAGAATCACAAGAATGGATTACTGATGGAAAAAAAAACTGAATGAATGAAATTAAAATTGTTTGTAAGTCAAGTGACGTTTGAATAATACAGTGGAAAACCATACCAGACAGTATTTATGGAGGAGACAGAAAATTTAAAAAAAAAAAAATGAGGATGATTTTATTATGAAACTGCAGCAATTCTTCATGGAGCAACGAAAAGATAGTTTTCTGAAAAGATTTGTCTTCTTTGATTGGCAGCACATGTTTTATCTTAAAGAACATGTTTCAGGACTCATTTTTCCCGACAGTGCTGGGAACAAGCGGAGCCGCATCAACTGAAGTAGAAGACGTCTCTGGATCTTAGACTTGCTGCCAATTGCAGCTCTCAGTGAGGCTGCTTGGGCCTGCTGGTGGCTGACAACCAGGATTCCAAATCAGTCCAGGACGTCCAGCAGGCCCAGGAAGACTGCTATTATTCATTTACTTTATCCTTTTAGCAGTTAAGCACCAATGCAGGGCCATATCCAAGATTGGCCGCGCCCAGTGCCGGACTACGTACATACTGGGCAGCTGGTGTCTGCCTGCATGGGAAAAACACGGCAGAAACAGTGGCAGGGAAGGACCACAGATCCTTGAGGTCACCAGATCTCAGAAACTAATGTGGCTTCAGGAAAAGACCATGCACAGCTGACAGATGGGACGGTCTGGATCCAGTCAGAGGACACATGTGCTGAATCATCTCACTGTCCCAACATATTCCATTTCTTTTCACTGTGGCTGTTTATCTATCTGATGCATGTGTCTGATGTTTATAGAAATGCCTGCTGTGTATATTGTGGACCTTCCCAAACACAAACATGTACAGTTGAAGCATTGGGGCTTCCTATTAGCAGAAAGAAAGTAAAATATGTCATTTGACTTGGCTGACACCAGAATCTATAATTGTCTTTGAAACAAAATACACAAAGCATTAATGAGGACAGAAGCCAAATAATGGAAGTCACTCCTGATTTCACAGACTGGATGCCCTTTCAAACAGTGAACTGTAAAATGCATAAACCATGCAATACATAAAAAAACAGTATGTAACAAATAGTAAAACACGATCGAAGTTTAACTGTTAAAAGAATAAACCTGCTAAATGAATAATAGCAATGGCCAAGCCGGGTATGATTTCATGCTTTTCCATTGTAAAAATGTAAGAATCCATTCACATATAATAATTCCAGAGGGGAAATTCCAACGTTTTAAGATATTTGTGGAATAACAAGGCAGCTTCACCAGAGTCCTCCCCATCTGTAAGACAAACAAAGCCTATTGATGCGGCACACTCAGGAGAAAAGGAGAGATCAACTCCCCAAGACTTGGGAATGCTTGGGTAGTTAATCTGCTGTCTCAAGTCATACACTCCATGCAGAAGCAGAAGATGGCCATACAAGGAGACACAATGGCTGGGAAGATGGCCCGGTGGGTAAAGTGCTGGCTATGCAAGCACGAGGAACAAGTTCAGATCCCTAGTGCCCGTGCCAAAGCCAGAGGTGTGGCCCATACCTGCCGTCTTAGCACCACTGGGATCCCTAGGCAGAAAATATATCCAAAATGGTGAGCTCCAGATTCAGGGAGAGACTCTGTGACATAATGATACTTGATGATTGATCTCTACACAGACATGCACAGACAAGCACACCCTCACATATGCAGACACATATGCAAACAATTTTTACAGAAAAAAGGAGGTACATAATAAACATTTTAAATCATAAAACAGCCAGTGTGCACACTCACACTCACAAGGTAGTTGGTGAACTCCACCACTACTTGTTTCCTGTGGCACACACATTCCCTCAAGAAGGCAAAATTAGTGCACTCTGCAGAACATCATTCCTTCTATTCCCACCCTAACAAGAACAGAACTCAATTCACATTTGACAAAATTGGTATACTCTGCAGAACATCATTCCTTCTATTCCTACTCAGGTGAGACTAGAATTCAACTTATATTTGGCAGAAATTACCAACTTTGGGCACCCTCTGAACTTCCTCACTAATTCTCTGTGGCAGACTGAACTACTGACCCATTAACTCTCCTATCATGATTTTGAAGTTTCTCTTATTCCATAAAATGTTTATATCTGTGCCCAATGTGACTTATGGTGAAAGAGTGAGACAGAAGTTATAATACCCTCTTCTGAACCTAGATGTCAAGAAGCCCTACAAGTTCTTCCCATTTTACCCCTTAGAATCCCTTCCATCATCCCAAGAACCTGCTATGACCTCCTACTGTTCTAGCAAGACAACAGTAAGAGACATACAGAACAGAGTGATCTCTAGCCAATGTGGATAGGGAGGGGTCAGCCAAGACCAGTAAAGCTAAACTATCCAGGTGAGTTCATCCCAGGGAAGTTAACTGGCAGACTCATGAAAATAATACATGATTACCATTTTAAGCCCTCTGTTTTGGCATAGTTCGTCACATGGCAATACTTATGTGATGCTTTCTATTAGCATCATCCTTCCTCCTTTCCATTTGAATATTCCTCCCTACCATATTGTAAGTTCATAAGCCACAAGAATCTACTACCAATACAGTATTTCCTTAAATTAAAAATCCCTGTTTAGTCTAGAAATTTAAAATTTCTACTCCCTACAATACAACTCCTACATCCAAGCCTCAGGAATCATTCCAGAAGAGGGAACAGAGAGATTATAAGAGCCAGAGGATCAGGGAATTTTTTGTGAGATTGTGCCTCTGGTAAAGTCAGAAGCTACATACATGAAGTTTCACCAGCACAACTGCCTAAACATGAACTGAACAAGGATAACACCAATGATCATGCTGTCTTAGTCAGTGATCTATTGCTGAGAAGAGACCCCATGACCAAGACAACTCATAAAAGAAAGCATTTAATTGAGGGTCTGTCACTAGAGTTTTCCGCCTTGCCCACAGTCAGGACAAATCTTTGTCACCCGCCAGTCCCACAGCCGCTCAGACCCAACCAAGTAAACACAGAGACTTATATTGCTTACAAACTGTATGGCCGTGGCAGGCTTCTTGCTAACTGTGCTTATAGCTTAAATTAGTCCATTTCCATAAATCTATACCTTGCCACGTGGCTGGTGGCCCACCGGCATCTTCACATGCTGCTGGTCATGGCGGCATCTGGCAGTCAGTCCTTCTGCCTTCCTGTCCTTTTATTTCTCCTCTCTGTTAGTCCCGCCTATCCTTCCTGCCTAGCCACAGCCGATCAGGTTTTATTTATTGATCAATCAGAACAACTTGACATACAGACCATCCCCCAGCACAGCCAAGTGCAGACCATCTCAGACACCTGCACTCAGGCCCATGGTCCTAATCATCCTCTATGCGGACCTGCTGGGTAACGCCACAAAGAACCCAAGAAGGGCTCCCACAGGACATACAGAACATCCCACAGCAAGGGTCTGTTTACAGTTTCAGAGGTGTAGACCATTATTGTCATGGCAGGAAGCATGGTCGCATACAGACAGACACTGTGCTGGAGAAGGAGCTTGAGAGTTCGGCATCTGGATTTACAGGCAGCAGGAAGAAAGAGACACTGGGACTGGCTTGGGCTTTTGAAACCCCAAAGCCCACCCCTCAGTGACACACTTCCTCCAGTAAGGCAACACTAACTCCAACAAAGGCACACCCCCTAATCTTTTCAAATAGTGCCACTTCTTGTGGCCAATTATTCAAATCCATGAGCCTATGGGAACAATTCTCCTTCAAACCACCACACATGCCAAAGTGGACAAGGGAAATACCAAAAGGTCTCAACCCTATACAAAGAACTACAGGCAAACAAGGGATGCTAAGAGCAGGAGAAATAGTCCATCCAAGGGAGGGCACAGCAATTGGTTATCCAATAGCAAATAGCCATAAAAGTACTTATGTATTTAGGAATATATGTGTATACACACACATGCATATAACAACAATTAATGAAAGAAGAGGCTATGAATTTGGAAGTTAACAGAAGAGTATATGGGAGGGTTTGAAGGGATAAAAGTGGGGGAGGCTTTGATATAATTACATTATAATCTCAAAAAAAAAATTTCCAGAACCCACATAGTGGAAATAGAAAACTGACTGCCACAGGTTGTCCTCTGACTGCCCATGTTCACTATGGCATGAGTGCATGAATACACACACACACACACACACACACACACACACACACACACTGAAACCAAATAAATGTGAACTATAAGTTCCAAAATAATTTTCTTAAAAAACTGCCTGTGTGAATATAAGGCTATTATTGGCAATGGCACATGCATTACAGTCCCATACCATAACAAGGAAACTTTTCCCCCTTCTGGTACATACAAATTTACCAAAGAGTCCCAAACAATGTCCTTGCTTTTCTAGGATAATACGTGGAGTACATGGTGTGAATGGTTCATGCTCTACAATTACGCATGCACCCCATATTCACATAACAACAGTCAAATGTGAATAGAAACAATAGTGGATCCTGGGAAGGAGTCATCAACCACCATGGGAGCCTCATCAGGTGTACTCCACGTCTGTGATGTCTACACGTGACCGTCCATCTTCCCAATATAAGGCTGAAATTGTCGCAAAATCAGCTAACCTCTTATCTTCCAGTACTAAAGACTGAGCCCACCCACAGCCTTATGCCTGCTATACAAACACTTACCACTGAGCTACACTCCAAACCCACTCAACTCTTACACTTCAGAGCTTCCCTATAATCTCCATCAGCTATAAATCCAGCATTTAATTCTGGGATGTTCAGAGCAACAGGAATTGTGTGCCCTGCTTGAGCGCTGAAGCAGCTTCCTAATAAAAGACTAGAGTCAGTGAACCCAGAGATTCTAATAAAGCACTTATGGTAAGCAGTCCAGTAAAAAACCTTAGGCTAAAAGCATATAAAAGCAGGAATTCTGTAAAAGTTTATTAGTTTTAATACTTCCTACAAGGAATCTGAATTTTCAGGAGAACGGAAAGTTCTTCCAGAATACATTTGCTATATTTAAAACGTTGTCATTCATTATTCATTTAGTAACCATTTGTAAATAGTAATAATCATCAAGTCATATAGGCCTCCTTTAAAATTCAAGTCATACTAACCCTGGGATAATTACCAGTGCATAAATCATACAACACTGTAATATTTTTAAGTACAGTAATCTCTAATCCATTGTTAATTTTTTTTTTATCATTGTGTGTATGATGGGGGCATATGTGCATGGGGTGCATGGGGAGGTCAGAGGACCACTTTTAGAGGTGCTTCTCACTTCCCACTTTCACGTGGGTTCTGGGTGGGTTTGAACTCGGGCTGTCAGGCCTGTGCTTATGCAGTAAGAACCTGTACCTGCTGAGCCATCTTGACAAGATCTCTAACCCACTTTTGTTTAAGGAATGGAATAGACAAACTAGCTTGTTATATTTCTCAAAGACTGCTGACATGTTAGTGGCATTACTGGAAATGCATTTTTCTAAGATGGTTCAGAAACCTAGAAAGACCATAGTTTTTTTTTTTTTTTTAATCACTACCCAACTCAAAATCTTAGTGTCAAAATGCTTATATATAAGCCTCACAATAACTAGGATATTAGTGCCACTATTAATCTTATTTCTCATAAGAAAGTTAAGATGCAGAGAAGCTAAATGATTTCTGCATCCCACAACTATAACTAAGGTCACATGGCCTATGACCTTAGCATCCAGTCAAAGCTTTTTCATTTACTTCCATCCATTACTCCATTTCTATGGGACTCATAACAGACACTCTTACTGTGTTATTCTCCCAAATTTCTAACTTGTGGGAGAAATCTCCTAATGTACAAAAATCAAATGCTTGAATTCCTGAGGCTGTTTATTCTGTTCCAGTATCAAATACAGGATCCAGCCAAGTAATTTGACACTCAGCACAGCTGAGTTCACCTCTCAGTACAGCCTACAGTAAGATTTCATCTCTTAACTACAATAGCAGTAAGCAATGGAACTTAGTCCTCTCTTTGTTTAAAAAAAAAAATTTAATCAGAAAAAATTAAAACAAAAACTGGCTTTTATAAAGAATTTGGGGTCAAGAAAAGTAATGTTTTCCCCACAAAGTCAAAAGTTACATGTAACATGATGCTGAAGAGCCTGCTGCACTGAAGCTTACGAATCTACAGCTCCTCTGGGTCTTGAGCAATGGGCTTAAAATCTCTGGAATTCAGTTTCTTCGTTTGACAGTCAGTGGCTGCAGCTGTAGAAGGATTAAGAACAAACATAGAGGACCTCATCTGTTCTACTTCCGAAAAGGGATGTGGTCATGCCACAGGTTTTGCAAAGCACCCGGCTCTCTAGAGTCACTTTTCTTTTACAGTTTTGTTGTAGCAGACGAGAAATAGTAACTGACTGGAAGGTGCTGGATATGGAGACTGATCCAAGCACAGAGAGAAAGAGCCTGCTCGTGGCATGGGAGCATCACAGAAGAGAGGACAGAAGGATTATAGGAGCCAGAGGTCATGAGGGCTGAAGGAGAAGAGTGTCTTCTGGACATGACAATTCACTCATGAACTCAGCAGTTGTGGCTGCCTGCACAAGACCTGCACAAGATCGAGCCAGTCGACATTCCAGCATGGAAAGGGGAGGGAATCATGAGGCCTCGTCCCTAGCTAAGCAGCTATTGACAGTTGATGGAGGCTAGCAGGAGAGCCAGTTTTCTTTAAGGCCTTGGTAGGCTGACAGTCCTCCAGTGGCTGGCCCCACAGCCATGCATCCATGGACAGCACTCATTGGATTCAGTAGGCTATTTTTTTAAAAAGGGAGCATGATTTTGGGAAGGGTACAGAGGATAATCTGGGAGAATTTGAAAGGGGGTGATGATGGTAAATGTGACCAAAATACATTATATGCACATGTGAAGTTCTCAATAGATAAATTATAAAGATAAAAATAATGACTGCTATAAGAGAGAGAAACAAAAATAGAACTGTGTCTTTTGTTTGAAGATAGTATAAGTCACTGAGAGTGGTGTGGGGGACGCAAAAATCTGAGGGTCCAGGGTTCATGCCCCATGTTGGGTGCCAGATAATATGAAAAATCCATGGATTTGTGGAAAGAAAATTTATTTATTAAGGGATGAAATGGAGATCACACTCACTTACACAAAATAAAGTGACACTGTTGCTTCTTCATCTCCCAGGGAAAGAGGGGAAAAGCCCCAGACCAGGTCACAGAACCATGCACCAGGAAACCGTCCACATCTAAGAGAGAGCTCATGACCCCTTCCCTCTTCCCTTTTAAGATGTCATGTAGGCAGGCAAGAAGTACCACCTCTATCAGGCCAGCTAGCCCAAGGTCATTGGCAGAGCGAATACCCACTACACAGTAGTTTTCCACTGTGTCTTAGGGAGATGGGAATGAATGGAGCTCCTTTGCAGTGAACAGGGTGAACAAAATATACTTAGACATACAGAGGCTGCAAGGGATGGAAAACATCCCATCCCATATAGACATTTCTCCAGATGCAGTATACTGTTTCAGTAAAATCAACTCATGACTGCTCTCACACCCTGTATTTCCAGGCCAATTGACACTTTGAACAAAGGAGATGGTTTAGTCACTCAAATCACAATCCAAAATAACTGTGATGCGTTAAATGATAATCATCACTGAACAGTAAGCACTCATGATTTTTCACCAAGAAACATCCAAGGATTTGTATACTTCCATAGAGAATTTCACCTTCATAACTGGAGAGAAATCTCAGGAAGAAGAGAGAGATTTAAACGACAGCAGACAAAAGCCAAAGCAACATTAAGTCCCTGCTCCCTCGGTTCCCTGAGTTGCTCAATCTGTCCAAGATGGGTGAAGGCAAATGGCCACATGAATCCCCAGCCTTGTCTCTGAGTAAAAGAGCACCCATCTGCTGCCAAATCTCCCACTTGTAAGAACTTAGCAATCATGTGGTATGATGAGGCTAAGTATGCTGCTGGCTTGACCAGACTCCGCTAACATTTCTTGCCCCTTCATTTTTGGCTCATCTGGTCTTTATTCTTGGCTACCTCGGAGCCTTTGGTCTGGCTGCTCACACTCAGAGCATAATTCTGGAAGAAGGAGAGAAAAATCAAATCAAGATATGGTCAAAGCAAGATTGTTCTAGTAGTGTGGTCCCAGTTCAACAATGTATGGACAACTGAAGGGCTCTTTGAGCCTGAATGTAATTTCAAATTAGAACTTGATTTAAAAGAAAAAAAACTTATTGTGAAAATATGCAAGTTTCCAGATGTGTAAATATGAAGCTGTCTTTAGCTCACAAGGTTTCCCCAGATACAAACCATTTCCCCAAATCTTGCTCTAGGGACCTCACTTGGCTTGAGAGAAAACTGCCATTCCATGTTGATGAGTTTCTAGGTTAAACACTTGTTACCTACCATTCCCAAACAATGACCTCAGAAGCTAGTAATTATATGACTCAGCACATACTCCTCTAACTAGCTTCCCTTCCTTCTGGCAGACTTCTTACATGTTCTTTAAGACACGTCCAAGTGTTTACCTTCCCCCTTGAGCTCTCAAGGCAGCTGACTCCTTTGCCTTTGTGATTTCCAGGTAGTTCTTATCCTACACCATCCTACAACTCCCAGTTTCTATGTCTGTTTCCTTTACTAGAAGATTGGCATCTCAAAGTCAAAGCATATCTTACTTGTTTTTGTAATCCTGATGTGTTGGACATAATCAGTACTCAGTAAATTCTGTTGAATATATAAAGACATAAGCAAATAGTTCTGCATCTACATTAATGTTCTAGTGGATTTCTTGAGAAAGAATTTTGAAAGAGTTTTACAGCCAATACAGTATTGCAAGCATGAAATGTAGACCCCAGATTTAGGTCAGGCACTGGAAACTCAAGCTCAGTTCTACCAGTTGCAAATCTCTTTCCAACCACCAAGAGAATACTCAGCTGGGTTATGTGTTCTTACAGCTCACCAAGAAAGCATCCATGAAACCTGAAGGAAAATCCCAGGGACCACAAGAAGCTGAGTGGGGCTGCAGACTGAATGGATGACGCATTTGTCCCAGCGGTTAAAGCATTAGCCCATATCTGAGTATATATTCTTGACACAATAGTGCAATGACCACTAACTGTTCAATCGGAAGACAAGCAAATGACAAGAAGGGGAAAATATGAACAGTCGTGCATTCTGTATCTCCCCACAGGGCTTGAATCATTCTCTGCACACAGGAGGAGCTCATTAAATGTTGATTCATTCCCTAGCTATTGTTCTGCCTGCCAGACCTGAGATGACATAAAGTCCTCATTGTACACCCCTATTCATCCAGTGCAGAGAAATTCTCTACCTTGCTGCATGCTGATCACTGCATCTCAGTTGGTGAAGGGCATTTCCAATGCAGGCGACGAAGCATGGATAGGCTCAGATTTGCAAAGCCCTACAAGCTCAATGGCTACCACTTAACTCAGGCTTGGAGATGGAGGCCATTAAGAATTCTCTTTTCACTCAATTGAGACTTCCTGGAAACACTAAACAATGCCCTATGAGGACTACCAGTCATTCTACTCAGAACCGGAAATATTTCCACATTCCAGAAGAATTCTCCCAAACCAACCAAGGGCCCCTGAGAAAATAAGGCATAGTTTTAAGAAAAATGAAAAGACATCATCTTTATTATACTTCTTATACATGTGCTACTTTAAAGAGTGTATACTTCCTAAGTTCTAATACTGAAAATGTATTTCTAGGAATAAGTTCAGGAGGCCTATTGTGTAACATGAGGATTATAGTTAATAACAATGTGTTGCATTCTTGAAAATTTTTAAAACTAGATGTTTTTAAGTATTCTTACTATAGAAAAATGTAAGTGCAGGCTATATCATAAATGTTAACAAATACCATTGAGCCATTGCACATTATACATACACATTTAAAACATTGTGTTGATCATAAATGCATATTGCTTTATTTGTAAATTTTAAAATAATAAATTTCACAGAATTGGTTTTCCTGATCATAACTTTTTCCAAAATTTTATATCCTGTGAATAAAAATCCTAGTTGAGAATATTGTGGCTGGAAATGCTTTAAATGACCAAACATGACAACTTAGGTATAAACAAGCAGGCCTGGGGCTAGGGTGACCCTCGCCAGGAGCGTGGAAAGAGCTGATGCCTTACTCTGTGTAGAACAAGGAGGGACATTAATTACATGTCTGCACATCAGACAGTCCAAAAACTCAGAGCATGTTACACATGTTCAGAGAGTCCTTCAAGGAGGGATTAGTGATTTCTCAGATCTGTAAAATGGAGGAATAAGTTTGCACAAGCATGGTTCAGGTTTCAGCTCTGTTCATCTTCAGACAAGTTGGTTTACAGCATATCATGGATATGTGGTGATATTGTGTTCCCCAAAATATTGTGCACCCTAGTAAGCTTATCTGGGGTCAGAGAACAGAACAGCCACTAGATATAGAGGTCAGAAAATGGTAGCACACATGCCTTTAATCCTAGCATTCCAGAGGCAGAGATCCATCTGGATCTCTGTGAGTTCAAAGCCACACTGGAAACAGCTAGGCATGGTAACAAGAGCCTTTAATCTCAGGAAGTGATGGCAGGAAGCAGAATGGTATATAAGGCGTGAAAACCAGGAACTAGAGCTAGTTAAGCTTTTAGGCTTTTGAGCAGCAGTTCAGCTGAGATTCATTTGGATGAGGACCCAGAGGCTTCCAGTCTGAGGAAACAGGATCAGCTGAGGAACTGGCAAGGTGAGGTGGCTGTGGTTTGTTCTGCTTCTCTGATCTTTCAGCGTTCACCCCAATACCTGGATCCAGGTTTGTCTTTATTAATAAGACCTTTTAAGATTCTTGCTACATGGATACATACTCTTACTTCTACAAAACAAGAGAAAACAAAACACCCAGCCATACAGAGGCAAGGTGGATCCAGCAAGCAAAGGACTGGGGGTGTCCACTAGATACATGACTGGGCGGAACAGCCCATCCAGTTCCATCAGAAAGGCAGTGAATTCTCAAGCTGCAATCTCTGAAGGAACTTCATTGTAATGGGACTGGTGTGTTGCTCTCTAGCTGCTGCCTTTGTCCTTTTCCTTACTCATTGGGAAAGGATGTGATTATCACTCTGACCCCCAGAAACCACAAGTGTTTGAAGAGGGAGACACGGAAAAGATGATCCCACTGCTGAGCAGTACGTAAAGTGGTGTCGTGGAAACCAAGAGAATGGAGTTTCAAGGAGTTGCTGGGCAACCATCAAGTGCCAAGGGACTTTCATTTCACAAGGATGACAAAATGCCCAGTTCTGTGGGAGTGGATATGTAGAAAGTAAACCCAAAATTCACCTTTACTAATATGGTCAGCTAGCAGCATCCGTTCACTAGATCCAGGCAAGAAAGACGAATGCAGACAAGTGTTCTGAAGCAAGATGGTGTAAAGAGTACAAGATTGGTCCAACCCTAATCCTGTTGGCAAGTGAGGATGGTTAGTTAATAAGACTGGCCTACCACCTTTTAATTAACCAGCCCCAAGGAAATGGCCTTGTAATTGACACTGAGACATATAATGGCAGAGAGTCAGGTCTCTGATCGTCCTTACAGCAGCAGAGCAAGGGCTGTTGCTAACTCCACATTGCACACTGACTTGTGTCACAGAAAAGACAGAGTCAGGCGAAAATGTAGCATCAATCAGAAGTATATAGAAGAATCATATGGCCCTGCCTGACTTGTGCTGATTATTTGTTTAATATTCCCACACTGGGAACCAGGGCTCTTCTTCAGATTATAAAAACTCACCCTTGACAGGTATTTCTCCTGCTACTATCTCCATGCCTGACACACTCTCTCTCTGCAGAGTCCTAAATAAACATATTTACTTTCTTTAAAAAGAACTCATCCCATATTACAGAAACAGTATGGGTCTATGGTGGGCCTTACTGGTGGTTTATAAGTGGCCAGCTTCTGAGAGTGCAAAGAATTCTGATAGGATGCATTTAGAATGGTCTTCTTCATCACCTTTTCAAAAACTGAAGTAAGAAAATAATTCTTTCCTTTTCCAAGTAGTCAGGGAAGAGAATGAACAGGGAGGTAATGGTTCGTGACAATTAGGAGAGCACCCAGCATGTGCAGAAGTATGATGTAACCTGAAACAAAACACACAGCATCAAACAGCTGACAGAGGGGATTCTATTTGGGGCATTTAGCAAAGGCATTTTCTTAACAGTTCTTACACCAAATTCCCAGCAAACTATCTACAAAGCTATAGAAGAAAAATTATACCAGTGAAACACAAAGAAAGTTACTAAGTCAGAGGCTGAGAATAGACCTCCAGCTATGAGCTGGCGCAGCAAGATTCAGAAACGAGCTGGGTCTAGCTGGGTCTGAGCTGTCATCTCAGAATGCTGGTGGCAGTGGCAAGAGGAACCAGACTCTGAAGTTGTTTTCAGCCCTATAGTGGGTTGGAGAGAATCCTGGGTTACATGAGACCGCCAGTCAATCCACCCACTCCCTCTGTCCCAACCCTCCCAGAAGCTCTGCAACCCAGCCCAGTCTTGAACTGCTGTGGGATGGTCTGTATGTCAAATTACTCTGATTGGTCAATAAATAAAACTTCCTGTCAGTGGCCAGGCAGGAAGTATAGGTGGGACTAACAAAGAGGAGAAAACAAAGAAAAGGAAAGCAGAAGGAGACACTGCCAGCCGCCACCATGACAAGTCGCATGTGAAGATGCTGGTAAGCCACGAGCCACGTGGCAAGGTATAAAATTATGGAAATGGATTAATTTAAGATATAAGTACAGTTAGCAAGAAGCCTGCCACGGCCATACAGTTTGTAAGCAATATAAGTCTCTGTGTTTACTTGGTTGGGTCTGAGCGGCTGTGGGACTGGCGGGTGACAAAGATTTGTCCTGACTGTGGGCAAGGCAGGAAAACTCTAGTTACAATTGAACCAACATCAGAACTATGTTTTCACAAGGACCAAGTTTGAGTAAATACTTGTTCATACATGGACATCAAAAGTGAATACCAAAAAAATGATTCGCTGGTGATTTAAAACAAGGTAAGATGCTAAGGCTGAATAATATTGATTGTAAGTATACACCTCAGGTTCCTTATCCATTTGTGTGCCAATCGGCATTGAGATAGTTTTATATCTTGGTTATAACAAATAATACCAGAAGGAACATGAAAGTACAGTATCTCTTCCAGGTACTAATTTTATTTCTTTCTTACTTGTCATTGTCTGTGAGTGTGTGTGTTACACACACTTGTGTGCACACATGCATTCTCAGGGATCAAATTTAGGTCCCTAGGTGTGGTGGCCTGTGCTTTACTCACTGAGCCATCTCTCCAGCCTCTAATTTCAGTTTTTCAGACATATAAGCAGGAAAAGGGTTGCTTAGTCTTCTGAAAATTCTAATTTTGATGATATCCCATAGTCTTCCTACACTTGTTATAGCATTTTGCTTCCCTACCAACAGTATGGATATACAGATTCTAATTTCTCTACATCCATGTCAACATGTATGTTCTTTTTCTCATAATAGCAACTAGTTAGGGTTTCTATTACTATAAAGAGACACTATGACCACTGCATCTCTTAAAAAGGAAAAACACTTAATGAGGATAGCTTACATTTTTAGAGGTTTAGTCCATTGTCACCATGGTGTGACATGGTGGTGTGCAGGCAGACATGGTGCTGGAGCTGAGAGTCCTACATCTTGACAGACAGACAAGAGGAAGTGGTCTGAGACACTGGGTATGGCTTGAGCACATATGAGAACTCAAAGCCCGCCCCCAGAGTGACACATTTCCAGCAAGACCACACCTACTCCAACAAAGTCACACCTCCTAATATTGCCACTCCCTTTGGGGGGTATTTTTTTTCAAATCACCATAGCAATCTATAGCATGAGGTGAGATCATGCTGTGGCTTTGATTTGATTTATATTTCCTTAATTACACAAATTTATACAAAGAGGGATTTAAATGACAACAAAATAACCTCTCTGCAGATGGGGCAACACTATTTCTCCTTGACAACACTTTGGAAGACAAGAAAACTATAGGAAGAGAGTGTCAAAGAAGATACATTTGATTACATCAAGACAGTGGAGGAAATGTTTTCCCCTTCATTTCCTTGTTCAATAAACTATTCAAATATATACCACTATGATAGGTATGATGTACTTGCCTACAATCCCAGCAAGTGGGGGGCTGAAGCAGGAGGATTGCCATCAGTTTGAGAACAATATGGGCTACATTATGAGGAAAGAAAAGTTAAAAGACTGGTAAAAGATCACATTATCTTGCAGGATTGTATTTACTTTATAGTTAGAGAAAATTTAAACTTAATTATGATTCTAGAAAGCATAACAGTGATGAAGTAAACTGTATGTGTATGTCTTTGTAGTGGTATTGTGTTCCCCAAAATATTGTGCACCCTAATAAACATATCTGGGGCCAGGGAACAGAACAGCCAGTAGATACAGAGGCTAGAAAATGGTGGCACTCACACCTTTAATCCTAGCATTCCAGAGGCAGAGATCTACCTAAATCTCTGTGTGTTCAAGGATACAGCCAAACATGGTGACTCACACCGTTAATCCCAGAAAGTGAGCCTTTAGTCCCAGGGAGTGATGGCAGAAAGCAGAATGGTATATAAGGCGTGAAGACCAGGAACTAGAAGCTTTTGGCCTGGTTAAGCATTCAGGCTTTCGAGAAGCAGTTTAGCTGGGATTCATTTGGATAAGGACTCAGAGGCTTCCAGTCTGAAGAAACAGGATCAGCTGAGGAAACGGCAAGGTGAGGTAGCTGTGACTTGTTCTGCTTCTCTGATCTTCCAGCATTCACCCCAATACCTGGCTTTAGGTTTGATTTTATTAATAAGACTCTTTAAGATTCATGCTAGTCTTTTCTAGTCATTTCAGAAAATTAACCACACAACAATTATTTCTATACAAAAAGACAGGAAATAGCCGGGTGGTGGTGGTTGCAGCGCACGATGCTGAGCAATGGTGGCACATGCCTTTAATCACAGCACTTAAAAGGCAGAAGCAGGCAGATCTTTGTGAGTCTGAGGCCAGCCTGGTCTACAGAGCAAGTTCCAGGATGGCCAGAGCTCTTATATAGAGAAACTCTGTCTCACAAAAAAAAGACAGGAAATGGCACCCTGTGGGTTGTAACAGTAGTATTATTGTCATGCAAAAACAGAAGTCATACACGAATGGATGACCATGGAGGGGAAAAGAGAGGTTTAAGAATTCCCTACTAAAGTCTAAAATGTTTTAGATAAAGAAACAGCTGCTATTTTAAAAGTCTAGATAAATGTTTGAAAACAATAGCATATTTTTGTGCTACAGGTAAAAATGCAGCTACAGCAAAAATAAGTAAATTTATGGGCTAGAGTGATGACTCAGTTGTTAAGAGTACTGTCTACTCTTCCAAATGACTCAGGCTGGATTCCCAGTACCTACATGGTCACTCAAAACTATCTGTAACTCTAGTTCCATGGGGTTCAATGCTCTCTTCTGACCTCTAGGGTATCAGGCACATAAATGATGCACATACATACATACAGGCAAAATCACTCATTGCACAAAAATAAAAATATATCATTTTTTAAAATAAATAAATTAAACCAAAACTATATATTTACAAAATAGATTAAAATTATTAAAAATTAAAATTACATAAATCTACCACTCATTGTTTTTAGATTGAAAACAGCAAAAGTACTAGATCTAAGGGCTAGTGCTAGATAAAGAATTCAAATAAAATAGTACAAATAGTAATTTTAAGTTCAAAAATAACCAGATTCAATGTTTATAATTTATGACCAGAATTCCTTCTTTGCAAAAGGCCATATAAAATATTTATAACTATTAGCTACTTGCCAGAAAACTTAGCTGACTTAATTCAAAAAGTAAAACTACACAGATCTTATTATATAACACATTATTTAAAATTAATAAAATGAAAAATAAGCAAATATAGCCTTAAATATAAAACAAAAAATTTTAACCTAATTCCTGAGAGGATCAGCAGACAGGAGAGGAGGATGGGAAAGTAATGGGCGTGTGTCAATATGACTGAAATATACCATAGAGAGAGTAATGGGTGTGTGTCGATATGATTGAAATATACTATAGGGAGAGTAAGGGGTGTGTGTTGATATGATTGAAACATACTGTGTCCATATAGAAACGCCACAGTGAACCCTATTACTATATATAAAACTAATAGATATGAATAGAAGATATTTTAAAAAGCAAGCCCCTTGAAATAGGAGGAGAAATAATATCATTTTCAATGACTCTAAGGAAAATCAAATACTTAAATATCGATCCAAGAAAACAGGAACATGATCTATGTGCTGAAAAGCATACATTACTAAGGAAAGGGAGATTTGGGTCACGGATAGAAGTCTGACTGCATAACACACTAGCGTGCAATAACAATGCTAATATCCCCCTGCTCAACCCATTGGCCCATGCATCTCTGCGCTTCTTTCTCAGGATCATCAGCTGCCATTGCCAAGCGGGGAGGGAGTCGAAACAAGCGAGCAGGGTCCTGTCGCTGGTGAGTTTTGGTAGACAGAGCTCTCTGGGGAGACAGTTAAGTGTTACAGCTCCACATTATGAAGACTGGGGACAGTGGCTGGGACATCACCTAACTTACATTAAGAGGCACATTCCTATCATAAGACTCTTAGTATGTGCAGTAAAGAAGGCTTCTTGCAGGAATCTGTGCCAGGGTTCATGCTAAAGATAAGTCAGGCATCTGGTTTAGAGACAGCTTTCAGATAAGGTCAGTCCGCCAAGCCCAAGGACATTCTCCAGATGAGAGCAGGTAGAGGCAGGAAATTCTGCTGAGGGGGAAGGAGTCCCATGTTGCCGAGCTATTGAGATAAGCTGCCAGGCCATGGGAGCGGCAACCTCTAACAGTCAGCAAAAACTTTCTAACAGGTTCAATGCAATTTCTGGCCAAAACAAGTGTCTCAATACTTCTATGAAAAATATTAGCACAGAAAATGAGAGTAGGAGGAGGAACCAAGGACAAGACACTGTTGTGGGATATTTGTACACTGTGTAAAGATACATTGCTGTGATTGGTTTAATGAAGAGCTGAACTGCCAATAGCTAGGCAGGAGGTATAGGCAGAACTTCCAGGCAGAGAGAGGAAGTCGAAGGAGATAGTCAAGGTGCAGGAGAGATGTGAGGAGGTGTGGAGGAAGCTTAAAATAAATGGGTTAATTTAAGTTATAAGAGCTAGTGGGACAAGCCTAAACTAAGGTGATCTTTCATAATCAATAATAAGTCTCCTTGTTATCATTTGGGAGATGACAGCCCAAAGGAAAAAAATCTGTCTACAGGACACAGCCTTCAATGTCTCACCCCAAGGAGGCCTCTCCCTCCACATCTGCTACTTCTCTAGCCCATTCAATTACAAACCCATCAATGAATGTATCATTCGATACATCCAATCACACTTTCTGAAAGTGCCAACAACTGGGGACCAAGCCTTCAATGCATGGGCCTTTGGGGGACACTGTACTATACTAAACCAAAACAAAATCTAAGTATTTGGGAACTAAAGAATTAAATCTGAGGAATCACATTGTCTGATGTTAAGACTTCCTATATGTCTACATGAATTACAATAATTAGCTAAACCAAGCAAAGGTGCTGTGATGAGATGAAGTATTATTCAGCATATGCCAAGCAGAGCTATAAGGTGCTTAGCACACCTCCCTTTATATCTAATGTCTCTGCCATCTGCCATAAAAAGACTATGCACTAGGGAAACATAGATAAAACATGAGCAAACCCATGATCCAGCCCCAAATCAAGCTGCCTCCATACACCTCCACATACTTCTACATACCAACACATACTTCTGCAAATATCCATACACCTCCACACGCCTACAACACTTAAACACTGCCACACAACTCCAAGACTTCTACACACCTCCACACTACAACATCTCTATACATCTCAATATACCTCCACAAATCTCCACACACCTCTACTACCTCCACACACCTCCACAAATCTCCACACACTTCCAACATCTCCTGAAACCTCTAACACCCCCACCACCTCCATACACCTTTACACATCCACACACACCCACAACAGATAAATACCTCCACACACCTCCAATAACTCCACACACCTTCATGAATCTACAACACTTAAACATCTCCACAAACCTCCAATACCTAAACACATTACCACAAATTTACATCATGTCTACACACCTCTATACACCTCTAACACCTCCAACACCTCCACAAACCTCAAGCATCTCATCATACCTATACACACCTCCACACACCTGTACATACCCACAACACTTAAATGCCTCCACACACCTTCAACACCTCCACACAGCTTCACAAACCTCCAACATCTCTCCCACCTCCATACAACTGTACACACCTCCACACACATGCTCACACCTACAACTTTTAAACACCTCCAGCACCTCCCCACACCTCCATACACCCCCAACACTTTCACATATCTCCAACACCTCCTCATACTTCCACACACCTCCACCAAACACCACCATACTTATGAACAGAAAGTACACATGAAAGTTACTAAGCCAGAAAATTGGAGGATGATGAAGGGGTGTTTATATGCCTCAGTGCTCCCGGGTTAAGGAGACTAATTTGGAGAGGATCTGGGGCAAAAGTAATACATATGTGGCCAAGGGTATTGGATTCTATTTTAAATTAGATCTGAAGATTTTGGGGAGTTTCAAACCAAAAAGACCAAACAACTTACACTTTTTACAACTGTGTGACTCTGCAGCATGAGACTTCTCTGGAAGGAAGACCATCGAATCATCTCTGTTCATTTAAACTGGAAACATTTGGGGTGACTTAGTCCAAGTGTTGGACTTAGTGTTGGGAAGAAACTCAGAAATTGTGGGACAACAGGATTTGCTAGTAGAGTGGATGCAGACTTTGTGGAAAAGTCTAGCAGGAGTATGACAAAACTGACACTTTAGCTTTGGGCTTTTTACTTATTTTGATTTAATAAAAACTCAATTTCAAAAGAGGTGTCCCTTCAGCCTCAAAGCCGGGCATGACAGACGCTGTTTTCAAAAGGGGAGTTCCGCTACACTGAAACTTGTGGGAAGCCACTATCAACTTTGGCATTTGCTCATTTTGAAAGTTCAAGAGGTAGGAAGTGTTTTTGTCTCACTAAAAAGCCATTTATTTATAGGCACTAACTCAACTGAATAAAGTGGCCCTAAACTGAAGCACATTGTCATTGCCACAACGAGACAGACGGGTTTCCAGAGAATGTCACTTGTTTACAGGCTTCTATTCCAGACTGTGTCGGCTCAGCTGTGGAAAGTATGATAAAAATTCAAGAGTTGTGAAGATATATTTGGGTTTCCTCCTAGACAGTTGCAGACATCTGTGCTTATAAAACAGGTCTCACAGTACCTCCCTCTAGAGACAGACACCTCTGAGTTCTCTCTAGAAATGCTACAGCTGCCTTTCTTTAAGTGAAGCATTTGCAAAGGAATCTAGAATGGCAGAAATACAATAGTATAAAAATACCCATGGCAAACAGAGGGAATGTATTTGTAATCAATCATGGCTTTTGGAAGTCAAAACCTATTACTCCCAGTGTCTGTTTCCAGTACCTCCACAGTTACCAATAAACAAGGAAGACCATTCTTGGGAGAAAAAAAAATACTATGGCACAGAATTTTAATCTGTGATCCCTGGGAGACCCTTACCAAAATGAAGAAAATAGTTTTCTCTTGCTGTTATTTAAAACTGTTTTGAAGGAAAAGATTTTAGTATAAAAACATACTAAGACTTTACTACTTAGATAATGAATGACAGCATGCATGGCGAGCTATTTTTAGAGCAATTAGCATCCTGAGTATTTGGATTGGAATATGGCCTTACTGCCCACTTCTGGGATGATTTTGACAAGTTATTGAATTATGGTGCATTGGTTTTTCTTCTGTGTAAAATAAGAACAATGGTACCTAACACAAAGAGTTGACAGAGAATAGACAAAATGTTAACTACTAGTATGATCAGATGATGATGATGATGATGGTGGTGGTGGTGGTGGTGCAGGACTAAAATAGAAAGGAAGGAGTAGAGAGATGGACCTGTGGTTAAGAGCAATTACTGCTCTTCCAGAGGACCCAGGTTCAATTCCCAACACCCACATGGAGGCTCACAGCCATCTGTGCGTCTGGTTTTAGGGGATCTGACACTCTCTTCTGGCTTCCACCGGCAACAAACATTCATGTTGTGCACAGACACACAGGCAGGCAAAACACTCCACACACATAAAATTAAAACCAAACAAACAAAACAATAGGAAGGAAGGCAGAAAGGGATCAGGGCAGAGCGGTGGGCAGGAGAGAGTAAGGGGTGTGAGGGTAGCCAGCTCATTAGGTCATTTTCAGCACCTAAGTCATCAGTGAGTAAGTGGAAGTACCTAGCCAAAGAACCCAACAGCTCTCTACAACCTCCTTCTAAAAGCATTAAGAACAGAGTGGATTTTTACTATTATTGAATAGAGTTAATTTGAAAAGGCGACTGATTCCCTGCAACACCCCTTTGTCCCAGTAGCCAAGGCTCACCTTAAAGCAAACTTAGGTTCCCAGTCATACCAGACAGGTTAAAGGCATGTGCGGTCATTAGAGACGGTTGACACCTAGCCTGTGAAACAAAGAATTGAAATCAAATATGCGTCACTATGAAAACCTACTACCCAATACAAAAATTAGTCAATAAACTATCAATAACAATCTGCTCTGTTATTCATTCCATTTCTTCTGTCTTGAATGGAATCGTGGTGTTAAAACCATTTTCCTTCAACACTCAACCAAATAAAACAATTTACAGCCCTAAAACCAAGTGACTCTTACAAAAATTCTTATTCTGGGAGCCCCTTTTAGAAACTCCAAGGGCTGTCAACATGGTTTTCTTGCCACGAAAAAAAAAAAAAAACCACCCTCTGGTATTCTCTAGAAAGATGAAGCACCTGTGGTGCTTGGCAATCCAAGTTCTGCAGTCTTTGTGAAGGGAGAAGTATCCAGAGACACTGGAATGCTTTACCATGCAGGTTGTCCCATGCTGGCATCAAAGACTTGGCCAACAACTGTGAAAGAATCTTTACTGATGCTGGGACTGTTCCACTTCATCTCAGCCAAAGACGTGAATTGCCACCTCTTTGAGAGATTTATAAAATAAAGTGAAGAAAACAGAATAACTGCTTATATTCTTTTCTAGTATATGGATACACACTAGCATTCCAGGAGACACATCCATGTGCTTGATTCAACTCCAGAGGAAAAGAGAAAAACAAAGGCTCACTCAGAATAATTTGAAAGAGTGATATTCATTCATTGCTGGCTTAGTTGGCCAATGATTTTGGCCATGCACATGAGAGGCAAATCTGATCCAAACCCAGCTACAGAAATATCAGGAGTGGCTTTTGGCCAACAGGCCAAAGGAGATTTTTTCCTGGGGAGCTGCTAAGATGGACAAATCATACTTGATGGTTCTATAGGCATCCCTAACCAGAGTCAGAAGCCATATTGAGCCTAGTGATAGTCTCAGCTTCTTGGACCTTAACAGTGAAGTGGGTGTTTGAATCATTCATTGCTGTCACATCATGAGTGGTACAGGTGTTAGCAAAGATGTCCACATTGCCTTGAAGGAAATGGGGCCATCTAGAGTCAGCCATAAGAAGCTTTCCTCAGTCCTCATGTGCCAACATCAGCATATTGTAACTGGAAAAGTGGCACTTGGTAGTTTGTTTTTAATATGCATAAGTATATCCAGCCATTCAAAAATCTTACCTTCAAACAAAACCAAATATCCATAATCAGTTTGAAGTCAGAGAAGTTTTCCACATTGCTAAGTTAAAGTTCATTTCACTGAACAAAACAGTACCACTCTTATTTTGAAAACACACTACTAGGGTCAGGGATGGTTATGGTGGTGCAGACCTTTAAGTGCAGTACTCAAGAGGCAAAGACAGGCAGATGTCTGTCAGTTCAAGGTCAGCCTGGTCTGCATAATGATCTACAGACTAGCCAAAGCTATACAGAAAGACTCTCAAACAAAAAATAAGGAAATGAAAATATATTGCTAGAGAAGATGTTTTTAATAATTTAGCATTATTTTTCTATCATTTTCAACTAGTTATTAATGTTTACATGCTGCTTCCTGACCCAAGAAGAATGTACTTGAATATAAACTTATACAAAACTATTGAATTGCTGTGGAACTTGACTTTCTACTCAATAATCCTTATAAAATCTTATATCTTCTTAGATTCTTTATCTAGAATGTTTACTTAGTATTAAAATTGATAAATCTCTGAAATTCCCTAGGACACTATGCTTGCTAAGGTGCCCTGATAGTTGGGACATCCAATTCTTTTTTTTTTTTTCTTTCTGCCATTGTATAGGATGTTTTGCCTGAATATATGTACATGTGTGCTTGGTGTCCACAAATGCCAAAAGAGGGTGTAATTAGGATTACTGACAGTTGTGAGACACCATGTGGCTGCTGAGAATCAAACCCAGGGCTTCGGAAAGAGGAGCCAGTGCTCTTAACTGCTGAACCATCCTAACTCTTGTTGGTGGTGGTGGTAGTGGTGATAGTCATTTTGGTTTGGGTTTTGGTCTTGGTTTCTATTTTTGCTTTTATTTTCTGAGACAAGGTTTTTCTGTATAGCCCTGGCTGTCTTGCAACTCTTTAGATAGACCAAGGAAGGCCTCAAACTTAAAGATCTTCCTGCCTCTGCCTCCCAAATGCTAGGACTAAAGGCATGATGAATCTTTTCACTTTATTCACAGCTGTCATGAATCTAGTGATCTCTATAATACTCCCAGCATGGAAAGTGTCATATTAAGAATATATTTATTCTGGTTCCTTAGCTAATACAAATCATTTTAAACAAAATTGGTAAGCCTTTACCAGAACATCAGAATATTTAAGGTCTTATCAGGTCCCAGACTGTATAATAATATTTTAAGCCACTTTTGTAGATTCAAAAAGGACTATTTTTGTAATTGTAAACACTCTTCTAGGGAACAAAGCAGCATTTGTTTAATTAGATCACTGCATTTGTGATCTAATTAATGTACCCTTAAATACCTGTACATAGCTCCTGATAATGTCTATATATCCCAGGATACAAGTGACTTCTGCTGACAATGTCAATATACCCCTGGATAGCTGTAACTCCTCTTGACAAGGTATATATACTGAGCATTTATTTAATCTTTATTCTGGCTTTCCTGTATTTAAGAGTAGACAAATAACTGTAAAGGATAAAAAGAATTCCAACCCACAAATATACTGAGGAATAATAGCCTTATAAAAATTATCATTTTGTAATACCTGATGAAATATTTTAGTAAAGAAAAGATCACCAGTGGATACAACCATTAAATGAAAATGACCATAGGAATTTTTAACAGAGGTGTTAGACTGTCACCACCTGTCATGCTGGTCAATGTTAGTACATAAAAATGAGACAATCAGATATTGTGCTATAACTGTGTGTTTGAAAGTTGCATAATTAAAAGTAGCCCATGCACAGAATTGATTGTCAGCTTTTGAGGATTGGAAGTTAGAATGGAAATAAATCTCTGAGCATATCTATGAGGGGGATTCTAGATGAGGTTAAGTGAAATCAGAAGATGTGCCCTAACAGGGTACATCACCACTCCTTGGGCTGAAGTTTAAAGCTGAATAAAAAGGAAAAGCAGCATCCATTGCTCTCTGCTGACTGTGATCAGCTGCCTCAGGCTCCTGCTCTCATGCTGTTCCCATGAGAAAAGACCGTACCCTCAAATTTCAAGCCAAGCAAACCTCTCCTTTGTTAGGTAGTGGTCACAGCACCTAGAAAAATAACTAAAACATATGCACCTCATATTCCTGTATACTAAAGATGTATCCTTCGTCATGAGAAGGCTGTACAAATCTTTTTTAAACTACTTTATTCGGTTTCATTTTATGTGCCTTGGTGTTTTGCCTGTATATGTAGATGTGTGAAGGTGTTGGAACTCTTGGAGCTGGAGTTACAGACAGTGGTGAGCTGCCACATGAGCGCTGGGAATTGAACCCACATCCTCTGGAAGAGCAGCCAGTCTGTTGATCTCTGAGTCATCATCTGTCCTGGCCCCAGATCTTAAAATTATTATGAAAGAAGTAGACTTTTGATTCTAATATCAACTGGAATGGAATTGGCTCCAGTTTCTGAGAATGAGGAACTGCATCTTTCACTGATCTATCAGAGTCCAATATAGGTGACAGGAGACAACTGTAGCTAATGATCTAGACCCCATTATAACTGTGACCAATTCTGATAACATTTACCAAGTACTTACTCTGTGGGTAACTGTACCATGCACTTCACTCTCATTTCAATAGTAATTATTGCAACAAAATGGATATTGATATTTCTAGTTTGCAGATACATTCTGACTAGGAAAGATGTTAATTAATTTACTTAAGATCACAGAGCTAAAAGAAGACACAAAATGAATTCAAAGTTAACATTCATACTACAAAGATCTTATTTTTACATTTAAATCAAGGTAGTATGTGTTCTCACATTGCACTATGATAATCCATCATTTCAAGAAAGAAAATTTTGTGTTTGACCTCAGAATCCTACTCCCATGTTTGAAGAATTCACTTCCATTTTTGGAGGGGAAATCTTGCCTTCTATTGTGATTAATAATGCAGGGATTACTTTACTCAAATTCTGTTGAGTTACACTGTCTACTAGTAGATGATACACTTGACCCTGATTTTGGGTCAAAGACCAGGACATAGAGGAGACGCAAATGTGTAAAATTCTCTCTGGCATAGTTGTAGTTCCATCAGGATGATTGCTTTGAGCTCCAAATAGCAAGATTATCAGTCTACACCAGACCTATCCACTGTAGGAATGTGTGCCCAGCACTCCAGGGAGCTCCCTGGAGAGGCAATGGGTTACAGCACAGCACTGGACTTGCTTCTTGCCCAGACTCCACACTCATCTCCAAATCTCTTGGCAATGCTACTACTTTAGTAATAGCCATTCAACAAATTATTTTTCCTATCAAAAAGCCAGAATAAATTTCTTGTAAATAAATATATTGACTGATTTAGCTGGAAAAATGAATTACTAAATTTACTGCTTCAAATAATATTTTTTTAATCCAGAAAATACAAGTGATCTCTAAATCTCTAATGGGGGGTTTTATGGATATAAACTTGAGGTTTGCTTTTTTTATATGAAATTAACTCTACAACTTGAATAATATAATGGTAAATGATAAGTTTTAAAGTAGTTTAACCTTTATTGAAGTATATATAAACATGTTTGAATATGGGCATAATTTTTATAGTATTATAACACCAAATCGGTAAGATGGAAAAGAATATGAAAAGAAAAATCTGAAAAAAAGAAAATAGAGATCAATATACAGCCGGGAAATTACTTAAGTTCAACAACAAAAAAGAATCCATGCGTTATATAGAATTTTCGTCCATTTGTATGGCAAATACCACACGCTATCTCAGGAGACAGTGTACGTCAGTGTCAGCTGTGACCCTGAGATGCTTTCGGCTCAGTTCTACAACCATCATTAGTCCTCTCAGGAGCCGGTCACAGCTTCCCCTCTCATTAATTTTTCCCTTGCTTGAAAATGTGGTGAAAAGAATCTGTGATCAGGAAAGAACTCAAAATGCAGAACATGAAAAATGAGCGGTGATGGGCAATAATTCTCAGCGAGGGTAAAGCATATGGGAACAGTCAGGTGAAATGTATCAAACTAATGAGTAAGTGTACAATGGGCGGAAACAAAAAAAATCAGTTGCTTCCAAATGTAAGTCAAAAAAGAAGTCATTTTCTGTGGGAAAACTAGACACGCATGCTTCTTTGATAAATGTTTACGACTTGCTTGCTCAGACTCCAAAATTATTCAGAGAAAATTGCGCTGTGTGACTAAAATTCAAATTTTTCCCCCTGTGGTTCCACAAACCCCACATCTGATCCCAGTATCCCCTCTGCTGTAGTAATTTATATCACAAACAAAAGTGTTCCTTAGTCACTAGTTTGTATTTCTAAAATGACAAATCTATGCTTATGGGATAGTTGAGAGGCAAAGGAAGGAACCATTGTGTCCTTATGACTGGGAGACAGCAAAGAGATTCTCAGACAGCTGTAGGCATGAGTCAGGCACCATTAAATGCATGCCTTTTTAAAATTGTTATATTACATTTACTTATTTACCTATTTGTGTGAGTGTGTGTGTGTGTGTGTGTGTATGTGTGAGTGTATGAGAGTATGAGTGTGTATGAAAGTGTGTATGTGAGAGTGAGTGTGTATTAGTGTGGGTGAGTGTGTGTGCATGCATGAAAGTGAGTGTGTGTATGAGTGTGTGTGTGTGTGTGTGTGTGTGTGTGTGTGTGTGTGTGTGATAGCATGTGTATGGAGGTCTGTGAGTCAGTTCTCAAGTCCTGAGGATATCAAACCTGGGTCATCGGGCTTGGCAGCAGATGTCTGTACCTTCTGAGTCACCTCCCTGACCCCTGTTGTCTTTAATGTGACTCAGGTCCTTTGAATTTTCCATTCAGAAGACCGATCGGTTGTTTTTAATCTCTCCACGGGTTTGTCATGTTCTGGGCTCATCTTTAAAGGTAATAGAGGATAAAAGTAGTTGAAATATATTGACTCTCTAGGACAGTAACTTTAAAATAGTTTCAAAGACATTCAGAGACTACACAGTCAATATCATTTTCCCTATGGACTACATTACCTTCTGTTAATTTGCTAAGGCTGCTTCAAAAGAACAGTGGTTCCCTTATGCTGACTGAGCCTGTATGTAGCCAGGTAACCTTTGACTTGAAACTAATCACCTCGGCCACCTCTAGTGGCAAAAGAAGATGGCGAGTGGGCCCACCAAGAGGCGAGATGTTTAAAGCCAGTGTGTGAATAGCATGACTGCCATCTGCTACTCAAATCACTGCAGCAGTCTTCCTAGTGGCATTGTTTAGTCTTCCTCTGGCTCATTAAGGAAGCACTAATGGTTCCTGACCATTTTCTGCACGTTTCTCCGCTTTCCACTCTATGATCTAGCTGAGTCATTAGACACTGTAAGGACCTGATTTTTTACTCTCCCAACTTCATTCTCAAAATGCAGTGGATACCTAGCTTAAGTGCATTGGGCGTGTGGATGAATTGTGCTCTTACATGCCTCTTCTGCCTACTATACATTGGCGTTTGCTAAGGTCTGGATGTCTTGTCCCCTACAAAATTCATGAGTTGCATATTCAGAACTTTGTCCTCATGAATGGATCAGTGTCATGATACAAAGGGTTTGGGTCTCTCTTCCCTCTTCTGCCTTGGGAGGAGCAGTGCCCTGCCGAGGAGGTGGCCTTCAAGGAGCCTTTTGTGAAAGTGGAAATAATAAGAATCCAGATGTCAACAGCTTGATCCTAGCTCCAAAACTGTGGGAAGACAAATTTTTGTTCTTTATAAACTGCCTGTCTGAGGTTCTAATAACAGCACAGACAGCTAAGACGGTAATTAAAAATCCCCACTCCATCCTTTATTGCTCCTTTTATATTCCTACTGTGGTCCCCAGTGCTGCTCAGGTGGAGGCATCTCCTCATTCCCACCTTTGTCCATGGACTTCAGGACATGTATTAACCCCCACCAACACGACACCTGTGTAGCCTTGTGAACTACTCATCAGAAAAGTCACATTTAAGTAGGATGTTTGATCATATATGTTTAAAATCCCCAGCCTGGCTGCTTCAATCTTACGTAGGATGCCTTCACATAAGTATATTTTTGATCTGCCACTCAGACCTGCTGAATCAGAGTCTTGAGATGATAAATGCTAAAATGAAAGTAACCACTGTCTTAGGAAGTTGTTTTGTTCATCTTGTATTTTAAACGCCTAGAACCAAGTAAATAATCAGCAAACACTTCCTGAAGTGAGATTAACTTCTAAACTTTGAATCCAATAAGACCACCACTGGCCTTCTGGATGGCTTCCCCAGATAAGTTCCTGTCTTGGTACCTTTTCTATTGCTGTGATAAACACCATGATCAAGGCAACCTGCAGAAGGAAGGGCTTATTTGGGACTACAGTTTCAGAGTGGTAAGAGTCTGTCACCATCACAGTAGAGAAGTGTGACAGCAGGCAGGCCTGGGCTGGAGCAGCAAGCTAAGAGCTCACATATTAAACTGCGACCAGGAAGCTGAGCATAAACTCAAATTGGTGTGAGTCTATAAGCTCTCACAGTCCACCTCCAGTGCCACCTTTTCTCCAACAAGGTCACATCACCTAAGCCTCCCCAAACAGCACCACCAACCAGGGACCGATCATTCAATGCACAAGACTATGGGGTAGATATTAACACTAGACTTATTTATTTGGTAAAGAAAATGACAATTTAAATGTATTGTTTTAAAAATAATCTTCATAAAAATGTTTACAGAATATGTCCAAGAAACATGGAGTCTCTGCCAGAGTTAGTAGAACTTTGTTTTCTTTTCAAAATGTTCATCTCAAAACCACAAATTTATGTGAAGGTCACGAAGATACTGGCTGCAAACATTCATCACTGAGACTTGGAAGAGCACTGCTATAATTGTGGCTTTCTCTTTAATACGAGAAAGTGTGTGCCTCGGCTAAAGATAGACCTTGAACATGGTAAGAATACATGTGGTCCTCTGACTTGTTTTTATCTCCCAGCAGCATCGCTTCTATCAAAAATAGCAGTATTAAATGAAGAGAATTAATTAATCCTCCCCAGGCTGAATCATCACTGCCAAGTTATGCCACTGTGCCTCTCAAAGGAGCTTAAAGGAGTTGGAAGCAATCAAAGCATTGTCTGGAGCAAGAAACGCAGGCAATCTAATCCCTGGTACTACATAAAGGAAGGAACAGCAAGCAGGAACCTGGTGTTCTTGGCCATTGCTTCTGGAATTTTGTTTGATGATGATTTACATACACACACAGAGAGAGAGAGAGAGAGAGAGAGAGAGAGAGAGAGAGAGAGAGAGAGAGAGAGAGAGAGAATATCCTAAACAATTCTTAAATTGATAACATTCTAATAGCGTAAATCAATACTTTTAATAGGTCTCTTTGTAAAAGAGAGAATCAGGAAGGAAAGGATGTCTCATAGCCATGGCTAATAAAATTAATAAAACTCCATCTCTTTTTGGTAAGAGCTCTCATTTCTTCCATTAGACAGGAAAACTCATGAGTGTCCAAAGTTGCAATACAGTATCTGAACTAAGAGGGTACTGCAGAGTCTCTGTATTATCTTTTCTCTGTCTTTTTTATCCATCGACAAAAGAGTATAGTTATGCAAATTTTCAATAACAGAGAGTGAATAAGAGTTTTGAAAAGGGAAGAAATGCAGCCTCACAAATTTTGTCTAAAGCACCTAAAGACAAAGAAATAAAGTATTAGTTGATGCATCCAGAGAAAGAAGCCTCCAGAAGTTTTTGCATTGCCTACTGCCACAAATAAATAAAAATGCAAAGGTTTCTGCCTACCTACCTAAGTGCCTAAACAGCCTAATGTGAACAACAGTATCCATGGCAGATGACCTAACAGCAAGCCTCACATACTTGGCAGATAGTTTATAACCAAACAAACAAGTTGAGTCTGTGTGACAAATGCAGAAATTCCCAGCAACAGCAAGCTGCAGCTCCTGAAAAGCCATAGAAACAGAAGGGTGGCGTGCCAAGCATAAGAGCCAAGTGGTGCAGTAGCAAGAGGTGGTTGCATGCCTTAGCTACCCAAGGAAGCTGGCACAAGGAAGGGAGAGATAGTCCTTATAAAGCAGAACTGCAATGCCCAATGCCAGGGGTCTCCCTCCAATCCAAGCCCAAGGAGAAGGTTATACCCAGGATTTTGTCCTCCGTCTCCCCTTAATATCTGCTCCAAGCCTAACCAGACCCATTCCCTAGTGAACTCCAAAGTCAGAATGAGTGGAGGCCAGATCAGGAAATAAATCCAAGAGCAAGTAGACAACTGACCAGCTCACTTAGCGTTTGTTTGTAATGTTCATTAAGATGTTAAAATGCAATAGACCTATAATTGTTTCACTTACAAGCCTTGATGGATAGTAATAATTTATATAAATAAACTATCCCTAACTTGAAAATAAAAACCATTCTGAAACCTTCTTAGAGTGCAGTCATGCAAAAACACATGGGAGCAATCCTTACATAGCCTCATAAAGGCACAGCCCATAATATAGTAATTACGTCTCCCTGGAAAGAAGTACTTGAGTCACCTAACAGCATACAAGAATGTATTCCCTTCAAAAGCATAAGACACTAACTTTAGAGAGTTCACATGGAAATATGTATTATTAAAGGAGTTATGCATATCTTCCTGAAGGTAGAAAGGACTGGGTGTGGGTAGGACTATCATCTTTTTAATAAAATATAATAATTAGAATAATTAGCTGGGTGGTGTTGGTGCATGCCTTTAATCTCAGCACTCGGGAGGCAGAGCCAGGCGGATCTCTGTGAGTTCGAGGACAACCTGGTCTACAGAGTGAGTTCCAGGAAAGGCGCAAAGCTACTCAGAGAAACCCTGTCTCGAAAAAAACAACAACAAAAAATTACAATAATTAAGATTAAAATGGAAGATGGAGGTGGTCAGGAAGTCCCACTCATAGCTGAGGAACTATTGACAATTAATGGTTGCTAGGTGAGGGAAACTCAGGTTTCTTCAGGGATGAGGCCCAAGATGGCCCTACATACATGCACATACAGTCAGTCTTACCTGGACTCCAGGGTGTAGCAGGAATCTTAGAAGGTCTTATTAATAAGAATGAACCTGGGGCCAGTTATTGGGGTGAAATGCTGGATGGTCAGAGAGACAGAACAGGCCACAGCTAACCTCACCTGGCCAACTTCTCAGCTGGTCTTATTTCCTCAGACTGGAGGCCTCTGTGTCCTCATCTGAATGGCTCTCAGCTGAACTGTGGTGCTCAAAACCTAAAAGCTTAACCAGCCAAATGCTTAACCAGGCCAAACGCTTCTAGTTTCTGGTCCTCACGCCTTATATATCTTTCTGCCTTCTACCATCACTCCCTGGGATTAAAGGCTCGATTTCTGGGATTAAAGGCGTGTATCACCATGCCTAACCGTTTCCAATGTGGCCTTGAACTCACAGAGATCCAGAGGGATTTCTACCTCTGGAATGCTAGGATTAAAGGTGTGAGTGCCACCATTTTCTAGCCTTTGTATCTAGTGGTTGTTCTGTCTCTGACCCCAGATAAGTTTATTAGGGTGCACAATATTTTGGGGAACACAATACCACCATACCAGGGTTTCAGAGAGAGACAGAGAGTATGGGGAATTGGGAGGCAATAGCACTGGTAGAAATGGGGGAACAATTGGAAAGGAGGGAATGAGGATGGACTTGATTAAAAAATTTCTATGTATGAGATTCTCAGGATTAAAAAGCTATATTGAATTGAAACATTCTAAATACTAAGTTGTGGTGGTTTGAATAAGAATGGCCCCCATTGGCTAATATATTTAAATGCTTAGTCACCAGGGAGGGGTACTATTTGAGAAGGATTAAGAGGTGTGGCCTTGTTAGAGTAGGTATGGCCTTGTTGTAGAAAGTGTGTCACTGGGGTTGGACTTTGAGGCTTCAAAAGCCCATGCCAGGCCCAATATCTCTTGTGGCCTGTAGATCAGGGGGTAGCTCTCAGCTACTGCTCCAGCACCATGGGTACCACCATGCTCTCACCATGATGATAATGGACTATAAGCAAGTTCCCAATTAAGTGCTTTCATTTTATAAAGGTTGCCTTGGTCATGGTGTCTCTCCACAGCAGTATAACAGTGACTAAGACATAAACCAAAAACTAATTAACCAACTTACAGACATCACCCATGTTGCTCATACCTATTTCTTACATAAATCCTAACATTTCTATTCAGCCTATAGTGTATGCATCCTGTTAACTAAAAGCATGCATTTAGAGCTAAAGAGCCTGCAAGGGTAAGTCCACATTAGATATTGTTCTCATCTTATTTCTATGTTAAACTCACTAGAAACCCCATTACATTGCTTTGTCTTGAAGAAAGTCCTATAAAGTAAAACAGGTTAATGAAAACATTGAGGCAGAGAGAACCTGGGTAACCCGCTCAAGATCCCACAGCTAACAGACTATGTGCATATGTAATTTTCTGTACAGTAAAGTCCATGCTTGACCATAATACACAGCTTCCCTTAGGCATAAGAACAAAGCCAATATTGAAGATTAAGGAATTAGTCATGGCAGTGACTCAAAGCTAAGTAAAGTCCATTTTGTAAGGACAGGTAGAGAGTATTACAGGAGCAGACTCAGGAACTCTCCCTGACCAGCCTGATCCATGGCAAGTTCAAGAGCTAATTCCAGGAGTTAGCTTTGCCTTTGGCCCAAGACTACATTGGCTTTTAGGACTACAAAGATAAAGGTATACACCTGCCTAGCAAAGATGTCCAGGCCAGTAAAGAACTCTGAGTGCACGACACTGATGAACTATGCTATATACATCACATGTATAAAAAAACAAAGTGCGCCAGTCATAAAAACAGAAAACATTTTATAACAAAGATTACAACTAAGGGCAATAATGCATTACAGATCTTTTATTCATCAATTCTAATAAAATTTCCAGGAATTACAATTCTTATTTGTAAAATGTCTCCTTGATAAGAAATGTTTTTGTTTCTCTGTTACCCAACAGTGAGCAATCCACTGCAGAAATGAGACAGTTTCAGGACTGGATGGAGTTGGAGAGGTCATCTTCATTCCCCTGCACCCTTATCCCGTCGTTATCCTCACATGCCAGACAGATGAGCTAGCCAGAGAACAGGATTTCACAATTCCACTTGGGAGCCCATTCCAACAGCCTATGGGGTCAGCCAGCTTTCTCTTCCATGTTATCTGGAGGGGCAATATTTTGTTCTTTCTAGAGAATAAAAAAACAAAATTGGGCGCTTGGATATGTGAACACTTTTTTTGAATATTTTGAACTGTGGAGGTTGAAATTTCCCTAGCGTCTGCAACCTTTTGCTTGAAAACCTTCATCCTAAGATAACTCACCTGTTTGATGCTGTCACCATGACTGTGACCTGCAGAACTCAGCCTACAAACCTTCTAGTAATGAACATGAAAAACAAATAACCGGCACCTATGACATTGGGCTTGCACTAAGCGTGTGTCCACATTGAGCATCCTACCTAATGCCTGTAGGAGAGTGAGATTTTATGTGCACATTGTTTAGACAACTGCTTCTAATTCTATATCTTCATCTATAGAACAGCATTCATCACTTCTTTTTATGAATAAAATGAATAGCATGTCTTTAGATAATTTTTTACCCCCTAAAACAGAAAAGCCAAAGAGATTTGAAGTTCATTTTCTTTTCTTCCCCGCCCCCGCCCCCCAGACCGAGTTTCTCTGTGTAACAGCCCTGAATGTCCTAGAACTAGCTTTTAGACCAGGCTGGCCTCAAACACAAGGACATCTACCTGCCTTCGCCTCCCGAGTTCTGGGATTAAAGTTGTGTGCCCCCATTGCCCAGCTAAGGTTCCCTTTCAAAACTACGAACAGCAACACAGGTGGTGAGGTAGAACACTGAACCTTATTTACTGCCAAATTCAGAAAAATCTTCCCTATGCTTAGTTCCCCAGCTGAGTCTCGCTAATACCCCATTTTCCTTCCTCACCAGAGGCCCATCTGCCTTTGTGTTCTTGGAAGCCTAAACAAATCCTACACCCTTTAATTGGGGTTTCACTAGTATTCTACACAGTATGTGCCATAATTTCTTTTTCAGTGGCTCATACAATACTTTAATTGTATATTAATATATTTAAGTTTTCTAAATCAGGCCTTTTCTGGCAAAGAGTAGTTTCAATTTAATTAACTTGAACATAACAATGGCTTTGCAAATTAGGTTTGGGGCACATATGTTCTCTAACTTGATGAACTAAGTGTGCAACTTCAAATGTTTTTCAGGAAAAAATATGTAAAGTAATGCAAAAAGATAAAATGGTGTTTCAGAAATCCTACATTGGTGATGGTGCATAGAAATTGTTATTCTAATTTCCTACATTTTTACTATATTGAATTAAGTAAGGAGATTCTAAGTTAAAATACAGCACATTTTACTGATAACTGTTGCTTCTGTCTTGATAACCCCTTTGGTATTTGTAAGTTATTTTTCTTATTGAGGTAACACAATACCTAACAACAGCAGCTCAAGAGAGGAAGGGTTTATTCTGGCTCACAGTTCTGGGGTACAGTCCACCAGGGTGGAGAAGTTGTGGAGGGTGGAGCTTGAGGCACTGAGTCAAATAGTATCCTAGTTAGGTAGGAGAGAAGGTTGAGGCTTATATCACCCATGAAGATGATGTCACACCCATTAAGGGTGGGTCTTCTCTCCTCAGTTCAATCTGTCTGAAAACACCCAATAGGCATGTTTCAGCCAAGCTGACAATGGAAATTAACCAACATAGTCTGAGTCCCTAAAACTGGAGGCAATGGATTCTAATGACTAGGTAGTAGGTCCATGCAAATCAAGTGATGTCCTGTCCTTGGCTTTTAAATAAAATTGAATGATGCCATAAATAAGATGTAAGATATTTAAAAATCTGTTTGGAGAGGCCGGGGCTATAGCTCAGTTGGTAGAGTGCTGGTCTCGCACTCACAAAGTCCTGTGTTTGGTCCCTGGCACCCTAGAAGTCAGGTGTAGTAGGCATGTCTGTCATACTAGCACTTGATAGTGGGGCGGGAAGATCAAGGCCAGCTAGAGATACATGAGACTCCATCTCAAAGAAAAAGAAATACTTTTTTTTTTTTTCATGTTAAGTTATGGTCTGTACTGGTACCCAGTGCTGAGAAACAAATTCTTCAAAGCTTACCATAAGGCACATTTATGAACTTGCAGTGTCTTTGGGAACCAAGTCTGATTAGCTTTATCTGCTGGCTGACGGTACCTCAAGAGGTTCAAGGGCACCAGTAGCCTAAGGTTCAGCTGGGGCAGAATCCCAGGCGGACTCCTACTGTCGGCGTTCAGTTCTTCCAGGCTGTTGAACTGGCTGTTGGGCCAGAGGCTGTTTTCAGTGCCTGGCCCTGTACGTAGCTCCCTACAGTGCTGGTTCTGTGAGATGAGGCAAGCAAGGAATTGGGAGTGCCACAGGAAACTCACAATAGTCTATCACCTACCTCATCTCAAGAATGGCTTCTATTACTGTTGTCACATTTTACTCAGAAGCAAGTCACTAGGTCTGCCTATATCCAAGAGGAAGGGAATGAACACACTACCATGAATGTCAGGAGGCAGGGAGCGACCTGGCTATCTCAGAAGTTGCATATCAGCCTGGTAGTGGCACACCCTGAAGACACAGCTCTCCAAAGATGGGTTGTGAATTCAAGGCCAACCTGGGCTGTATAGTTCTAGGACAGCATGTGCTATGAAGCATGACTGTCTCAAACACACTTTTTTTTTTAATTGAATTTAAGGCCTGCTCCACAAGCTAGAACCCGTACCTGGTACCATTATTGGGGCTAAGAACCTGTGACTAGGTAGGTCATAGGCTCTAAGGGAAAACCTTCTATCATTATTCTGTTAAATAAACATAGCATTAAAATGCTTCCAAAGGACTTATTGCTGTACCCACAGACTGGCACACCTCTCAGTCTTCATCAATGAAACATGTTGCGGTAGATGGCCGCTAACACTGAGACCCACAACTGATTACGGTAAAGAGAGTAAGAGACTGTGCAGTGTTCAGCCCTAAACGGAACATCTGTACCACTCACCCTCCATACAAAGTCCAGGGGTCATCATGGAAGAGAGGGCAGAAAGACTGCGTGAGTCAGAGTGGAGGAAGACCACAAGGAGACAGTGCTTTCCAGACACAGCAAGGCAGCAACACATAGGAACTCGCAACTCTTATGGTGGCATCCAAAGACCTAAGCAAGCACAAGGAAGACAAAATGCCAGCATGGACGGGGTAGGTGGGCAAGAAGTCCACCCCCTAGCAGAGGAGATACTGCCATTTGATAGCGGCTGGGAAAGGAAGAGTCAGTTTTCTTTAAGGGTGTGACCGCTGATACATCAACTGCATTCTCTGGCAGGCCCTACTCTCAAGGATATTTGGGGAATACAAATTGAACCTGAGTTTTAAAAATACAGAGAGAGAACATGGGTGAGTAGGGAGGTAGGGTGGACCTGGGAGAAGTTTGTGAGGGGGGTGAATATGAGAAAAATACATTGTGTAGAATGCTGAAGAATTAATAAAAAATTTTATTTAAAAAGAAATATTCAAACAAAATAAACTAGTTGCCTATCATAAGATGGTTGCTATTGCTTTTAAAAAGCATAGAAATAAAAATTGCGCAGCCTTTTCAATAAGTGATTAAAAAAATAAATCACACGTAAATTATAGACATTTAAAAAGTATTAATTGAGTTTGTTGTGAGGGGTCAATAGTAAAAGATGGCACTGTGGCCACTAAAGGTAAAGATATCAGAATCTGTCATTCCTACCCTTTCCTGGAGTCTGAGTGGAATGTTACCACAAAGAGCAACAAAAGGAGCTGGGCGTAGTGGCCCATGCCTTTAATCCCATCACCCAGGAGGCAGGGGTAGGTGGTTCTCTGTGAGTTCAAGGCCAGTGTGGTCTACATAGTAAGTTCCACAACAGCCAGAGCTACATAGTGAGACACAGTCTCAAAAATAAAAAATAAAAAAGCAACAAATAGCCATGACAATGTATTGGTGAAATTATTAAGGCCACTCCACGTAGTTAAAAGGGGGGTTTATTTTGTGGGGTACCTTACAAGTGAAGGGATAGGTAACAGGGTCTGGGAAAGGTATAGCGCAGTCCAGCAGTGTTCTCTGGAAAACTCTGCTTGGTCTACCTCAAGCGTCAAGGGTCTAGGAACCAAGAGAGCCAGCCCATCTGGATCTCGGGTCTTCAGCGTCCTCTCTCAGCCCCGCCTTGTAGGCGTGACAGTTACCGGACCCTCAATGGGGGTTGGAACTTCCAGATCAAAGCTGGAATGACTACCCACTACAACAATGTCGTTAGCTTTTATTTACATTTATTTATTCTCTGTGTGTATCTGTGTTTCTGTAAGTGGACATGCCACAGCGTGTGTGTGAGAGTCTACGATCTTCTTCCACTGTATTGGTTCTGGATGGTAAAGCTTAGGTCATCAAGTTTGGCAGTGAGAGACTTTATCTGATGAGCTATCTTGCCACCCCACAACATAACACTGTTTGTAACTGAACTGGAACTGGAAACTTATACACACACATATAGACATGCAATTGAATTTACGCTTAGTATTTTGCCTCGTAATAATCCCTAATTAAACACCTTAACATCACCAACATTTGGCCACATAGGGAGACAACTGTAGACATGAAAGTACCAAGGATACAGATACATAAGCTGAAATTGATGCACGCCGAAAGCCAGGCGGGCAGAGGAGACTCTGAGCCTGACAACTCGCTTGAGAAGAGCACAAAAAGACAATGCATAGCTCTAACCCGGGATGTAACTCAGGCAGGAAAGTGCCATCCTAATATGCACCAAGCCCCCGGGTTGAGTCCCAACAGCACATTCCCTGTGCATGGTAGCGCACACCTGCAACCCCAGAATGTGGGAGGTGGAGACTGGAGGATCAGAGGCGCAAGATCACCCTCCACTAACATGTTCAGGGCCAACCTAGGGCATAGGAGACTCTGTGTCAAAACAAATAAAAAGAAAAGGGCAAATGTAAGCTCGAGCTGGAGGCAACGTGGCGAATGTGATGATCCAAGGGCTTACTGGCCCTCCTGGAAGCCAAGCCAGAATCGGCTCCTTGGAGATGCAGACCTACAGCCATTCTCGGCTTCCTTATGATCTCACTTCTCCACATTAGTCATTCAGCTAATTCACAGGAGCTTAAAGCTAGAGAGCAAACAAAGTAATGCTGAAGCCCTTAGCCCCCAAGGGCCCTGGGCGGAACACTTAACAAATGCTTTCTTATTTATTCCCACCAGAGCCCAGTCTACCTTCTTACTGTTCAAGGGAAACATCACTAAGACAAAAATTTTCAAAGCTCATTCAAAATAAATGTATTTAGCCTTAAGGATCCAGAAGCTTAGAAAAATTAAATGCTGAAAGCAAGTTAACTATATGCTGTATTCTAACACCCTTAAGAATGGGCACGGTGGACTGGAGAGACAGCTCAGTGTTTAAGATCACTGGCTTCTCTTCCGGTGGGCCTAGGCTGCATTTCCAGCACCCACATTGCAGCTTAAATGCATCTGAAATTCCAGTTCCGGGAATCTGACACCCTTTTCCGTCTTCCAAGGGTACCAATCCCAAATATGGTACATATATATACACGAAGGCAAAACATCATGCATACAAATAAAAAATTAAAAAAGACCAAGATATGAAACTAACACTACACAACTCAGGCAGAGATGGCACATCGTGAGGCCCTCCCCTTCCCTCACCCTGGCACAGGAACTGATGCCGTCATTTAACAGGACTTATGAAGAGGCTTCCGGTACCAGTCCTAGGTGCTGGGAATACAGCGGAGAACAAAATTAATTTCTGCCCTGGAGCTTGTGTTCTGCTCAGGAGAAACATAAGGTAAGCAAATAAATCAAGGGCAGATCAGGGAGTGGTAAGTATGGGGATTTTCAATAAATAACACCTCTTGGCAGTTGTTCCAAGAAACATTTGAAAAATGAGGCAAAAGGATAAGATGGATGTACATCAAAATATCACCTTTATGGCCACAAAAGCTTCAGTTGGAGAATGTTGGCTGATGAATAACTAAGCCCATAACCCCACATTCCCAAATTGGGTAGACTTTCTCACCCAGCCATTTACAGGCCTGGACAAGAGAGGGTATCTCCTGCTGGAGAATTGCCCAGCTTATGGTATACAGAACCAAGAACACAAGGACTACTCAGAAAGTAGCTGCTTTCTAAGGGAGAAACAGAAAGATGAATGCCCAAGCATGCACAGCTTATTCTTCCTAATGCTTTAAACCCAACAAGTCATATATATTCCTTCCCTAGATATGCTATGAATAAAGAATTACAGAGAATTACCATTAATAGTACATTAATGTAACTCCCTTGACATGGGAGAGGGCATTAGCATTAAAAAATTCATTTCTACCATATTCTCCAACATTCCCCAAATCTTTGTACCTTTTCGTCAATTGGTGTTAGCTATATAATAATCTATATTGTCCAGCATAGAATATTAGGAGTCCTTTAGTAAGTACACAGTTCAGAATAGTAATTATATGCCAACATAGGCACATCTCACAATTAAGATATTGTAGCTTGAGTTTTCCTGCCTTGCCCACAGTCAGGACAAACCTCTGTCACCCGCCAGTCCCACAGCCGCTCAGACCCAACCAAGTAAACACAGACACTTATATTGCTTTCAAACCATATGGCCGTGGCAGGCTTCCTGCTAACTGTCCTTATCTTGCTAACTGTGCTTTTATCTTAAATTGATCCATTTCCATACATCTATACCTTGCCATGTGGCTGGTGGCTTACTGGCATCTTCACATGCTGCTGGTCATGGCGGCGGCTGCAGCGTCTCCTTCTGCCTTTCTGTCCTTTTATTTTTCCTGTTAGTCCCGCCTATCTTTCCTGCCTAGCCACGGCCGATCAGGTTTTATTTATTAACCAATCAGAGCAACTTGACATACAGACCATCCCCCAGCACAGCCAAGTGCAGACCATCTCAAACACCTGCACTCAGGCCCATGGTCCTAATCATCCTCTATACGGACCTGCTGGGTAACGCCACAAAGAACCCAAGAAGGGCTCCCACAGGACATACAGAACATCCCACAGCAAGATATAAACTATATTCTATTATATAATTTCAGAGAAAAATTAAACATTCAAATCTTAAATCTCTGATTTAGTGCCTTGAAGTATTTGAATTCAATGGACTCAAGAACTCTTATCTAGAAACCTCTATTGATGATGCAATAATCATCCACCAAGGGCAAATATGCATGACCTAAGGTGTGAAGCCTCCTTTCCAAACTGCCATAATTACAGCTTTCCCGTTAGTCCTCTGAATCAGCTATGTGCTGCCACATGAAAAAAAAAAAAATTCCAGGCCAGGCAACCTACTCTTGAGAAGCACATGTCGACTCTAGGGATGCAATGTGTATACAATCCTTTTCTTAATTAATGTCTCTGTCATCTGTCTATCTATCTATCTATCTATCTATCTATCTATCTATCTATCTATCTATCTATCTATCTATATCATCTATGTCTCTATCATCTATCTGTCTATTTATCTATCATCTATTTATCTATCTCCATTATATATTTATCATCTATGTATCTATCATCTATCATCTATCCCCCCCACTGCCCTCTCTGTCCCCCATCATGTGGAAGCAGCCTTGTCTTACCACATGCTCTCTGCCTTGCTGCCCTGCCTGGGACCCAGCACTGGAACCACCTGAACTCTGACTGACGAGCCCAAACTAATCTTTTCTCCTTTAACTTATTCCTCTGAGATATTTTGTTACAGCAATAAAGAACGATAGAGCCACTGTTCTAAATGGGGGCAGGGGGTATTTAGAGATATTAGTGATTGTCACATCTCAGGAATCTGCTAAAAGGAGCCTGGGTATGCCACCAAACATCTGACAAAGCACAGGGTCACCTATCCAAGATAAAGCACATGCCAGTGGCACCTAGAATGGAAACCCTGTATCAGGAACAGAGAAGTCAGTGATGAAACATGGCTAGTCAGTGGATGAGAGACAGAAGATGCATACAGAAAGGAAGTTGGGGGCTAAGGTCATCTAAGATCTTGCAGAACATGTATGGAATTTGGATTCCAGTCTGAAGAAGATGTGAAATCATGGGATGCATTTCTGATGAGGTGAAATAACCTGATCAGATTTCTTTGTGCGAGTGGGTATGCAGGTGTGTGTGTGTGTGTGTGTGTGTGTGTGTGTGTGTGTGTGTGTGTGCCCATATGTGTATGGAGGCTATGGATCAATACCAACTGTCCTCCTCAATGACTTTCTACCTCATTGTTTGAGACAGAGTCTCTCACTGACCCTAATAGAGGTTACTAGTTGGCAAAACTAGCTATTCTGCAGCCAACTGAGTCCCTTGTGAGACTGTTCACCCATGGATCATAAGCAATAAGAGGTACTCTCCCTCAAAGCCACAGGCTAACAAAACTCAACAAGCTCTAGGATCCTCCGGTGTCTGCCTCTCCGGCTCTGGGATTACAGGTGCACAACACCATACCTGGCCTTTTACACAGTGCTGGGGATCTGAACTCAGCTCTTCATGATTGTGCAGCAGGCACTTGATCAACTGAGCCATCTCCCAAGCCCTTCTTTTCCAGTTCTAAATTGTATCTATTTAGATCTTTTCTACATCTTCTTAGTTAGTTGGTCCTTTTGTACTTTATCCAAAACAACTCCTTTCTGGGCTGGGGAGAGGGGGCTAAGAACACTGACTGCTCTTCCAAAGGTCCTGAGTTCAATTCCCAGCCACCACGTGGTGGCTCACAACCATCTATGATGAGATCTGGTGCCCTCTTCTGGCATAAAATTGTACATGCAGATAGAGCGCTCATATACATAAAATAAATAAATAAATCTTTTACAAAAGAAAAAACAACTTCTATTTCTTTGACTCTATTTTGTTTACTTCTCCTCATGGTTCTTTCATTCTACTAATTGTGGGTTTGGTTTTCTCTTCTTTCCTAGATCCTCATTCACTTGCAATCTTTGTCTTTTTGGTATTAGTGCCATATTCTCTTCTTAAGTTCTGCTGAGTTAAATAAAATAAAATAACTACTATATTTCAACAAAATGTCCACTACATTACAGTTGCCATGTATTTTATCAGTTATACTCACAATTTTGAACATTCATATGTAAATACTAGAGTCAGTCTCTAGAGAGCATTGAAACGTGAAGGTTTTTTGTACTCAGTTTCTACATCCATTGTTGTTGAAAGGGCTTATTGGGGGAGCATGGTATATATCGCTGACTATGTATTTTTAATATTTGATGACTCTAAAATATCAGAATATCCTTTGGTTTGGCTGTGATTTTAGTGTAGGTAAGAACATCAGAGTATCATATAATCAGATTCATCTTAAATTAGTGGTTCTGGTTAATAATTTCTTAAGACTGTATGTTAGTGGGTTTTTTTTTATGTAACTTAGTTTTTGTTTCCCATATTCCTACCTTTAATTTAGGAATCACGTCTTTAACCGCCTCCCTCCCTTTTCATTAGACATGCAGCCATCACCCCCTGCTGGACAGATTTCTCACCACTGCGGCTAGATTGTGAATATATAGATTGCAAGAGGCATCACTATCCACCCCCTGAATTCCATCTCCATTCCTTCATTGCTTCAGTATCCCAGGAAGTTCACTACGTGTGAACTGAGGCACATTAATAGTTTCTCTATTAAACAGAGAGTGATTGAAACTACTTGCTGCCCTGATTAACAGCAATACAATGCCAGATCTTTAATAAAACTAGTAGGCCATCGATTACCATAATACAGCAGCCCGGCACCCCCTTCAGACCTACCACTTAAGGGCTGGCCATCTCACTCTCAGACTCTGAACTGCCCCAGCCCCACATCCCAGCCATCAGCAAATCCTGGATTTGTCTTCCACATGTCCCTAGAATACCATCTGGCTTTTGTGCCATTACTTTCTCTTGCTGGATCTCCCCCTACTCCTCTCCTCTACCCTAGATTCTCCACAGTTAATGCTCAACCGGAGTGTTTCTGTGTGTCCAGGGACTGAGTCCCCATTTTGCACTTAACACAGCACTTTAAAGCTTCGTTAGAAAAGCTAAAAGGTCATTGTAGTGCTTACAATGGCTCACAGGAGGACCTCTGTATCAGGATCACAACTGGGAGGAAGTGGAGCCAAGATTTGAATTGTAAGCTTCAAATCTCAAAAGTAGATGTGAGATAAGATTTGTTCCCTGAATAAAGGTTTCGTGGTGCAGGGAGCAGACAAAGGTAGAGAATACAATGGAAAACAGCGTGATTAGCCTGAGACCTAACACTCCTATCTCTGACATGCCTGCCTCAGACTCTCAGCAGATGCCAGCCTCCCCACTCTAGACTGTTCCTAGAGACTCAGGACTACCAGGGCCACAGGCTGATTGCATCTGCTGTCTCCAGAACTAACAGCCCATTGAAAATAATATAGATATTTATTAAGTACTTAATGAGTTCATTAGAAGACCTTGGAGGATGTTTGAACCTGTCTTTCCTATTTGAGTTAAGGGTTAATATTGAGAATATTCAGAACAACACCAGAACAGATTCAGACACTGTTACCATGAACCTTTCTTTGAGCAGAGGTTCAAAGAAATGTTTAAGCTTCAAACATTACCTAGAGAGGGTAACAAACAGAAAAATAAACCGCCACTGACCCTAAAATAAGAGTTTCAATTTCTCAATAGAGTCAGTTTCAGAGAAAAAGACTCGGGAAAAGTAACAAAGGATGATGACAATTCTAGTTTATCCCAACAGTTAGCTTTACTATTTCTTGAGCCACAAAATTCTCAGCACAACTGAAAACAAGGCAATATGGTGGTGCCCTCCTTTACTCCCAGCAATCCGGAGGCAGAGGCAGGCAGATTTCTGCGAGTTTGATGACAGCCTGGTCTATAGTAAGTTCCATGACAGCCAGGCTACATAGTGGGGCCCTGTCTCAAAAGATAAGCAAGGAAGGAAAGGAAAGGAGAGAGAGAGAGGGAGAGAGAGAGAGAGAGAGAGAGAGAGAGAGAGAGAGAGAGAGAGAGAGAGAGAGAGAGAGAAGGGAGAAAGGGAGAGAGAAAGAGAAAAAGAAAGAAAGGAAGGAAGAAAAAGAAAGAAAAAAGGAAAAGAATCAAAAAATAAAATATAAGAAGAAACAGAGAAAAGGGTGTAGTATTTAAAAGCAAGACACTAATTCTACAAAAGAGCAAAGCAACAAGCCTTCCCCTTTCCTATGAGTTTGGTGTGGCTCCATTAAAGTTCAGTCTTCAGCATAAAATAGCTCACCTGACCTTCCTCTCAGCATCCACTGAAAACGCGCTCGGGCTGTGTTCCCACTGGCCACAGCCACCTTATCACTGCCCGTTTGGAAAAAAAAAAAAAAAAAACAGTAATCATCTCCCATATACTCCACCTTCCTGGACTTACTTTCCTTGTCCTTCAAGAGAAAGGTAACATACCCCAAGCATCAGTGGGAGCCCTCCAGTCTGTTAGTAAAGAGGGGCACTGTGAGCTGCGTATGATGCAGAACTTGTTTTTTTTTTTTTTTTTCAGGGAATCTCATTTTATTGTTAAGAATACAAGCACCTCTAACTCTACAGTTCTCGTGCAGACAATGTCTCAACAAGCCAGTCTGGGGCATTACACCACCAGTTGATTCAATGAAGCCCAGCTATCCAATCCCAAGACTTTCACATAAATAGCACCTTATAAGAAAGCCTGTAAGGGAGAAATGCTGGGTCCTTGTAAGGGGTTATCTGGCAACAGCTTCCATTTGCAGTGAAGCCGGGAATGAAACAGGAATACGCTGGCAGTTGGTTAGGCAGAGAATAGGGAATCGACCCCAGAATCCCCAGCGATTGCAAGCATACCTGAGCTGGGTGGAAGAGCCCAGGCATGTACAGACAGGCAGAGCCAGAACCGGCTTTACTGCCCGCAAAGACACTGCTGCCATTGTCTTCTGGCTTATCAAGGAACCTATCAAAGTCCCTCCAAGTCAGTGACCCCCAAATTCACTGTGAACACAGTATACTTCGCTTTAGACTCTGCTCCATACTGCCGCTCCAACTACTAAAACCCACCTTTCCCTCCCCCCCCCTTTAACTCCAATGTTTCTTTGCATTTAGTCCAAGATTGCATAAGAAAAACATTCTCACTAAATCTAAACAATTCTGCACATAGGAAGAGAGGTGAAATTGTAAACTGTGAATCTCACCTCTTACTTTATTCCCTTTCACAGCTGTCTAGAGGATAATAAAGGCAGGCCATGCTACAAGTATTTATTTCCCATACTGCCAAACCGCAGGCCACTATTGGTAGAGGAATAGTGAAATCTGCATTCATTAATCGTTCAAAGATGAGTGATATAAAACTCCTTACAATATTACTGCTATGATTCAGCTCTGTTTAAAAAAGAAATCAAAAATAAAATGTGAGGGCTAGAGATATACCTCAATTGGAAAAAGACATCGGGTATCAACAAATCCCCCCACACTGCATAAATCAAGGTGTAGCTGGAACATGCCTGTAATCTCACAAGCAGGTGAAGGCAGAAAAACCAGAGGTTTCTCTCCAGCTGCACAGCAAGCATGAAGACAGCCTGAACTACACGAGACCCTGCTTCAACAATAAAATAATAAAACAAAATATGATTCTGGAGATGGACTATCCAGCACATATTCACTTTTTACATGCATAGATGGTTCATTTAAATTTCATGTATATTATTTTCCTCTATCGATACATTAACTGTATGATTTCAGCAACCATACATTGCTTTAAATACCAAAGGAAGCATATTACTATTAGCACAAATGTAGGCTGTTTTTAAAAGGCTTTTGTATTTGATTCATATTACTTTTAGTTTACTTAGCATGGTTTCTTCCCAATCTCCACACAGAGCTCAGCTCATGCGTCCCGCTCCTGGCGGTACTTGGGCCATTTTTCTTTGGCCCTCTACTATTAGAATAGATTAGACAAAGACTAGTTATTCCTAACAGGCATGGCGATTGAGCAAACCTCCAGTCAGCCTTTTTTCTCTCTGAGATGCAAAGCTGGCTCTTCCGCAGTATGGAGTGAGGATAAAGGGAAGGGGACCACACAGAAATAGCAGTCCTGGATGTTTTCCCAGTGTTAATCCGGGGTAAATCATGCCAAAACACTTGAAGATCTTTTTAAATTTATTTATTTTATTTTATGTGTATGCATATTTTGCCTGCATGTATTTATGTGCACATATGTGTAGTGGGTATTCACTCTGCCTATGACCCTGGACTACCTGGCCCAATATTGGCAGTGCTTTTTGTCTGCCTACGTGACCTCTTAGAAGAGAAGGGGAGGAGACTCAAGCTCTCTCTTGGGTTGTGGAGACCAAGTCAGGCAGCATGAAGTGGGCATGCGATCCCCATCTTTCCCAGACAAAGCGTTAGGACTCTGCAACTGGATGTACTTTATCCTGTACCGGTGAGTCTGTATTCCCATAGCAGCCATTAATAAATCGATACATATTCTTATATACACCCTTTTGGTTCATGATTCACATATGTGTGACTATTGCCTGCAGAGGTCAGAAGAGGGTATTGGATCCCCCTAGAACAGTTGTGAGCCACCAAAGGGGTGCTGGGAACCAAACTCTGCTCTTCTGTTGCAAGAGCAGCCAGTGATCTTATCCACTGAGCCACCTCTTTGGCCCTGAAAAAACAGTTTTGCTCTTGTCTAGAATCTACCAGTTCTATTGAGCCTTTCTTAAAAGCAAACTATCTTTCGGCCTACCCATACCTAACTGGCACCTGAGGGGCAGATACAAGTACCTATGTGACTTCCTGAATGTGACTTTGTTTGTCCTCTATGAGACATTCCCCCACATCCTCCTCCTGTTCTCAATAGGCAGTACAATACCTGAGCAGTCCAATCTTTTCATGTACCTGAAATAATCATGGTGAATAATCATGGTGAATGCACATAAGCATTCAACCTTTGGGAATCTTTTGTTTTTATAAGGCAGAGATAATGTTTGTTCTTTAATGTATCCCCAAATCAATGATTCCACCATGCCACTAGTGCCTGATACAATGAATTGTATCTAATACAGTGATTAATGTGACTGTGTCCTTTTCCAATAACTTCTAAAATAATATTGCACACATTAATGGTGCAAATCAGCATTTGTAGTGGGTAGCCATTCCAGCTTTGATCTGGAAGTTCTAACCCCCACTGAGGCTTCAGCAACTGTCTCGCCTACAAGGCGGGGCCAAAGGAGGCGCCTGGGGACCCAAGATCTGGGTGAGCGCTCTGTTTGGGGACCCTGAACAGTGTAGGTGGACTGAGAAGAGCCAGAGAACACAGCTGGACTGCAATACACCTTCCCCAGACCCCGCGACCTACCTTTCCCTCCATTTGTAAGTTATCCACTAAATAAATCTTCCTTTTAACTACATGGAGTGGCCTTAATAATTTGACCAGTAAGCATTATTCACTTGGATGTTCCCATGCATGCACACAACACACACTGTCCATATCCACCCGCCCTTCATTCACCCTCGCCATTCCAGCACCCTTCACCGTCTCTTGAAATTACACCAGTACTTTCAAGTCAGTGTTTTTTGCTTGGCTGTTATTGTTGTTGTTTACTGTATCATTATATGAGAGGAAGCATGTGATACTTGTTTTTCTGTGTCTGGCCCATTTCGCTTACTATGTTGCCCATGAGTTCCATCCATTTTTACAGCCAATTCCATCCATTTTTACAGAGCTTCATTCTTCTTTACAGCTGAAAAATATTTCAAATTATGCATAGATAATTTCTTTATCCTTTCATCTGCTTGGGACACCTAAGCTAATTCTCTGTCTTAGCAGATCACTCTTGGGGCTGACTTTTTCCCCCTTTAGATCATGAATGCCAGTGTGGCCCTGGGTTTCCCACTTATATCCAGAAAACTGGGTGACACTGTGTAACTTCCTCACACATTATCTCCTTTAATCCTTCCCAGGCTCGTCTGAGGTAACATACTATTTACCCATTTTATACACAAGGAAACTGAGGATGACTCCCCTGCCCCTCCCACAAAAAAATAAAGCATGAGAGGATACAGAGCAGGTGAGATATGGCTGTGCCCCAATCACAGGCTGCCATATACCGGTTCTGTGAGGTGTCCCAGTAAGGACAACAGCTATGGAAACAACTCTCATGACCATTTGACGAGAAACAGGAACAACAACAGAGACAGAAAGGAAAACATGGGAAATGCTTAATTTTGCTAAACTAGTCACAGAAAGGGAAAGTATGGCCATGTGTTATTTTATTTTGCAAAACACTAACTTAGTACCTAATGACAGTTCTACTCATGAACAAGTATTAACCTCTAAACATATGCCTTACTTATAGTCAGAAAAACAGCTTTTATCACTATTAAGCATCAAACATCAAAGTAACCACTCTTTCTAGAAGAGTCTTTAACAATTCTATGATAAATGGAGACACATTATTCTAGAGCATTTAATTAAAGCCTGTTTTAAGATACTATGGGATAAATGGGGATAACATACAGTCTTGTTCACATACACTGGAAGGTCATCCTATGTCAGTTCTAAGCCCTGGGTTCATTCTGAGAGTACCACAGTGTCCTGTTCTGGGTACTTCAACGGAGGCAACCATCTATCTCTGTAACTGTCACTTTCCTAGCCTGTCGCTGAAACCATGCCACCCAGATTTCAAGTCCACTGACACATTTCAGTTCTAAGCTGGTTTACATGAGGGAAAGTTAAGTAGTTAGCATCAAGGAAAAAACCAGAGAGGCCAGCAGCCCCACAGTCGGCATCTTACAGGTGAATAGACGACAGTCCCCCTCAAGAAGCTTGTGTCTAACAGTGACAATAGAAATGGAAACAAATGACACACACAGGGCATGTGCTGTGCTAGAAGCATATGACACTCTATGAGCCAAAAAAAGATGAATCTCTAAAGGGTGTCATTAGGGCCCCAAACTGAAAATTAGTCATTTACTTAAAAACAATTATTGGAGAGAATGTAGGGCTATGAATATGCCCGTTAATATAAGCTTACTCTTTAAAGTAAGCCACTGTCTGTGAAATTCAGATTCCAAGGATAGCTAGCAGGTGTCATTTCAGAAAGACTGCATTTGAAGAAGGTCATTGTATGTGTGTGTGTGTGTGTGTGTGTGTGTGTGTGTGTGTGTGTGTGTGTGTGTTATATATCTGTCAATATTTCAGGCTTTGCTAAATACCATAGTAAGTATCGAAATTTGGTTTATTGTTGAAATATTTTTATTAATCAAGACAAATGTTAGAAGTATACCAAAATATCAAAATATATGGGGACTGGAGAGATGGCTCTGTGGTTAAGAGTACTTATTTATCTTGCAGAGGACCCAGCACCTACATGGTGGCTCACACATGTCTGTAACTCCAGTCCCAAGAGATCCAGTGCCCTTTTCTGACTTCGGCAGGTACCAGACCGTGATACACATACATACATGCAAGCAAAACACTCATACACATAAAATAATAAAAAGAATTGTTAAAGCCATGTGTGGTCTAACTTAGGTTATTAAGCTTGGCAGTGGCATGTTACCACACATGTCATTCTTTTTTAATAGCTGTCATATCTTTTTTTATTCAATTAATTTTTTTCATTTATTTTACATACTGACCACAGTTTCCCCTCCCTCCTCTCCTCCTGTTTCTTCTCCCCCCCCCCTCACCTTCCATCTACCCCCTTCCCATCCTCCACTCCTTCTCCATCTCCATTCTGAAAGGGGCAGGCCTCCCATGGGCTTGAACAAAGCATGCCACATCCAGTTGAGGCAGGACAGAGCTCCTCCCCCTACAAACATCATTCTTACAATGTGGTAGCCAGGGCTTCCTAGAAAAGAGTTGGGATCTCATCAGGCTTACTTGACAAGTGTGGACTGTTGCACATCTGTTGTCAAAAGCACATGTATCTATAAAATATCTAAGCTTATAGCATTTTGTTCCCCCGGTTGTAGGGGAAGTATTTAGTGTAAGTCCTTACAAAAGTGTTACCAATGGTCTAACGCTGGTTACCCTGCTTTCAATCTACAATTTCTATGTGATGTTGAACAAACTTTTATGCAGTGAAGAACTTCTAACCATTCCTTCTATTCTGGTAAGGCTACCTTAGGAGGACTAGGGAGAGTGTGTTTTTAAAAAATAGATTGTATTCCTATGCTTTAAAAAAAATCACTGAAAACTGCTGTTCTAGGGGAACCTCGTAGTTCTACTCCCTTGAGACAATATTCTCAGAACATTTATTATCCCGTGGATTGAGCAAAGAAATGGGGAGTAGCAGAGAAAGGAAAATCAATGAGCTGTATGACAAAATCAACCATGTAAAGGTTTACATTTCCCTTATTGGAATCTAAATTTTCAACCAGTCTCTTAGTGTCTGAATCATCGATAATCTAATCCTTGTGAGAAATAAGAAAGTCATGTAACATTTCCCACCGCAGATTCTAATCTCATATGTATGTGTATATATCACAATAATTATGAATATAGAGGATGAATGCTTTTGTCTGATGAGTCTTTCCAGATGATTGATAAGTCTATAGGTCACCCCAGGGATCCCCTAGTACAAACATTAATTGTAAAAGTGTCAAATAAAACCAGCTACTATATTGGCCAGCTTTGGGGGCAGATTTCTTACTTTGCAACTTCTCTAGTTATATCCCTTTGCAAGGTCAGTCTTGCTGAAATTCTCATCTACTGTGTCTTTTCCAAAAGACAGTTGTTAAAAAAGGAAGGAAGGAAGGAAGGAAGGAAGGAAGGAAGGAAGGAAGGAAGGAAGGAAGGAAGGAAGGAAGAAAGGAAAGAAAGAAAGAAAGAACAGAAAAGATTATGGCATCCCTACTTCCTGATCTTACTTAACACGGGTATTTCAGTTATGACTTTGATGTAACACAGAAAGCAGGTCTTAGGCATAGATTCTCGGATGAATATAAATTAGCTTGAAAAGTCTTGCTATTGCTGCTGGGGAATTTAGGAGGCTGGTGTCATTATAAGCAAAGATGCCACGTGTGTCATTTCATAATGACACATTTCTTTTGTAAGACACTGACATCTGGACAGCTTCAGAACTCTGGAGGTTCAGAAAATAGAGTAATTAAGTAAGCAATAATATGTCATCCTAAGGGAGCAAACCTATCTCAGGGAAGCTACATTACCCAGAAGGTTTTTGTTCCATGATTTACATCGCTAAGCTGTGTAGATTATATTTGGATCTCTGAGTGAAGGGAACCTCAATATTCATTGTGTTTATCAGTGAATGTGAACATCTGTTTTGTTTCTCTCTTATTCTGTGAGAGGAGTTTACTCTGAGACTTGCTTTTGTATTAAAGACAGTTGCCAAATGAACAAACGTGAGCATGCCTCTATGTTCCTTATATTGAACTATCTATTGAAAGTCTATTTGTGTATTTACTACAGAATTCTGTACGTTACTGAAAAGCTGCTGACGTCAACGGCAGCAAATGAACAAAGGCTGGGACATAGTGATAGTGATCAGACAGGAGCAGAGAGGGAGAATGGGAAGGGACTGAACTAGGACATTGGTTAAGGACCTCATTGGAAAGCACCATTTAGAGTGGAGGGTGTCTCCCTAGGCCACTATGACCAACATTTGTGCAAAGCTCAGGGGCTTTTTTATGCCTCTTTTAAAGGTCAGAAGCCAATTTAACTTCAAAAATATGCTTTCCTTCTTATCCAAATAAAACACTCATTTTCCAATTCTGTTGTCTTCTGTAAAATAAGACCCACTGACTAGCTCACATTCTAGCACACTTTCACTGCTGACAGGTGAGATTGGAACCACATGCTGTGATGTCCTGCTTTCTTCTACGTGATATTTGAGAGGCTAATATACATTGATTTGGCTGGAACACAGTACCAATCTATTTAGTCAAACATAATTCTGGTTGCTTTGGTGACATGTTTGGGGAAAGGGATGAGACTAGCATTTAAACCAGAAGGTCTGGGGTAAAGCAGATGCTCCTCCAAAAAAACGTAACTAATCTTCCCATCACAAGGCCCTCAGGCAGCAGGAATCTGGCCAGTCGATGGGTCTGTTTGAAAACTCTTCCTTCCCTCCCCAGCCCGCAGGCTTGCCCTGCAGGTTGCAGATTGCCAGCATTCCCAGTTGCTTGAGTCAATTCCTTAACCATATCCTCTTGGTTCTGCTTTCTCTAGAAACTCCTGACTAATGTGGGGCAGAGTGTGTGCCCCGTTATTTAAATATACTCAGTGACTGAGCATGTGAGGAAGAAAAGATGAAGGAAATCATTCTAGGCTGGGAGCAGGAGAAATATTAGAAATCATTTACTCTCCTGTGTGGACATTTCTGGTCCGTTTTCTCTCCATGGGAGCCAGGGCAATTAAATAGGGCCAGTATCCCAAAGCTACTCCCAGCATCCATTGCGCTCCTCATCACTGATGGGAAAGCTTCAAGGAGGGAGGGTTTCCTTGGGCTCCCAGCCCCTCAGAACATCAGTGCATCATGGTAGGGAATGCATGGGAGAGGGCTCTGCCTGGCAGCAAAGTGTACAGCTGCCATTATAACCTGGCACCATCCAGGAAGCAGGGAAGTTGAGCCAGACATAGGTCAGGCTATCACCCTCAAGGGCCAACCCTCTGTGACCCACCTCTGTCAGCCATGCCTCCCACCCACAAAGGTCCCACAACCTTCTAAGACAGTGATACTGATAGCCAGATATTCAAATACTTGAGTTGATGTGAGTCATCTCGCACTCAAACTATAACAGCCCATTCTTTGTCTCTCGGCTTCTCTTTAAAAAGTTCATTTATTTTTTGTAAGATTTATTTATTTATTATTTTATGCATACAGGTGTTTTGCATTCATGTATGTATGTGTACCACATGCATGCCTAGTTCCTGTAGAGGTGCCCTGGAACTAGAGTTACAAATGGTTGTGAGGCATGCTGTGAGTCCTAGGAATTGAACCTGGATCCTCTTCAAGAGCAAAACATGCTCTCTTAACCGTTGAACCATCTCACTAGCCTTCTTCTCTTGACTTCTTCTTTTTGTTGTTGTTTTGTTTGTTTGTTTTGTTTTGTTTTGTTTTTTGTTTTTTCGAGACAGGGTTTCTCTGTGTAGCTTTGTGCCTTTCCTGGAACTTACTTGGTAGCCCAGGCTGGCCTCGAACTCAAACAGATCCGCCTGGTTCTGCCTCCCAAGTGCTGGGATTAAAGGTATGCGCCGCCACCACTGCCCGGCTTGACTTCTGATCATAGGAACAAACACAGGAACCACCAAGGAAGATGTAGTATTGGACATGATGAAAAGCACCCTCCTTAAACTGACAGTGTTAAAAGTCAGATCCTGTGGTGGTATTGTGTTCCCCAAAATATTGTACACGCTAATAAACTTAACTGGGGTCAGAGACAGAACAGCCACAATATTAACATAGAGGATAGGCAGTGGTAGCACACGCCTTTAATCCTAGTACTCCAGAGGCAGAAATCCCTCTGGATCTCTGTGAGTTCAAGGCCACATTGGAAACAGCCAGGTATGGTGACACACGCCTTTCATCCCAAAAAGTGAGCCTTTAATCCCAGGGAGTGATGGCGGAAAGCAGAAAGGTACATAAGGCGTGAAGATCAGAAACTAGAGGCTTTTAGGTGGTTAAGCTTTTAGGCTTTTGAGTAGCAGTTCAGCTGAGACCCATTCGGATGAGGACACAGAAGCTTCCAGTCTGAGGAAACAGGATCAGCTGAGGAACTGGCGAGGTGAAGAAGCTGTGGCTTGTTCTGCTTCTGTGATCTTCCAGCTTTCACCCCAATAACTGGCCTCAGGTTTGATTTTATTAATTGAAGATTCGTGCTACAAGATCCTGACAAGGAAAGGAAAGACCATAGGCTGATACTAGCTAATATACATTTGAAGGCTGAGCTCATTCTCCAACTTTCAACACAGTGCAATACCATCCCCATCATTTCACTTCATCTCTCAAGCTTTGCCAACTTGGAAATGTCTTTTTGATCAATGAGTCATGAGATTATGTGTTGTGGATTTTTACTTTAACTGTGTAAAGACGTGTTGCATTTGTTTATGTTGTGGAATATCATTTTAACTAGGCAAAGGTGTTACATTTGTTTATGCTGCATGTTTAAAATATAAAGATGTGTTGCTCTGCCAGCATTAGGCACCTGATTGGCCTAATAAAAAGCTGAACAGCCAATAGCTAGGCAGTAGAGGGATAGGCCGGGCTGGCTGGCAGAAAGAATAAGTAAGAGGAGAAATCTAGGCTCGAGAGGAGAACAAGGGGGAAAGAGAAGAGGACTCCCAGAGTCAGCCAGCTAGGCAGTTGCCAGACAGACAGACACAGAGTAAGACATACAGAATGAAAGAAAGGTAAAAAGCTCCAAGGCAAAATGTCGATGAAGACAAACAGGTTAATCTATATTAAAGCTAGTAGGACAAGCATAAGGTAAAACTGAGCATTCACAACTAATAATAAGTTTCCATGTCATGATTTGGGAGCTGGTTGGTGGCCCCAAAGAAAGCCTGGTACAATTATGTAAATCCAGAATCTGTGCAAGATTTCCTAAGAAACGCTTTGCCATGTATATGTTTCTATAGATGGAAATGAGATGGGAATGGTTTTAACAAGGAGAATGAGGGCAGACTGAAGATGATGAGACTGCAAAAATTAAAGTATAAGTAATAAAAGTAATTTAAATCAAAGGGACAAGAGCATGCAGTAACCAGAGAAGCCTCTATAAAAGGGACACAACATTTTTCTGTGTTTTCCGTGAAAAAGCTCCATGTTAAGTTACTGTTGTTAAGTGGCTACTAGTAAGATTAGAGGGCCTTTCCCTCACAACCAAGTGCCTATGAAGCCAGGGACTCAACCTACAGGATTCCAGTTACGGATCAGAGAAGTGAGGCCTGAGGCAACAATCTGGCCCTGGGAGGAAACATAACATCCTAAACTGCCCCGAAAGCTATTTCTTTTTAATGATTTATAGCTGGTTCCAAGAACTCCAACTGTTACAACTCCATAGCAGAAGGCTTTGGATACCATTGTCTCTTCCCAAAAGAATTCATCAAAATGAGCCTGTCAATTTCACCTGGACGGGAAAATACCCATCCATCAGGAGCACTGCCTGTTTCAGACCATTTATGAGCAATGTAAGTCCTGCTCAAAATGTAGATGGGCATAAACGGTGCTGATGGCTATGGTCTACTCTCATCTCTCTAAAGCAAGTACTGCAATAAACGTTGTCTGTTTTCTAACTGCACTCTGTGTATCTCTCCTGAATTCTTTTGACAAAGATCACAAGGCCTGAGAAGCCTCAGGAAGTCCCCATGACAGATCAAGGTCACTTTCTATTTGTGTTAACACTCAACACGAGTGAGGGTCACACTGTGGAAGTGGAGGCAACAAATTACAGCCTGCTGTATAGGTACTACTGGTGTATGGGAGTGCTTTGTGATTAATTAGACTTTGTCATCAATTGTCAACTTGATGGGATCTAGAATCGCCAGAGACATAACTCTGAGCAAGCCTTAAGGGACTGTCATGATTAGGGTGGCCTTAAGCATGTTTTATCCTAATTATCTTAATTGGGATAGAATGCCCCCCCTCCCTGACTGGGTGTCACCATTCCCTGGGCTAGGTCTTGGACTATATGGAAAGGAGAAATTTAACTAAACAGCACAATTTTTAGTTCTTTGCATTTTGACTGTGGATGATATGTGACCAGCTGCTTCAACTTCTTCCCACTGTGCCTTCTCTGGTATGATGGATCAAACTCTCAAACTGGGAACCAAAGTAAAAGCTTCCTCCCTTAAATAATTGCCCTCTACTTTTTTTGAGACAGGGACTTACCATGTAACCTTGGCTAGCCGGGAACTCACAAATCCACATTAAGTTACAGGATAATGATGCTGTCGTTTGGGATTTTGTTTGTTTGTTTGTTTTTGGTTTCTTAAGACAGACTCTCACTGTCACATGGTGTGTACCATCACAATCATGTCAGATGAATGGTTTTCGGTGCGACACTCTCTTATTGTGTATGGTTGTTCGAATCTTCGATGGTCTTTTAATAAAAAACCCAGAGCCATGTATCAGGGTGAAAGCTGAAAGGTCAGAGAGGCAGAACAGCCAGCCACTACTTCTTACCTCTATGAAATCTCCAGCCCAAAAGGAGAGAGCGAGTTCCTGTTTCCTCACACCTTATATACCTTTCTTCACCCTGCCATATTACTTCCTGGGATTAAAGGCATGTGTGCTTCCCAAGCAAAGGCATGAGATCTCAAGTGCTGGGATTAAAGCCATGTGATTCCCACGTACTGGGATTAAAGGTGTGTGCCACCACTGCCTGGTTTTGTTTTCTCTCCTAGACTGAGTCAATCTCATGTAGTCCAGGGTGACCTTGAACTCACAGAGATCCAGATGGATCTCTGCCTTCCGAGTGCTAGGATTGAAGGTGTGTACCACCACTGCCTGACCTCTATGTCTAATCTAGTGGCTGGCTGTGTCCTCTGATCCTCAAGCAAGCTTTATTAGGGTACACAATATATCACCACAGTGTACTGATCATCTACCTACTCTTTTACCCTCCTATGTTTTCCCTCTCTCCACCCTTTATCCAAATACCACATGTTTACCCTTCCCTTACACCCCCTCTTACTTTTAGGTCTTTGTTTTTTTCCTTACGTGTGAAGAAGTATGAAATACTTGTCTTCTGTCTGGTTAATATTGTTTACTATCCTCCACTAGCATCCATATGCCTGCAAGTGACAGGATTTCATTACTTATGACCGAATAATACTCTATTATGTACAATACTACATTCCCTTTATCTGTTCATCAGCTGGTAGACATAGACTAGTACCATATCTTGGCCATTGTGAGTAGTACTGCAATAAACATGAATGTGCGTGTATCTCTGCTACATGCTGACTTTGATCCCTTCATGTATGTACCCAAGAGTGGAACAGCTGAGTGTGTTCACAGGTGCTATTCTACTGGCATGTTGTCATATGTTGTGATATGTTTTGATCAGTGGATGCTTGAATCTTTCTTTCTTGACATACTAGAGAGTTTTTCGTTATCCACTATCATTCACAAATTTTACCAACAAATACTGGGGTGAATGACTTTCCCTTAAGTCAACAACCTTATGAGTACTTCAAATATGCAGACTCAAAACTAGGCTGAGCCTACACAGCGTTCACCTGGGATTTAGCTATCGTTTCTTCTGTGCCTGTTTCTTTCCCCCTCTGCATACCTCTATCCAGATCTAGCCACTCAGAATTTCCACCTGGCTCTGTGCTCTATCTGTGACATTATTTCCTACCTTAGTCTTCTCTCACCAGCTGGTGTGTCAACAGAGACTACCTCCCGCACTGAAAATGGTGGTTTCCAAGTCACATCTTGAAGCTACAGGAAGTCCTTTCCCTGCAAGCCTTGGGTCTCTTGTGCACTCTCTTGGTTTAATTCAAGCATCCCCGGTGTTCTCCAAAAGCCTTCTTTTCTATGTTCCCATGACACACATTCTGAGGGCGGAACTTGTTCCTTCCTTCTTGGGCAGGTTGAGACTCTGACATGAGACAGCATAAATGGGAGTTAAAGACAAAAGTTGATTAGGACCTGGGATCTATGATGAAAAGGTAGGTTCCCTGCTATCCCTACTATGAAGAGCAGGACAAAGGCAAATTAGCCTTTTTGGTGTTTCCTTGTCTCATGACACATGGTAAAGTAAGACTGAGTTTACTCACTCAGAATTGAGATGGTATTCCCCCGGATTTCCCCTGGATTAACTTCTTCATTGTTCACTGTTTCAGCCAAAGATGCTTCAGGCTATTTGCACCAAAAGAACTTCCTAGTACCCATAATTCAGGGCTTCCTAATACATATGCCTTCTCCATACCCCTCCTAACACCCAGGCCTTCCCCACACCCCAGGGCTTCCTAACACCTAGGCCTTACCCACACCCCTCCTAACACCTAGGCCTTACCCACTCCCCAGGGTCTCCAGCACTTAGGCCTCACCAACACTTCAGGCTTTACCTCTAACCCAGGGCCCTGGAATCAGTAGAATCCTGGCATCAAACAGTTAAGTCTCTACAAGTTGAAATGCAAGAAAGGGAGCTGTCCTCTAAACCGCAGGGGTCTAGAATCCCCAGTGCGTATTAAACACAGAGCGCCTCCACTGAACAGTGCAATTACCACTCTAAGAACTAGTGCCCAGGATTGAGGACTTGCAGAATACACTTTGGGAAGTACAAATCAGCACCATTTAGGAAGCACCCTTAATGCAAGCTGACTTGTCTAGTGAAAAGAAAAGTCATAGTGCAGGCTTTGATTATGCTCAGTGTTTCAGAACGGTCAAGACCAGCACCACTGAGAAGGAAATAAAAACAAAATAAATGTCTCTAAGTTTACATGATCTTATCTGCATTTTTTAAACATTGAAAACAGTTGGGAAGTCAAATGAAGCCATACGCAAATTGAATACTCAAAAGAGGGAAAAACTGGCACCAGGGAGTTCCACGCTTGCCAAACTGAAGGAATGTTATTGAAGATTCCTTACATAAATGTTCCTTGGCCTTGGAGTGAACTAACAGGTCTTAAAAGTTGCATTAGCCAAAGCAAATTCCCGTAGCAAATAAAGTTTTTAGGTGAATGCATCAAATTTTTCCCTTCTGCTGCCTACAGAGGAGTTACCAGCTATCTTCCCAATCAGCAAGCTGAGTGCTCAGGTTGTTTTATAGACGGCTTACCATCTACAAGTGAAACTGTGCTGCCCCAGGTCTACAAGGGGACCAGAGTCAATAAACTGTGAGGCAAATCGCTTAAGTGCTTGTCCCGACATTGAAACCAGAAGCAAGATCTGCTCAAAATACTTTCTGTCCTTCGAGTCCTAAGATGATAGATTTTAGGACTGCAGAAGATTTTTACTTTAGCGCTGTTTTAGATTTCTGATAGAAATAAGATTAGCAGCCTGGTCTACAGAGCGAATGCCGGGACAGCCAGAGCTACACAGAGAAACTCTGCCTCAAGAAACCAAGAAAAAAGAAAGAAGGGAAGAAAGAAAGAGAGGGAGGGAGGGAGGGAGGGAGGAAAAGAAAGAAAGAGGAAAAGGGAAGAAAAAAGAAAAGAAAAGATTAGCAGTCTGAAAAAGTAATCATTGAATGTTCTGGCATTGAGTGAGGTGCTTTTGGGGGATGGGGTAGGGATTGGGGTCTTGTTATTGTTTTTGTTGTTGTTGTTCTAAATTTGAGGGGATGTTTTTGGCATTTTTCAGACAGTGTCTCATGTAGCCCAGGTTGACAAAATCCTGGTCCTCTTGCCTCAACTTCTTGAGTGCTAGGATTAAGGGTATGCATTACTGCTTCTGATCTCCCCCCCCCCACACCCCCCAGACAGAGTTTCTCTGTATAACAGCTCTGGCTGTCCTGGAACTTGCTCTGTAGCCCAGGCTGGCCTGGAACTCACAGAGATCCGCCTGCCTCTGCCTCCCTGAGGAATGCTGGGATTAAAGGCGTGCGCCGCCACCGCCTAACTCTGGCTTTTATTACTTATTTATGTATGAATTTTTTGAGAAAAGGCATGGCTGTGTACCCGAGCTGTCACTGAACTTCCATCCTCCTGCCTCGGCCTTGTGGGTGCAGGGATTCCAGATGAGCATAATCACACCTGGCTGTAAGGAAGCTGTCATCCATGTTCTGGTCATGTGTTTAACAAGTACTGGCATGGCTCAAATGCCCTTCTAGAGCTAGTGTTGCGGCTGAATTGCCATTGTGGTGGTGTTGGGAGGTGAGAGCTTGGGGAGGTGATCAGGCCATGTAGACTCCACCCTCACTGATGGGATGGGCACTGTTAGAGAGAAGAAAACTGACCTTCTGGCTCTCCCATCTTCTATCATGTGATGAGGTGATGCAAGAAGGTCTCCATTCCAGACCAACACCTTGATCTCTGATTTCCCAGCATCCAAAACTGTGATGCAACAAAATTATGTTCGTTATAAATTACCTACTGGTGTGGATTCTGTTACAGTCACACAAACAGACTAAGTTGGCCACCTTCTCATCTCCAGCTGTCTATTTCATACCCTCCCTTGTTCTCTCCCACTGAATATCCTCAAAAGCATTATGTGTCTGAAGTTTAATTATTTATCAAAAACTAAGAATACCGTTGTTTTCACTTGCCTATATTTAAGGACGGTATTTTCAGAATAACTTACAATGCCATACCAGAAGTTCAAAGTAGACACTTAGAGGGCATTGCTGCTAAAGAGAATACTCAGCCTACATCAGAGGCCCTGTAGTAGTAGTCCATAGGCCCCTCAGGCAGACTACAGTCTGTGATAAAAGTTGCAGGATCTCTAGTTAGCATACATTGGAATCATCACGAGATCACCAAGTTAAGATTTCTAGATAATGTGTTTCTGTGACACCTGAAAATGTGAAAACCATGGTGAAGACTTCCAGAATTCTCATAAACTGTGTATTATTACTTCAGAGTATAAGGCCTCCATACTGGGAAAATGATACAAAAAAAAGATGCTTGGGCTAGAAAAAAGAGATACCCTCAAGTTCACAAAAACCTCCCTTTATGAAAGCAAAGTGGAAAAATATTAAATAATTGATAAGAATCCAGCCCCTGAAGCTGCCACAATGACTTCCAATAGACAAGGACACATCGACCACATGCCTAGGGAACACTGGGGAATCCATAATACAGTGGCAACTGAGTCCTGTGGAATAGGAAGCAAAGTTCTGATGCCACACAGCTAAGATGACAATTCACAAACCCACCTCAATGTAAAAAAAGAAAAGAAAAGAAAAAGCTGTTGTAGAATACTATTTTAAGATGTGTTACACTGGTTTATGCTGTGGAAGATTTGTTTAATGATGCAAAGGTGTATTTCATTCCTTTATGTTGCATTTGTTTAATTCTGTGAAGCTGTGCCACTTTGCCTGTCTAAACGCCTAATTGGTCTAATACAAAGCTGAACAGCCAATAGTGAGGCAGGAGAAAGGACAAGCAGGTCTGGCAGGCAGAGAGAATAAATAGAAGTAGAAAAAGAGGGAAACAAGAGAGAGGAGGTGGTAGAAAGAGGAGAGGAAGACTCCAGGAACCAGCCACCCAGCTACACACAGCAAGCCATGGAGAAAGAAGTTAAAAAAAAAAAAAAAGAAAAAGAAAAAGAAAAAAGAAAAGTATACAGAAATAGAGAAAGATAAAAGTCTAGAGGCAAAAGACAGACTGGATAATTTAAGAAAAGCTGGCTAGTAACAAGCCAAGCTAAGGCCATACATTTATAATTAAGAATAAGCCTACGTGTATTTATTTGAGAGCTAGGTGGCAGGCCCCCACAAAGAGCCAAACAAGTAAAAAACAACCAACAAGAGAAAGCATTTTATTTAAAACACAGTTTAAATGGTTTTTAAAAAGTCAGACCAACTGTATTTTCAATTGTTAACTTTGATAAGTTAATGTCAGATCTTCTAATCAAGTGATTAGGCTCTGAAGACAAGGCTTCATTGGTCTCTAAAGTTTCTAAGACGTGTGTGTGTGTGTGTGTGTGTGTGTGTGTGTGTGTGTGTGTGTGTTCAAAACACAGTAGCAACGCAGAAAAGATAGGGAAATGGAGAGATAAGGGATTTGCCTAAGGCTTAAATGATAACTTTGTGAGCTATGGATGTACAACAGCGCTACAGCTTCCAGAGGACCCAATTAACTACAAGCTCACACGACTCATTACAGATATCCCTCAAGCCTCAGAGTTCTGTGAAAGACATGACAGGAATTCTAACTCACAGACTGACTGCAGGATGAGCATGGACTGGGGTAAGGATATAAGGAGCCTAGCATGGTGCCTGGTCAAGGATGACAACTTATGGCTCATAGCTGGAGATATGAAACTAAAATTATGAATCTCTTTTTCTCTTCCTTTTCTTCTTCTTCTGGGAAAAGAAAAGGGAAAAAAAGCACTAGGAGGAGGTGCTCTCTGTGAAAGGGGCTAGATTTTTCAGTCAAGACCTTCCCCTCTGCTGTGGTCGGAATGTGAAATGTCCCCCATCCACTCATGTGTTTGAACACTTGGTCCCCGGCAGGTGGCACTGTTTGGAAAGGTTATGAAACCCTTAGGAGCTAGAGCTTTGCTGCAGGAAGCATGTCACTAGGCGGGGGCGGGCTTTGAGGTTTTATAACCTGGCCCCACTTCCTGTTTATACTCTGCTTTAGACTATTGGTACAGTGAGGTCGCACCTTGTCCCCCCTCTGGAATTGTAAGCCAAAATAAACCTTTTCTCCCTCAAGTTGCTTTGGTTAGGTCTTAGGTTACAGCAACAGACATGAGACAAATATATCCCGAACTCCTGCTTCTTCTTTAGCCCACAACTCACTCTCCTGCACACATTGCCGGAAACAGTCCATGCACCTGCAAACCCCTGTGTAAGTCGCCTCCCCCGCCATCAGCTACTCACCAAAGTCCTCAGAACAAATAGCTCCTGTTTTATGACTACTCAGAACACCTCTAGCAGCCTTCTGAGGGTGTCTCTCCCCTCTGTACTCCCATAGCATTCTTCAGGTGGCTTCCTGAAGTCACAGAGTATTTGGAGATCGGTGGAGACACCATCTCTTATGCCACTAGGGTACACTGGTGCCCGGTACTTAGGTAAAATGTTCACAATCAAAAATGCACAGACATTCATCTACCCAATCCATTCTGACCCCTACTCACATCTCCTCTGACCACCACCAGCCTGTTGCTTTTAACACATGAACGAGGATGCTGACCCCCTGACTCCATCGGGCTCCCTCAAAAAGCACACTGGTACAAAGATTCTTTTCTTACATTTCAAGTTTTGGTTATTCTTTGACAATCCCATGCATATATACATACATATACAATGTATTTGTCCATTTTCACACATACCCCATTACCCTCTGCATCTCCCTCCCACTGAGCCCCCTCTGTTTCCCAAGTCCCCCTCCTATTTTCCTGTGGTTTTTGTTTTGTTTACTTGTGCGTTGGGGAGGCTAACTAGAGTTGTTTTCATGAACACGGGTGGGGTTATTAACTGGAGCCTGGGCATGTTATCAGTGGTCATACTATTGAACAAAATGACTCCTGTGTGGTGATGTTTTGTGTGTGCTCTAACAGATAAAGCTTGCCTGAAGATCAGAGGGCAAAGCCAGCCATTAGTTAGCCATAGAGGCCAGGCAGTGGTGGCACACACCTTTAATCCCAGCACTTGAGATCTCATGCCTTTGCTCCCAGTACTTGGGAGGTACACACACCTTTAATCCCAGCACTAGGGAGGTTGAGACAGGAAGCGATATGGCTGGATGGAGAAAAGGAATATAAGGCAGGAGGAGACAGGAACACAGTCCTTTTCAGCTGAGGAGCTGGTGAGGTGACAGGTGGATGTGGCTTGTTCCTTCGTTTCTCTGATCTTTCAACATTTACCCTGATATCTGGCTTCGGGTTTTTATTATGACCAATTAGGATTTGTGCTACACTGCTGCACCCCCAACAACCTGTAACAGCCACCTCAGGGAGGGCTGAAGCCTCCTGAGACCTCTTCCCCATTAGTGAAGGAATGTCGATGTTGGCTCCATCTTATACAGGCCTTATGCAGTCACCATTGCTTCTGGGAGTTGCTGAGCACAGTGGCCACGTCTTGTGCTGGAGACAGCATAAACAGGAATCTTCCAAAAAACCACTACAGGGTCTCACTGTGTGGCCCTGGCTGGCCTGACATGCTCTCTGTCGAACAGGCTGGCTGCAAACTCACTGAGAGTCTCCTGTCTGCCTCCCATGCTGGGGTTGAAAGCACGGGCCAGCACGCCTACCAGTAATTCTTAATGTAAGCAGTTTGAGATGTGATCCTCAAAATATCAGGAGTCAAAGGGATGAAGTGAGACAGGGAAATCCAGAGAGCCACAAAGGGAGAGTTTGTCCCATGGCTGGGTGGGACTGAGTCCTGAGGGAAAATAGTAGAAAAGGAAGTTTCCTCATTGGAAGTTTCGACATAGCCAAGAAAATTCTCTCCTAACTTTAGACACTTCGTGGTGACAGCCGCTTACGAATGTTGTTCCCTGACCCTTCTAACTGCCAGGTGCCCTGGTAGTCGCTATCTACAGCTTTGGTTTAAAAAAAAAAAAAAATATCAGGTGAAAACAAACAAATCGGTCCTGTCCATGAAAACACAAGATAAACTAAACATTCAAGGTGACCTCAGCAACCTACATTTCAAGCATTGACTTGTAAGTCATGGTGCAGTTCTGATTTTAACCCAAAGCAGGAGAAAATGGAATTTAAAAGGCAAAAGCACTTCTCAGAGATGGCCAGCCAACACTAACACAGGAAAGGGACTTTCACAAACAGCTAATGCCTACCGTGGGCCAATAAAACACTTAATTGCATTGTCTGGAAGAGAATGCTGTCACATTCTCCTTGGTCACCAGGGAAAGATCTACTCTTTCAGTGATCCATTCCAATATTCCAATCCCTTTGTCTTTGAGCAATAAAAAGGGCTTACATTTATTAGACATTTACTCTGCATCAGGGTGCAAAGCTAACACATTCAATTCTCCCGTCTACCTCGTAAAGTTGTTAGTGCTATTATATAATCTTCATATGGGAAAACTGACAGTTAAATGGGCTAAAGAATTGAGCCAAGGTCATGTAATTTTAGGAAGTATTTGGAACTTAGCCTCTCAGGTGGTTAGTTTTAATTGTCAATTTTACACAATCTAGAATTACCTAGGAATAGGATTTCACTGAAGGGTTATCTAGATTAGGTCGGCCTGTGGGCATGTGTGTAGGGGATTGTCTTGATGAATTGATGTGGAAAGACCCAGCCACTGTGGGTGGCACTATCCTCTAGGATAGTGCAAGAGTGAAGAATGGAGCCAAGCCTGGTGAGGCACACCTTGAATCCCAGCACCTGGGAGACAGAGGCAGGCAGATCTCTGTGAGTTTGAGGCCAGCCTGGTCTACAAAACGAGTTCCTGGATAACCAGGGCTGCACAATGAGACTCTGTCTCAAAATAGATAGATAGATGATAGATAGATAGATAGATAGATAGATAGACAGATAGATAGACAGATAGATTTTTAAAAAGAATGGAAAGGGAAAGCTGAGCTGAGAAGAGCATTCATTCCTTCCTTCTTTGCTCTTGATTGTAGATGTGACTAACTGCTTTAACTCTGGCCACCCTGGTGTCCTTGCATAGGTGTGCTGCAACTTGGAACTGTATGTAAAAATTAACAGCTTCTCCATGGAGAACTTTTGTCAAGGTATTCTGCTACCACAAAGGAAACAACATTAAAACAGACTCTGCTGTGGGCCACAGAAATATGAAGCAGGAATTCAGCTGACTATGGTAAAGGCTAATACCTGGAAGAACCAGGGTTCTTCTAGAGGAAAAAGCCAAGCATCAAGGAGTCTTGGTGAGATATATATATATATATATATATATATATATATATATATATATATATATATATATGCCAGTTCCTGCAATGATTTTCTTGTGCACTATGGCAGCTTTCCCAATTGATTCTTTTTCTAAGAACTTCTAAACAGTGTGGAGCGATCATTCCTGGGCATATACAACTGAAGTGTTTGGATACAGTCATGCAGGTAAGGCTTCCTGCTTCCAAGCTTTCTGCTTCTTCTTTTTAGCATTAGAATTCAGATGTCTGCCTTCTGCAATTATCTGCTTTAGCAAGCACACAAAGCCTGGCCCAGCTCTGGACAAAAGCATCCAAGAACAAATGGCAGACAGAATAAGCTCTCCAGACCACCAGGTAAAGATCCATATGGAGATGGTGACCATCAGGGACGCAGGTTTCCTAGCTCTGGGTAGACTTACCCGGATGGACCAGAAAGCAGCAGGGCCAGAGTATTGCTGATGGTAGGTGTATGGACATGGGTCATAGGTGGTGAAGGGGTTGGGAGGGGAAGGGAGGAAGGGAGGAGGGGGGAGGAGGGAATGAGGATGGAGAGAGGAACGAAGATGAAGATGAGAACCGGATGGAAAGAACTTAGAACGGTGAGAGGACAGGAGGAGACGGGACAGAGAGGAGCTAAGTGTGAGAACAGAACTGAAGCTGTGGAGATAGGATTTTTGTCTCAGAGAAATAAAGTGAATGGGTTAAAGAGTTTCGTGTAAGTAGATTCATTTGTTATCCCTCAGATTAGTGACCCCTGCTGATCTTAGCGGCTTCCCCTGGACTCTGGGAGAAATCTCCTCAAGGCAGGCACCTGAGGGGAATTCAATAAGATTCTAACCAACCCTTTGTGATTCCAATATTCATACCTTTACTTATACCCAATAAGGTCACCATTGTGTCCTAAATAAAGTGAAGACCTCAATGTCCAGTATTTTTCTCATATATTTTTCTTCAAATATCACCTTGTGTAAGCTAAATTATATCCATTTTTAAGCATTTATTGTGTATCTTTCTCATTTTCTTCTTTACAAACAAATATCTTCCCTTAAAACCCTTTCATTTTCTATATTCCAAAATAAAGCATGTCCAAGTGTAACATGTGCAGATTCCATCTATTTCTGGCAAGGCCATAGGCCACAAACCAGTTGCTGAAAACTGGTAAGCATAAGCACTTGCTTTTCAATCCTGAATTCAGTAACCCAACTCAAACTATAATGAAATTTGTTCCCAGCTTTCAAAACTTACCGCATGTGAGACATTAGGTAACTCTGGAGCAGGGTAAAGCCCTTGCAACCTTCTGAATAACCAAATAGAACTTGGGCATTAAAAATATTATGATTGTGCTCATAAAATGGGCTAGTAAGAAAATTCCTCAATGACCACATCCAAAGAAAATGATGTCTCAAACCTGATTTATGTTTGCAAACTTGTGGTGAGTTCTTTCAACACAGAGCATTTCCCCAGACTACTGAAACTGCCAGTGTCTCCTGATTTTGCTCTGCCTCTGTGCCATTAAAGCCATGGCATACTAAATACATATGAGCTGAAGTTTGATGGTATTTTTCTCTTGAAGTTAAGTATTGCTGTCAGTCCATGGATCTGAATTTCACCAGTTCTCAAAAATGTAACTGTATACTATTAAAATTCATTATTGTTGATTGGCTATTTCTCCAGCTCCCTGAATCTAAGAGGTCTGAAAGAAAAGAATGTAAACACAAGGCATAACTAATTCTTTTCTGGCCTGAATGAGAAGAGAGATGGTTACTCACTTCTCTGTGGCCCAAGGGATTCTCTGTGCACATATTGACTTTTTGAATGCATCCCTCTAAATACACACACACACACACACACACACACACACACACACACTCCTGTTCTACAACCTTAGGTGCTGGGTTGTGTAAACTTTGTGTTCCTTTGCCCTCTGACTTTTAATTAGGTCTATATAAGGGAGGAAACAATTATATCTATATTGAAACCATCTAAAAAAACCAAAGGAGGAAGGGGAAGAAAGAAGGGAAAAATGATGATGATGATGATGATGATGATGAAGAAGAAACAGAGGAGGAGGAAGAGGTGCCCTGATAGTGACTCTGCCATAGGGAAGAAACAGGACAACAAAGGAGAAACTATTTTGAGGAATGGAATTAAGAGACAATTCTGGAAATCAGTAAGGGAATGGGAGAGTCAGAAAGCACCAGAGGAAGGTAAAATACATCATCCACCCTGGCTGCCAAACAGGGTGGGAAGGATTAGCACTGCTGGGAATAAAATAAACCAACGTCCCAGGAGCTGCAACCACAGAAGGGCTGCACACTTCTCACCGGCCTCTAGTCCACTTGGGGAACCAGCTTGTCTGAGTAACTCTTCTGCCCCAAGAGAAACTCGCAGTGGGTCTTCCTCAACCACCAGAGCCTAAGCTGCTAGACAGTCACTGCTAGACGTCTGTGCTGCCTTAGAAGCTGGCAACCAGTGGACTAACACAGTGATGAGGACTGAACCCTTGTTTCCCTCCCCCAGCACCCTGCATTTGCAGAATCAATGGCTATCATAGCCACAAGCAAAAGACGCACCCACACTATCACTCGCTTAGGCGGGAGCCAGGAGGATCGACCTCTTCCCAAGCCTACAGAAAATGTGCCCACTCACTGCGGCCATGTCCCAGCTTCACTTGCATCTGCCCACTGGAAGCGAGGAAAGGTCCCAGCCAAGTTCCACAGCGCTGCATGACTACCAGCGGCAGTAGAGGGGACCAATTACACCAACCCAACAAGAATTAAGGAAATGTCCCCCACCTCCCATCCCCCACCCCCACCCTAGCTCTCAGCCTTGGGACTGTAGCTGCAGGTATGAAAAGCCCAGGTATCATTCTCATTTTTTTTTCTCTAGGGACCAAGAAAATACCATGTTCCTGTTTGCACCTCCAGAACTGTGGCTAGTGATGACACAAGTCTTATCCCCATACAGCTTGTGCCACGGTCTCATAAAAACATTCCTATTAAATTCCTTCACCTCCAGGATAACAGCTACCAAAGCCACAGGCTGGCATCATCGTGCTTAACCAGTGAGACTTGCTGAAGGACTTATTCTGTGTCCTGCACCAGAAAGACATCAGCAACAGACACGCTAATGTGAAAGGGGAAAGCTCAGAGGCCTCGGCCCTACATAAATAACTGCAGGAAACTAAGGAATGTGGAGAGTGGGGAAGGAGTATCCTCAGGGGAAAGCACAGCAGCACAACTGTTATCCAATACCAGATGGTCACCTCTGGAAACATGCACATGCAGGCAATGTTATGGAGACTGAGCAGGTTTTATAGTTTATATTTGGGGACACAGACACACATACACACAAGTATAGACAAATTTCTAAACAACCTTATTAAATAAGAAACACAGAGCCAAATACAGGGGTAATAGCCGAAGAGATCAGAGAAATAGCGAATAGCCATGACTAGCCTTAGCTTACCACCACACAATAACTTCCCAGAAAGAGCTTCTTCCTGTCTAACATGCGCTTTTATTGCCTTCCTGTTCTGCCTTCTCATTGGCTTTAAGCCCAGCCACATGACTTGCCCATCACTGCCTGTCTATCGGACCTCCAGGTCTCTATGGTTGGTACTGGAATTAAAGGTGTGTGTCACCATGCTTGGCTGTGTCCTTGACTACACAGAGACTCTGCCTGCCATGTGAATGTGATCAGATTAAGGGTGTGTGCTACCACAGCCTGACTTCTGTTTTATGGCTCACTATGACCTCTGATCTCCAGGCAAACTTTATTTATTAACATACAAATAAAATATATTTCAGCACAAATAAAATATCACCATACATGAGACCATAGCAATCACAACCTAAAGGATGTGGAGGAAACCCTTTCCAGATATTAACTCAATAAGTGACTGTTCTCCAGAATATACTAATGAATTCCAAAACTTGAATACCAAACATATTCAACTTGTAAATTATGGTAGTGACTGGAGAAATGGCTCACTGGTAAGAACACTTGCTGCTCTTGCAGAGGACCTGAGTTCAGGTCCCAGTACCCATATCTGGCAGCTCAAAGCTGTGTAACTTCAGCACCAAGGGATCAAATAACCTTTTCTGGCCCCCACAGTTGTTTGCACTCATGTACACATACCCACATAAAGACACACACACACACACACACACACACCAATACACAAACACACACATACACACACACACACACACACACACACACACGCACACACACACACACACACACACACACACGCACACATAAATAAAAAATAAATATAAGAAGCAAAAGACCTAAAAAGCCACTTCTGAAAATAATACATACAAAAAGCCAATAGGTATCTGAACAATGCTTCATCTCACTAAATATTAGACAGATACAAATAAAACCACAATAAAACACATCATCCCAGTTAGAATGGCTATCATCCAACACACATGCACACCAACACACACACACACACACACACACACACACACGCACACACACACGCACACGCACACGCACACGCACACACACACACAGTATTGGTGAAAATGAAAGGAAAAAGGGAAATCTTACACAGTATTAATGGGAATGTAAGTTAATACACCCTTTATGGAAAGCAGCCTAGAGAGTCCTCCAAAGACTGAAAAGAGAGTTACCCCATGGGCCACCAATTCTAACTCTGGAACTCAAGAAAGATATGAGATTATTATGCCAAAATACTTGCAGTCCTGTGTTTATTGCTATTCACAATATCCAAACTTTGTGGTTGACTAGATATCCAGCAACAGGCAAATGGAAAGAAAAGGAGTGTATATACACACTGGAATAGTACTCATCCATAAAAAGGAGTGAGCTCCATCACTTACAGCAACATAGAGTTTGAGTTCCATGTGTCAAGTGAAGAAATTCCATGCAGAAAAACAAATACCACATGTTCTCCCTCATTTGTGGAAAATAATAGGTCAACTTCATAAGAGAGTGCAATGGAATCATGACCAGGAGAGACTGGGAACGGCAGAGGAGAGGAAGGATGGAAAGACATTATATAAAGGGTACAAAACAGACAGGAGGAACTGCTGTGCTCTGTAGCTTTGAGTTTTCCTGCCTTGCCCACAGTCAGGAAAAATCTCTGTCACCCGCCAGTCCCACAGCCGCTCAGACCCAACCAAGTAAACACAGAGACTTATATTGCTTACAAACTGTATGGCCGTGGCAGGCTTCTTGCTAACTGTTCTTATAGCTTAAATTAATCCATTTCCATAAATCTATACCTTGCCATGAGGCTCGTGGCTTACCGGCATCTTCACACACTGCTTGTCATGGTGGCGGCTGGCAGTGACTCCTTCTGCCTTCCTGTTCTTTCTTTTCTCCTCTCTGTTAGTCCCGCCTATACTTCCTGCCTAGACACTGGCCAATCAGTGTTTTATTTATTGACCAATCAGAGCAATTTGACATACAGGCCATCCCACAGCAGTGTTCTTTATAACATGGTAGAGGAACTATGAATTAAAACAATCTGCTATATGACTACAAGAATGTGGCTCGCTAACACATGAAAGTTACTAGGTTTTGAAGATATGAAAATACCTAATGCTCTCATTTGTTGATTATTTATAACATAAGTCATCAAGTCTTCATAAAAGATCTGATGGTTGTGGAAATATTATGTCTCAGCTTTAAAAATTAATTTAACAAATAAACTAAATACTATCAGGGGGTTTTCGTAAGCATTCTAGACTATGTTCCATTCCAAATTGATATGTTAGCTTTTATGTTTATATAATAAAAATGTCAGTGATATAAAGAAGAACCATAACCTCACCATCCTATTAACAGCCACCATAACAGCCACCATTTATTGAGCCATTAGTATTGCCTGGCATTGGGTCAAGGGCTTGACTAGCACCATTTCGTTCAGGCTGCACAGTAACCTAATCTATGCACTTCCATGGGTGTGCAAGCACACCAGTGCACAAGCACATGCACATGCGCACACACACACACTGTGCACATGTCCCACTGAGACTGGCACAGGTCAGATAATTTTACTAAGGTGAAAATCCAGTGAAATGCAGAGCCAGGGTCTCATCAAGCTGACTGTGCCTAGGAGTGCATGTGACTGATGCCCAAACTACTGTACATAAAGCTTTGGCGAGGTGCCAAAGCTTAACCCTCCAGCTGCCAGACAATTCAAGCACTAAGAAAGTGAGTCTCTAAACCAAAGGCACTGGCCATGGTGGATTCTGGTTTTAAAGCAGGCAAGAATGTGAGAGGTGAAAAAAAAAAAAGAAGCAAGATGTCTTTAAATAATATTGCTACTATTATTTGAGTAGTGATACTGGACTCCCTTTTTGTTCATTATGTAATACTTGATATTTAACTTTCCAGTTCCAGCAGATGGAATTCAGAAAGGGGAAATAGAACTAACTGTTGTTCTATCCGTGTCTACAAGAACTCAGAAAAAAATCAGACAGAAATCAAAACATAACTAAAAAGCCTGGCATCATAAGGAATGTCCCCCTAGCTTTCTGAGGCTCACCTTTGGCTTCTGCTAAAGCTCCCAAGTTTTATCTGAATGATAAGTAAATCTGGCCTATGCATTTAGAGTCAGATCCCTTTCCCCCAGGGCCTTACTTTCTTACTTTCACATACTGTATTCCACCACTGTTATAAATATGAGCTTACATGCATGGAAAGTGGACAGAACTTCACCATATGCCGAGGGCAGCACTCTTGAAAGTAAACATGGGGGGAAATGCACAACATGAAAATATGAACAGGATTCAGCACAGCTAGACTACAGAATCCGTACATTTGTCTGCTCTTTGTAAAAATAAAATACACATGGAAAATTCTATAGGATCCAATCCAAAGTCACCTGCCCTCCCACCACTCTAACCTTTCCAGTAAACTCTTGGTTTCTCCCTTTTGCAGGAACCCCACATTCCTTCCTGGGTTGCCAGCCTCTTCCTCTGCAGCTTCCACAATTCTCAGAATCCAGATATCGCTCCAACTCTGAGCCAAGACCACTTTTCCCAAAACCTCTGATGAGGACCGGCTTGGAAGACTGCCTGCTCAACCCAAGCTGAGTTTTGGTGGAGCAAGAAGGAGAGGAAACAGAAGGGGGGGAGGGCGTTGTGAGTGGGCAACACAGTACAGGGGCTCTGAGTGCTGGGATGGGAGAGTGTTTTCAGACTGGGGCTCTCTCTCATGATTACAGCCTGAAACCCTCAAGTTGTGCTGTGAGGAATGCACTGTCAAGATCACTGTATCATTAAGCATGGTGGTGTACACCTTTAATTCCAGTACTCAGAAGGCAGAGGCAGTTGGAATCTCTGTGACTTTGAGGCCAGTCTGATCTACATTTCAAGTTCCAGGCCATCCATGGAGTAAGACTCCATCTCAAAAAAAAAAAAAAAAGTCTACATCCATTATGGCTCCATGTTCTTTCAACTACTCCATGGACGGGAATACCACAGCACCAATAAACACTTTAGGAATAAAATGTGGAGGCCATTCATTTACCTGAGTAGGCTCCACAGAGGACAGTATGAAAAGACGTGTTGCTAGAAATTTCAAGAAGAGGTTGACATTTCTCCCGACTGATAGTATTCCTCCCTTGGCATATGATAAAGTAAGATAAAGTTTGGAAAGTGGGATTCAAAGGCACACCCATTCACTTCCAAACCCAAGGAAATCAGTTACCAGGAAAAAAAAGAAAGAGAGAGAGAGAGAGAGAGAGAGAGAGAGAGAGAGAGAGAGAGAGAGAGAGAGAAAGAAAGAAAGAAAGAAAGAAAGAAAGAAAGAAAGAAAGAAAGAAAGAAAGAAAGAAAGAAAGAAAGAAGGAAAGAAAGAAAGAAAGAAAAAGTCAATACCTACACATTTTCAGATATCAAGTGTTTGAGAAAAAGCCAAATCTAACCTTTGTTCAACATATCCTGACAGGGTATAAAATGAATCTAACTCCACACATACCAAGTAACTCTAGTCCTTCCTACAAATGAAACACCATTACCAGAAGCACCCTGGCTGAATTACTTGGAGTCTGGATATGGAGGTGAAAAGATGGTATGTAAAAGCAGGTTGGAAAAAGATTGTTGTGAGGGCACAACTACAAATGGTACAAGAACTCCATGTCTGTTCCCTCCACCATTCCCAGGGCATTCTGCCATCCACATTGTCCAAAATGGTCTTCATTCAAAAGAGAAAGAAGGATGGGGGTGGGGGGGAGAGACACCTTCATATCCCTCCACAATTCAGAAAATGCATATATGATTTCCACCTACTGACTGTAAGATGGTCATGTAGCCATTGTCTGAAAAAGCTGTCACCTTTGTTTATCCACATTCCAGCTAAAAATCAAGGATCTTATTAGTTCTGCAAGATTTGGCTCTCCACACCCATGGGCCAACTCTTTTCCAATGATGGCTGTTAAGTAACTTGAAAGCTAAGGTTGGTTTTTACATTTTTTAAGCATTTTTTTATCAAAAGAAAAATATTTTAAGTTTCAAAGATGACGTGAAATTTGAGTTTTTAGTGCTCCTATGTAAACTTTTATTAGAGCTATATTCATTCATTTACATACTGCCTTTGGCTGCCCTGTGCTCCGGTAGCAGAGCTGGAGCTATGACAACCACAGAGTCCATATAACCTAAACAATCATATCTGGCCATTTATTTAAAAAAAAATCAGTTAACGATGATTAACTAATTCTCTCAACTGTACCAAAGTTGTGAAATTAGACAGATGAAGGAGGCAGTGTGCTATAACATGAATCTTAAAAGTTCTTATTAATAAAAACAAACCCAGAGCCAGGTATTGGGGTGAACAGTGAAAGATCAGAGTAGCAGAACAGGCCATAGCTAACCTCACCTTGCCAATTCCTCATCTGATCTTGTTTCCTCAGACTGAATTTAGTAATTCAGAGGGAGGAAAATACCCTGGAAGTGAAGCAGAAGGAATCTGGATAAAATCAACATGAGAGACCTGTGCCAGGTTCCTGAAGGCTTGAGTACCATGGCTCTAGACATAGGGCCAGGATGAATCACTGTGATAGATAGACGTAAGTACTCTGGCTTCTACAGATCAAATGAGAACAAGACAATGTCTTGATCTCATGATAAACTGGGAGTTTCGGTGTTGTGCAAAGTCCTGTGTTTTTGTTTTGCTTTGACTTTGGTTGTATATGCTGTCAAGTTTGGGGCCTTAAATAATAAATGGTATTTTCCTCCTAAATCCCATGTTGCAGAATTTCCCACTCTGTGAAACATAAGAATATTTACATCAGGGTTTTTATTGTTTTTTGTTAACATAGAGTAACAATACATAATAATGGACTTTGTTATGACATTTTCATACATACACATAATGTATCCTGATCATATACATCATTATCTTCTCTTGTCCTCCTCCTACTCCCACTGGCCCCCTTCTTCCTCCTTCTACTTCCACACCATCCTTTTTGTGGATCTGTGTTTGTGTGTGACCCAATCAGTTTCTTTAGGGATGTTTACAGGTGCACAGGTGAGGGTTTGTTTACAGGAGCATGAGCACCTTAATCAGGGGCTACTCCACTGGCTAAAAGCTCTCTCCTACCCCCAGCCACTATTAGCCTAATATAATCCTCAGGGAAGAAAGGGGCTTGTGAACCCCTCCCCTTTCAATGACAGGGTGTTGGTGGTTCCCCCTTGTGAGGAGCATGTACAGATAATCATAGCTTCTGTGAGTTCTCCATTGGGCACTAATTGATATAGATTGAGGACATGAGTTCTCTGATTACATGGGACTCAGAAATACTAAATTATATCAAGGTAAACAGATGTCTCTACTGTGGGTACTTTTAATGTAATTCAAAAAGGACCAATAGTATTTGATTTTAAAAGTCTGTGTTTGGGTTTTATCAATGTTTAGAATCTGGCATGTTCTGTTGAATGGCACCTGAAGGCCCCATTTCATGATTTCCCATCAGCCTTGTCAGCAATTTCTTGTTTATATGTCAAATGCTGTTGGGCATTAAATACAATGATGAGGAAGAGGAAATGTTTTGCCAATGTTAATTCATAAATGCAATAAACAGTTTAGTGTGTACCACCTGTAGCCCATAGGCCATATGTACCCCAGAATAGTTGTGCATCTGGTCCACAACAAAGCTGTTAATGTTCTTAAAATATGTGGTTGTTGTTTTAACTGAATTTTGTGGTTCCTAAGTGTACACTGTGTAGGTGACAATGTCGTGTCTCAAGGTCAGAAGGTTGTACCTGCCTAGCAGAGGATTTGAGGAAGAATATCATGAAATTTGTCACTGTGACAATGGCTAGCTTGTTATTATAAGCAGACCATACAAACACATGTGTCAAAGGCTACACATCATTTAAGATGTCTGGGTACCACAGGTAACAGAAATCCAATGCAACAGACTAACCAAAAGGTTTCACAGAAAAAGAAATGGTAGCAACTAGCCCAGTGGAGTAATGGCCTCATCGGTACCCATCTCCTTCCCCCCATTCTTATTACCTAACCATCTCTCATGCTGTGGGACAATCTCATGTTAGCTAGTTCATTCAAACTGCTCTCTGGGCAAAAACAATACAGAAGATAGAACAAAATAATTGAATTGTAGTCAGAAGTTTTCCTCTGTCCTGCCTGGTCCCACAGCCACTTATAAAGTAATTACACAGAGGCATATATTAATTACCAACTCTGTGTCCTATTGGCTCAAGCTTCTCACTAGCTAGCTCTTACAACTTAAATGAACCCATTCCTATTAATCTATATGTTGCCATGTGTCCATAGCATTACCGGTCTGCTGGCATCTTGTTGCTCCTTAGGCAGCAGCTGGCATCTCTCTCACTTTCCTTTCTTCTTCTCTCTCTTCCATTCGAATGTACCACCTTATCTTATTCTGCCTCACCATTGGCCAAATAGCTTTATTTACCAACCAATCAGAACAGCACATATTCACAGCATACAGAAAGACATCCCAGGCTGGAGAGATGGCTCAGAGGTTAAGAGCACTGGCTGCCCTTCCAAAGGTCCTGAGTTCAATTCCCAGCAACCACATGGTGGCTAAAAACCATATGTAATGAGATCTGGTTCCCTCTTTGGGCCTGCAGGGATACATGCAGGCAGAACACTGTATACATAGTAAATAAATAAGTCTTTAAAAAAAAGAAAGAAAGAAAGATATCCCACAGCATAGAAAGAACCTAGTAATTTCTCCAATAATTTCATTGGCTGAAATTTCAGGGACCTTCTACTAACTGCAAGCAAGTTTAGAAAAATATTTTAGGTGGGCTCAGGGATGCATTGAGCTAAGATCTTTTTTTTTTTTTTTTTTTTGAGAAAAGATCTTACTATAGGATAATGCTCTTGTACACTGTAAAGATTTGCCACTGGAACTGGTTCAATAAATTGCTGATTGGCCAGTATAGGTGAAGCAACCAGACTAGGAGAATTCTGGGAAGAGGAAGGGTGGAGTCGGGAGTCACCAGCCAGAGGCAGAGGAATCAAGATGAGAATGCTGTTTAGAAAAAAGGTACCAAGCCACTTAGCTAAACAGATAAGAATAATGGGTTAATTTAAATATAAGAGCTAGTTAGTAATAAGCCTGAGCTACCAGTTGAGCATTTATAAATAATATTAAGCCTCACAGTCAATTATTTAGGAAGCAGCTGCCAGGTATTTGGGAACAGACCCTGAATGGCCTAGAGCTAACTATGTTGTATAGGCTGGCCTTGAACTCACAGGGATCTACCTGTCTCTTCCTTGAGACTTCTGGGAAAAAGACATGTGCCACCCCACTGAGTTTCTTAAAAAAGAAAAAGATGTGAGTGAACACCAAGTGTGTAATGTACTTTGTCTTATGAAGGCTCTTTTTTCATCTGCGAGAGTCAGAGAATAGTTAATAGCAATCATCTTTTCCAAACACATACATTTCTTTCTTTCTAGCTTACCTAAATATCACACTTCTAACACCAAAAGACCTGTGCAATTTCCTTCACAACTCACTTTTATCATGAACACAAATTTTCATGGAATCCCTATTTTTTAAATAGCAGTAGAAAAAAAATGTGTAAACAAGTTCCATGAAAAGTCTGATGTTTTCATCCTTTCTGTGTTTAAAAAAAAAAAAATGGGTGGCTTGCTTCTGTTTTCACTTGAACTGTTGTTGCCAGTGAGAGCAATTGTTCACAGTGGCAGAAGCCTAGCATTTGCCAGCCTGAAAAAGTGCGGCATAGACTAGCATTTAGTATACCATAGCACCTATTTTCTTATTCTCACAGATTTGGCAACTTTTTTTCCAACTCCATAAAAATACGTGTGTGAGCTTACAGTGCCAAGAAGTGTTTTCTTACGCCCCCTGCCTTGCACTTGAACTTGCGCATTCATTGGCACAGACTATAGCCATTGCCATCTTATGCTACAGAAGGACAGACAGACTTCCCACTAAAGCCTTCAGTTTCTCCTTGACTCTCCTCCACACCCAGAGAGCACCCTCCACTCCTTCTTCTTGTTGTGCTATTTTTTATTTATTTTTGCTTTATGTGCATTCATGTTTTGCCCGCATGTATGTCTGTGTGAAGGTGTTGGATTCCCCTGACACTGGAGTTACAGGCTGTTATGAGCTGCCATGGGGGTGCTGGGAATTGAACCCAGGTCCTCTGGAAGAGCAGCCAGTGTTCTTAACCACTGAGCCTTCCCTCCAGCCCTATGTTGTCCTGTATTTTGAGAAATGTATTTTTGGTTATCAATGTTATACCTTCTCTCCTCCTCCTTCCTTTTCTCCCCCCCTCCCCATACATGGTATTGTGTAGTCCAGGCTTGGTGGAACTATGTAGCACAGGTTAGCCTTCAATTAGTAACAATCCTCTTGCTTCCTCCTTTTCCTGATTTCTGGATTACAGACATACACCTTAGTATCTGGCTTCTCTCTCTCTCTCTCTCTCTCTCTCTCTCTCTCTCTCTCTCTCTCTCTCTCTTTCTTTCTTTTATGCTTATCGTTTCTTGACATATTGTCTTACTGAAAATCCTAGTTTAGTCTAGAACTCTCTGTGAATACCATGCTAGCCTAGATGGAGGTCCCCCCACCTCTACCCCCAAGTAATGGGATTACCTTTGCTGCCATATCTGGCACTAGTAATCTCAAACGAATGGCTGTTGAACTGTATAACTCATTTTTATCAGATCCTTATGTCTACAGAGCTCGAGAGGATTGCTTCTAGAAATCATATCCCCACCAAAGGCAATGTTATTGGAAATTATCCATGAAGAATGCTTCAAAGTACCATCAACAAAAAAAATCTAATTCAAATTACCTATAAAAGTAGTTGCTTAACAAACCACCTTGTAAATATTCTGTCTACACTCATAAATAAGTACCTCTGTCAACTTTGGACAGAGGGGCATTTTGCAGTGGGTGGCAGTTACTGCAAAGACTTACCAGTGATCACAGTGAAGAAAATAAATGTTCATCCCCAAATGGGGTATTTATATAACTACCCAAATGCTCTGGAAACATCCTGAAAGAGGAGTCAGAAAGACTGGAAGGCTGAGGAAGGGATGGGTGTTGTAGGACACTCTTCTAGGCATGACAAGGCTGTTGTACTCATGAACTTTCAACAGTTGTGATTACCAGCACAAGATTAGCCCTGTCAATAAAAGGGGGGACCCCGTCCTTCCCCAGAAATAGAAATGCAGGTCATGGGTGCTGAGAACAAGAGAGACACTGTCTCCAGGAGTATATCCAGTGGTAAAGTGTCAACGCTTTTATAAATAACACTTCGCCCACGCTTCTGTAAACAACGCTAATTGAATCAGTGGGTCACTAAGAAGGAGGAGGTACAGAGGAAGACAGAGTAGGTGGATCGGGAGGAGGAGGGCAGAGGGAAGGAAAAGAAGGAGAAGGAGAAAAACAGAATGATGGAAGAGGTAGTAGTTGGGAAGAGAAAAGGCTTCAGCAGAAATAAGGAAGACAAGAAAGAGCTGGGGGAGTGAACATGATCAAAATATATTATATTCATGTACAAAATATCATAATGACCCATTAATACCCATGACCAATATATGTGAATAAGAACTAAAAACAAAAAGTGCTTTTTTCTCAATGTTCAACTACAGAGAAATGATTTATTGCACAAAATATGATGTATTGCTGTGCTGCCATGTAAAATGATACTGAAAATACTTTAACAAAATGGGGAAATATTTATGATTTATCAAAAATGTATCTCTGACTCTTTTACCTGTGCATGGGACCTTTTTCCTCCTAATGGGTTACCTCATCCAGCCTCGATATGAGAGTTTATGCCTAGTCTCGTTGCATCTTGTAATGCCATGCTCAGTTGATATCCCTGGGAGGCCTACTTGGAAACAGAGGAGGAGTGGATCTGAGGGAGAGAGGTGTGGGTGTGGACTGAGAGGAGGGGAAGGGGGGGAAGTTATGGTTGGGATGTATCATATGAGGGAAGAATAAATTTTAAAAAATAAAAAAGAAGATGACAATTTGAACAATATAAGGTACTGTGGGATGTTCCTCTGTATGCTGTGAATATGTGTTTCTCTCAATGATTAATAATGAAGTTGCTTTGACCTATAGCCAAGCAGAATAAGGCTGGGTGGGAAAGTCAAACAGAGATACAGGGAGAAGAAGGGCAGAGTTGGGGCAGATGCCAGCCAGCCCCCAAGGAAGCAAAACATGTAGAAAATGAAGTAACAAACCATGAACCATGTGGCAAAGCATAGATAAGAAGTATGGGTTAATTTAAATGTAAGAGCTAGCTAGTAATAAGCCTGAGCCATTGGCCAAGCATTGATAATTAATATAAGTCTGTAAGTGATTATTTGGAAGTGAATGCAGAACAGAGTGGGACAGAGAAACTCCATTTGCAACAGAGTCACTAACAGACAAAACTTGTGGGTAATGTCTTATAGAAAATAACGGTGTAGAAGGTTGTGATTTTTTTTTTAATTGTTGGTTTCATTATTTGTTTGTGACAGAGTCTCACTATGTAGCCTCCCTGGCTTGAACTCCTATATAGACCAAGCTGGCCTGGATCTCAGAGGAACTACCTCTGCCTCCCAAGTAGGGTTAAAGCTATGTGCCACCATTGTTTTGATTCTTCAAATAGTCTGTTTTGTCTGTCTATTATTTAGTATAAGCATACTATTTGGGCAATTAGAAAGGACAGCAAATACAATGTTGAACAAGGAGAGCCTTGCTTTTAGCACCTTCCATCTGTACTCTCCATTTGCTCTTGTTCTCTTTGCAAACTCAGAGACCTCCTTGTCCCCCAACTAGACAAAAATGGCAGACCAAAAAACAGAAGCCCCCACCCCGGCTCTGAGTGCGGCACTCTCCACAGCTCAACAGCTCAGCTGTGCCCAGCACTCTCCTGTGCACACAACTGTCTGCTTAGAAGACAGACTTGCTTTGTTCTTTCCCATGGCCACCTATGTTCTTCCAACAACCCCACAGACTTACATTTTGCCACCCGTAACTCAAGAATAATTTCTTTTTGCCATTGGTTCTTGGCACACATAAATTGATAATCATTTCTAAACCAGTGAGGTGGAACCTTAAGTTCCCATGGGACTCTTTTTACTGAAAAAGGCGTCTCTCTGTTGAGCTGTACCCCAGTTGTCCCCGTGTGTGAACGGAGCCAGCTGCTTCTCACTCTGTCCTCCTTTGTAAATGAAAATAACAGTGTGTTTTTTTCCCAACCTTTTGTAGCAAGGTTGAAGGGGGAAGGGGTGGGTTTTATTGGACACCGAGAGGAAGGTTCCTGTAACACCCACGTAAAGAGGAAATGTGGGAAAGCCAGTGCAGGCAGTGAGGATTTAACACCAGCTGGAATCCAGCCAGGAAAGAAGTTGATACCTAGGCTTTCCATGAACTTCCCTACCAGGAGTCTTCAGCCAGAGGAACATTCATGATCAGAAAGTATTGCAACCTGATTTCAAGCTCACTGAAAAGAAGATACGAGAAGTGCCTACCAGGGAAGGTTTTACTGAGATTAATCAGTTAAGGACCACATTTCAACAGCTCAAGCTTACTTTGTGGATATAAAGGCATGAGTAATACCCAAAACCACAAACCTTGCAGCAACTGAAAAAAAAAATAAATTAAAAAAAAAAAAACCTGGATTGAAAATTTTACTTTCATAATTATCCTGATTTTCCTCTTAAGTAGCTAGGAAGATAAAAATAAAGACACAACAGGAAAACTCATAAATCTCTGACTCTGGAAGGACAGGGTCACATTCTAGTGGGAAAGAAGGCACTTTTCCCAGGTCCAGTAAGAAATTGCTTTCTGTGATGTTCTGGGAAGTAAATCCAGGGAGAAAGGTCCTTTTTAACTTGCATCTGGACTCGTCCACCTCAGCTTCAGGGTTCCCTGAATCACCAGTGCCATACCACCTCTGCACCAGAACCGTGGGCCTGATAGACCTCTTCCAAAACAGCTGGCCAGCCAGGAGAAACACCCTGGGACCCCCAATTTGTATGACTCAGAGCCTTAAAGTAAACAGACATACATGAAAAGTTCAAGGTTCTTAGTTAACTTTCTGGCTATGAGTTATCAATTTCTTTCCTCGAGAACTTGGACTTTTCCCTTGTAATGAGTTAATTTTATTTCTCCCTCTTAAGTCCATAGTTTGGTATTCTAACCACTAGTAGTACTTTGCTTAAATACAGAGTTGTTACAGGTATAGAGAATAAAGATGAAGTCGTACTATAACTATACAGTAATATAAAGATGAGGTCTATTATAATAACTGGTGCCTTTATAAAAGCAACAAATTTGAACATGGTGAGAACAGAGGCCTTAGATGACCAGAGACTGGGCTGAAGCATCCTCAAGCCAAGAAATAACAAAGAGTTGTGAGTAAGTATCAGAAGCCAGAAGAGATTCTCTCCTACAAGAGAAAATATGACCTGTTGGCATCCTGATTTCAAATTTTTAGTCTTGCTGTGAATGTACCAGGCTTAAAGCATATCTGTGTCTTTACAAACTATCAGAATTAAATAACAATAAATAAGGAATATCAGGGGTTTGGGGCAATGAATTTGTCAAATAGTTCTGGCTCCCTAAAGGCTGAGAAAGAGAAACATAGGTTATCTGATTCCAATTTTTTTTTAAATCATTACATTTGTTTATTTGGGTCTATGTAAATGTATGTGTATGTGTTGGGCATATGTGTATCACAGAGCACATGCAGAGGTTAGAGAACAACTTGTGGGGGTTGGCGCCTCCTTCCATCATGTGTAGTCAGGTTTGGCAGCAAGCTCTTTTACTTGCTGAACCCTCCAAATGCTACCTATTAATATCAGTTCTCAAGTCACACACACAATTCTCAGATTCCACATCACACATTAAATGTACTTACTATTATCTATATGTATGCACATATGTATATATGTATGTATGCATGCATGTGTATAAGTATCAACGTGGCTACAAATGGTTACAGAGGCTAAAACAGAGTTCAAAGAGTTCCTAAAAAAAAAAAAAAAAAAAAAAAAAAAAAAAAAAAAAAAAAAAACCTGAGCAGATGATAGAGATTGAAACAAGTTCATTTTTGAATGAAGTAATTACCAATCTGCCACCCTCTTCCATTTGTTTCAACAAGTATGTCTACTGACAGATCATTAAACCAATTTTGGCAATAGGTCACTGTGTTTTGTTCCTAGGGCTGTTTTTAGTTACTTTTCCTGGGGAAGAAGTATAATGACCCCACATGGGGCACCAATGAAAGACTAAAATAGTGAATAAAATAGCAAATTCTGCTGCAAGTTTTCTGAGAACCTCTGTGAAATCAAGACACAGGTCAGAGTTGAGCTGAGCCTCAGGGTCAAGTTGAGATACAGACATAATACATAAGACCAAAAAGGCCCATAGCAGCAGAGGACATGATTGGATCCAGAAGGAAACCTGAGCAGACAAATGGAGACAGGTCCAGATGGAAAATGGGCAGGTAGATGGGTGACATTTAAGTAGAGCGCACCAACAGTGGGGACAGAACTGAGCTGAAGCCCTGGGACGAGTAGGGAGTTCTCTGCTCATCAGTGCCTTACACACACACACACACACACACACACACACACACACACACACAGTGCTTGGTCAGAGGAGAAGTCAGTGGGGCCATTGACACAGCAGTGTTAAGTGCCCTCCTCTTTATAGGGCCCAAGTGAGGGAGCCGCATCACTTTCCTTGGACAGATATGTGTCATGAATTCTTGGGCCTGCTTCTCTTGCTATGACTTTAACATACCTGTGTGATTCCAGTTTTCTTTAATAAACACGTGAGTAAGAAACAGAGGCATCAAAATAGACCCAAAAGCTCTTTCTAAAATGGAGCCTCTCAAGGCATGGTACAGCCAAAACAAAACAAAAAATAAATAAATTTAAAATAAATAAATGTAATAAATTTCTGTTAGTTTTTTTGTCACTTCCTCTGTGTTGCTTTTTTTACAACAGTCCTTTGTAGATTTGACCAACTGTCAACCATCAAGGAATAGCTATTGCTTTGGCCCTACAGTCATAGCCATAAAATAAGCAAACTAACACAGTGATAGCTAGGTTTAAGGTGATGCTAATGGGGCTGGAAACATTCTCCCATGCTGTGGAATCATCCTTCTATACAAAATGAAGATGTGTTGCTCTCAATGTTAATAAAGATCTGGCTGTCCAATAGCTAGGCAGGAAGAAGTTAGGTTAGGTGGGAGAGACAAACTGAGAGAATTCCAGGAAGAAGGTGGGAGGAGTCACCAGCCAGAAGCAGAGGAAGCAGAAGATGAACATGCCATGATTAAAAAAAAAAAAAAAAAGGTACCACCACATGGTAGAGCATAATAAGAAGTATGGGTTAATTTAAGTTAAACGAGCCAGCTAGTAACAAGCCTAAGCTGTCAGCCCATCATGTATAATTAATAATAAGTCTCTGTATAGTTATCTGAGGAGCTGACAGTCCCAACAAAAAAACTCCACCTACACTCCTGCATCCATTGTTTGTTTCCCAATTATACTTAATCTTAGATAAAAGACTGACTGAATCCAGGCAGTGGTGGCACACACCTTTAATCCCAGTACTCGGGAGGCAGAGCCAGACGGATCTCTGTGAGTTCAAGGCCAACCCGGTCTACAGAGCGAGATCCAGAACAGGTAACAAAAACTACACAGAGAAACCCTGTCTCAAAAAAAAAACAAAACCAACAAATAAAAAAAAAACACAAACAAACAAAAAAGACTGACTGAAGGCAGTATTCCATGATGTAGCATCTATGAAATAATCATCTTGCTGTGGAATATCATTCTCTATGCTGTGAATGTGTGTTGCTCTGACTGGTTGATAAATAAAATGCTGATTGGCCAGTGGCCAGACAGGAAATACAGGCGGGATAAGCAGACAAGGAGAATTCTGGAAAGAGGAAGGCTGAGTCAGGAGTCACCAGCCAGACACAGAGGAAGCAAGATGACAAAGCAGAACTGAGAAAAGGTACCAAGCCACATGGCTAAACATAGATAAGAATTATGGGGCCGGGCGGTGGTGGCACATGCCTTTAATCCCAGCACTCGGGAGGCAGAGGCAAGGCAGATCTCTGTGAGTTCGAGGCCAGCCTGGTCTACAAAGCAAGTTCCAGGAAAGGAGCAAAGCTACACAGAGAAACCCTGTCTCGAAAAACCAAAAAAAAAAAAAAAAAAAGAAAGAAAGAATTATGGGTTAATTTAAGTGTAAGAGCTAGTCAGTAATAAGCCTGAGTTAATGGCCAAGCAGTTATAATTAATATAAGCTTCTATGTGTTTACTTGGGGGACATGAGTGGGAGAGATTTGTCCTGATTACCAGCCGGTTAGGACACAGGAAAACTTCCAACTACATCATCTACTATGTAGATGCTTTGCATTACCAACATTTCTCAGAGAACTCCTCACTGGGCTTCTATTAAATAAATAAATAAATAAACCATCAAGCTAGGCTTTGATAAAAATCACTATTTTAGTCTGTCATTGGTGCCCCATGTGGGGTCATTATACTTCTTCCCCAGGAAAAGTAACTAAAAACAGCCCTAGGAACAAAACACAGTGACCTATTGCCAAAATTGGTTTAATGATCTGTCAGTAGACATACTTGTTGAAACAAATGGAAGAGGGTAGCAGATTGGTAATTACTTCATTTGAAAATGAACTTTTGACTTTCAATAGTTGAGATAAATTTCAACAAATAAGTCAACAAGATTTCTCTAATAGCTAATTAATGAGGGAGCTGGTAATACATAAAAATAAGTATACCAAAAGAGATTTCAAATACAAATGCAAGGCAATTATGAATACCAAATGAAGTTTCTTTGAGAATATCTCAGAAAGAATCAAGTCTAACCTAGTCTTGGGGGCACACATTTAAAACCCTGGCACTTGGGGAGGTAGAGTGCCTGCCCAACCACTCCATCAGTTCTGGGGAACCTCCCTCCATCCTTACGTTTGCATGACAAGTTTTTTCACCCAGTAAGCCATCTCCAAAGCCTGTTTCAATCCTTCTTTACTTCCTTATTTGAATTTATGAACAATATTATAGTAAACCATTTTACGTGCATGTTTTCATTTATTCTATGATTGTGTTCAATCAGTTCTTCACAGTAGAATAACTATGACAAACACCGTTACATATGAGGAGCTTTATGCACACTGAACCATCTAAATTCACCCCAAAAATGCAGGAGGTCTTTTGATCTTTTCTATATTGCGTGTATGAGTGTTTTGCCTGCCTGTATATAAATATACCACCTGCGTGCAGTGCCAACAGAGGCCAGAAGAGGGTTCCCCTGGAACTGGAGTTATAGACATGTGCTGGGAACTGAACCCAGATTCCTTTAAAAGAGCAGCCAGTGCTCTTAACCACTAAGCCATCTCTAGCCCTTTTTGTTTTGTTTGTTTGTTTTTAATGAGTGAAGTTTAGTGAAATGCATTGACTAAATAGAAAACACAAAACGGGGCTGTAAACTCCTTAAATAACTACTCATGTATTTTCTCTAAATATGCTCCAGCTTCTTTATTCACTGTCCCTGCTTTGGAATTCCCGAGAGTGGTAAATGGGAGTTTAGGAACTACAAAGTAGCTTTAGCCCAGAACAACCACACATGACATGGCTTGCATAGGCCAGAAGTTCTCCTTTGAAGGGTTTTATTTCTTTGAATATGAAAATTAGGAAATAACTATCTTGTAATATTTTACATTTTTTCTGGGTGACAGTATTGAGAGATCTAATTACAAAAAGATTGGGAAAAATCAGTAAAATTACTTTAAATCCATGTTCCATCTAGATGTGTTCATTTGATGGAAAATAAAGGCGCTCAACAAGAACTAGAAAGTGGATTACAGCAACTGTGAGGAGTTGGGGGCTGGAGGAGAGAGACTGACTCACAGTTCTCTTTTAAGAGGGAGCAGATGCTTTTGTGGGAAAAGTACTTGCCACACAAGTATGGGGACTAGAGTTCAAATCCCTAGCATCTACATAGAAGCCAAGTGGATATGATAGCACACCTATAATCCCAGCCTTGGGAGACTGAGACAAGAGATCCCTGGAACAACCTGTCTAGAAGATTAGCTGAGTCAGTGAGTTCTGGGTTCAAGTGTGAGACACAGCCTTTGTATATAAGGTAGAGGGATAGAGGAACACCTGATGTCAACCTCTGAGACACACACAGAGGTGGGGGGAGATGCATGTCCCACACACACACATAGGAGCATGCACACATACAGGAACATACACCATACAGACTTACATTTGAAAACAAAGCAAAACTCTTCTATTAAGAGTCCCAGAAACTGCCTCTGCCCCTCAAGGGACTTGTATTGAATGGATTGATGCATGAAACCATTGCACAGGATTCTTGATTCTGGCTTCCTGGTGAAAGTGGGTTTCCTGCTCTGAGTCATCTTTAATTTGGTTCCATGTGACTTCCATCTACCTAGATCAAGCATGAGAAATAATTGCCTAGATCATACCTTTAATATGATGTAAAGAAAATGCATACAACCAGACAAGGTCATGCCACAAACTTCACACTCAAATCTAGAGAGGCAAATGCTGCTTCTTATTTTTGACACTGATCTGATCTCTTGTGTCAAGGAAAGATGGACCCATCTCTTCCTACTTAAAAGTGTGCTCTATTCTTTTAGACTACAGGCTCTGCCCGTCTCTTCTGCAATAACCTATTGCAGAAGATTGAATCTGGTTGAATGAGGGAAAACATGATTTCAACAGAGAGGAGAGGACTTCAGTGCCTCACATCTATATCTTTATGTTTGCTCTTGATACTTTGGGAGCAGTTAGATCAGTTTGGCCTCGGGTTGCTTTCCTGCAATGTCTACTGAAAGTGACTGATGACGCCTAACCTTGTGTGAGCATCATTCAGAAAACAGCTGTCAAAGCCAGTAAACCCGGCTGCTGACGATCCTAGGAAGTTACATGTTGCTGTCTCTTTGTCCCAAGCCCGTGCCTCCAGACCCTTGTTGTTGTTTGTTTATTTGTTTGGTTTTTGACCCAAAGTTTCTCTGTGTAGTACTCTTTGGCTGTCCTGGAACTCTTTGTAGACCATGCTGAATTCGAACCCACAGATATCTACCTGCCTCCCAAGTGCTGGGATTAAAGGCGTGCATCACCATCACCCCTTCCTCCAGACCTCTCATTTCCCTCTCTTCTAGTTTGATCTCTGTTGCCATGATAAATACCAAAACCCAAAGCAACTTGTAGGAAGAAAAAGAGTTTACTTGCCTTATAGATTACAGGGAATCCAGGGCAGGAACTAAAGCAGAAATGGTAGAGAAACACTGCTTACTGGCTTGCTTCCCTGGTTTGCTTGGCCACTGTGGAGGTCTGAATGAAAATGGCCCCCATAGGCTCACAGGGAGTGGCACTATTAGGAGGTGCGGTCTTGTTGGAGTAGGCATGGGGAAAGGGTGTCACTGAGGGTGGCTTTGGAGTTTCAGAAGCCCAAGCCAGACCCAGTGGCTCTCTTTCTCTTCCTGCTGCCTGCTGATCCAGATGTAGAACTCTCAGCCACCTCTCCAACATCATGTCTGCCTGTGTGTCACCATGCTTTCTACCATGATGATAATGGACTACACCTCTGAACATATAAGTTAGTCCCAATTAAACGCCTTCTTTCCTAAGAGTTGCTGTGGTGGTTCAAAAGAAAATAGTCCCCAAAGGGAGTGGCACTAATAGGAGGTGTGGCCCTGTTGGAGTAGGTGCGATCTTGTTGGCAGAAGTGTGTCACTGTGGAGGTGGGCTTTGAGGTCTCGTATATGCTCAAGCCACGCCCAGTGAGACAGTTCACTTCCTGTTACCTTTGGATCAAGACATAGAGCTCTCCAGCATGCTACCATACTCCCAGCTGTCATGCTCCCTACCATGATGATAAAGGACTGAACCTCTGAACTGTAAGCCACTACCTCAACTAAATGTTGTCCTTTATGAGAGTTGCCATGGTCATGGTGTCTCTTCACAGCAATAGAAACCCTAACTAAGACAGTCGCCTTTTGCTTTTAGTCATGGTGTTCCATCACAACAATAGTAACCTGACTAACACATCTTCCTTCTATCCTATTTGTTTCTTACCCTTGTCTGTGAGGTCCTTCACTGAACAGAAACTTTTGGTTTTAATATAGTTAAATCCAATAACATCTCTCCTAATGATTTTTTTTATTCTTTTGTGAAAAGTCATGTGCTATCCCTTGATCACAGAAATATTTTCTTCTATTAGCTTCATGGTTTTTAGCATTCATTGATGTCCTAACTAATATACTGGAGTTGCCTCTGTATATAGTGTAGGAATCCAAATTTATTTGGCTTCATTGGGCAAGAAGTACTCCAATGTCAACAAAATAAGCAGTCTGTCATCCTTTTCAAGTTGCAGTTTTATCCTCCAGGTATCTATTAAGTACCAACCATATGCAGGGGAGCTCTGAGTTCTTTTCACTTCCACTGATATATTTGCTCATTATCACTTTTAACTATGGCATTGCCAAGGACATTGAGATATGACCTGGTAAGTTCTTCCCCTGTGTTCTTCAAATATGAAATTGTTATTGATAGATTTCTACCTTTTACAGACAAATTTTAGAGTTGTTTTTGTTGTTGTCTCTTTTTAAGATCTACAGAAAACTTTTGGTGAAATTTTAACTGGGAATGTATTGAATTTGTTTAGTCTGAGGAAAATTAACATCTTTATTTTACTTCTTCAAATCCTATGTGCTTTTGCAGGAGGGGTTCGAACGCCATTGCTGGTGTCTACAAAGGGGCCAGAAGTTGATACTGGGTATGTTCTCTAGCTCCTCTCTGCCTTACTTTCTTTGAGGTAGAGTCTCTCACGGAACCAGGAGCTTGCTGTTTGGGCTGGGCTACCTGGCTGGTGAGCCCCCAGATCCCCTTGCCTCTGTTCCCCAGCACTGGGATTCCCGGTACACACCATCACCACCACTCCAAGCTGATGCTGGAGATCCTAACTCAGGCCTAAGCCAGCCCCTCAGTTTCAAATCTTCTATATTTTGAAGGCAGTTTTAAATATTCCTCCAGGAAGACAACAGCCTTCTTCATGAGAATGTCTTCAGAATGTGTTCATTTGCCACGATATTATATACAGCATCAAAGGTAGGTGTGGTGTTCAGACCTACACTTCCAGGATTCAGGAGGGCGAGGCAAGAGGATCTGGAGTTCAATGCCAGCCCAAGCTATGAAACTCACTATGTAGCTAAGGCTGGCCTTGGACTTCAGATCTGCCTGCCTCCATCTTTGAAGTGCTGGGGTTACCCATGTAAATTACTTGACTTAGCTGGTAACCAGATTGTCATTAAAAAGAATTTCCTTCTCCTGATCTCTGATGTTGCCACTTTAAAATCTGTTGCCAACCTGATCTATTCACCTGCACTCAGAATTAATCATTTCCTCCTCTGCTCACTTCTAAGGCTTTCTTTTTAACTGTTTTCATTTGGTGCTGGGCATGCTGAGGAGGCTGACTCCAGGTGTGGGATTATTTGTTGATTACGTTGTCCTTGGTGCTTCCCACAAATTCAGACTTGAGATGGATGGCGATGGACCAGCTCTGAGTTCAGTTGAACCGAGGAGCCGTCATCGTTGTCGTCCTCTGGAAAGTTGAGTGTTTATCCTGACCTCCCACACTGAAAACTCCTATGACTTGACCTGCATGGTTGTCCCTCTTTTGGCTCTTAGCGAGGTTCAATAAGAGGAACATATGCGCAGTTTCAAAGCACAGTTCAAAATGTCATGCTACAACACGAAGAGGAGTGTGGCCCTCCAATCCCTGCCTCCAGCCCCGGGAATTAGTTACTCTATCCTTCCACCCTGGGCCCGAAAGGCCGAGAGGCCATGTGTGCCTCTCCTTCTCCCAAGCCCAGCACCTCCCCTTGCCCTCTAACCAGCGCTTGGCTCAGTCACCACACCTTTCCCTGAAGGTTATCCAAACTTCTCCGTTCCACCCACTCTTTCCCTACAGTTTCAAAACTGTTTTCAAGTTTCACACTTTCTAAAAACTCAAAACTTCCCCGTGTCCTTTCCTGTCCCTCGTGTTCATCATGGCTCTCTCCTCCTCTTGCCCAAACTTCCTGACGGAGGGAGGCTTGTGTCTCCTCACCCACCCCCGCGTACCTCTCCCATCCATCCGAGCCCAGCTGTACTCTGGCTACTTCTCCTCCATTTACTGAAACTTCTCCAGGCAGGGCTGCTAATGACTTCCTGACCTCCAAAAACAGCCGAGTCTTTTCAGGACAAATCCTGTTTTGGTGTTCTTGGGCTCTGGACCTGTTTGCCTAATTCACCCGTAACTTCAGGATTACCACTCGGCGCTCTGTTTTCTCAGACTGCTCTTCATTAGATGACTTTCCCCTCTGTACTTCACCTCTTCACCCACAAAGTCGCGGGTGGGGGGTTGTCAGTGGAATATCCCAACCCCACCACTCACCTCCGCTTCCATGTCTCCAGCTAGGACTTAGAGGCTGGAGGCTCTAATATACCCCTCTCCAATTTCTGCATCTCTCTAAGCTCTAGATCCGGTTTTTAACTACTTAAACTCACAGATTTACCCAGCGGCCCCCAAACATCCCAAACTCAGTGTATCCAAACAATCCTTTTTTCCTTTTAGATTTTCTCTTCCTTTTTTTAATTCCACGTTTTAGTAAGTGCCTTTGCCACCCACTGTGTGGAGTCAGAATGACTTTCTACTCCAATGCTGCCCACTAGAATTTTCTGTGATAAGGGAAATGCTGTCTGCGCTCTGGTCTAACAGTACTCTGTGCCCAGCAGCACCTCCAAGCTCCTACAGGCCATACTGCCTAAAATGCCATTTCTCTGTCTTTGTGTCCCCTGGATTTCTACTCACATTAAAGAGACCAAGAGAAATGACAGCTCTGGAGCATTCACACCCTTTCGGAGCATGTCATAGCTGCTCCATCACAGAACTCAGCAATGCGCCCTGCATTCGTTTGTCCATTGTCTGACACTCTGCCGGGGCAGGGAACAGTTGCATTCCTATTGGTTAATGAATGAGCATGTAATTCCAGACAATTCCTGACCATGTTGCCGATGATACCACACACTCCAGTCAAAGAACAGAGAGCTATCAAACTGGTATTAACTGTTCTGGAAGCTTTACTCCTTACTGGCTAGCTTTCATAGTTCCAGAAATATGGACCTAGTCACGTCCTTTGCCTCTATAGGCTTCCATGGTCACTTCTGCAGTTCAACTTAACCCTGAGGCTTAGCTCAACTCTGACTGGAAAAGAAAAGCAATCATAATCTTACCCAGCTGTGAACCCTGTGAACTATAATAACTGGCCTGGCAAGACATGACCACTGGTACAGGAGTAGCTCACACCCACGAGCAACCAACCACTTTCTGACTGGATGTAAGTCCAACTCCACAAGATGACACTGTTATTAGGCCAAGAACCTGTGACTGGATGGGTCATGGGCCCTGGGGGTAAAAGGGAAGCCTATTACTATTAGTCTGCTAGATGGTAACTATCTCCTGATGATTTATTGTTACACCCATTATTAATGCATCTCTCAACCCTCATCCAAGAAGCTTCCATTTGCAGCAGATGGCAATTAATACAGAGACTCACAACTGGAGGGTGTGCAGCATTAGAGAGAGAGAGAGAGAGAGAGAGAGAGAGAGAGAGAGAGAGAGAGAGAGAGAGAGAGAGAGAGAGACTATGCTCCACTGCAAGGCCAAGTGGACTTTGTGGATGCAAAAAAAAAAGTGGAGGCACAAGGCTTGTCAGGAAGAAAAAGGGAGGTAGATCTGAAAGAAGTTAGGAGAGGAAGAAAATATGATCAAAACACATTGTATGAAATTCCCAGAGAACTAATTTTTGAAGAACCAAAAACATATCTCCTAAAAAAAAAAAAAAAAAACAAACCTTGTGTCTCCCTTTTTTCAGGTGGCTGAAAATATAAATCTAATATTTTTTCTGGTGTCTATGAGCCATTGTCATCTGTAGGAAAATACAGCTGTGTTTTCAATAACTGTATTTAAGTAAATCTCTATCATTCATTATCCTTGCCACAGAAGTCCTCTGGGCCCCTTCTTATCCATGTGACAAGTGGGGAATAATGATTGTGTGGGACTGTGAGTAGGAGAAAGAACAAAAGACTAAGGAAAAGAGGAAGGAAGCAGCCCACAGACAGGATGCTTTGTCTATCACTCGCCAAGTGCTCACAGCAATGCACAGATGCCAACCACACTGCCACCTTGGAGCCAAGTCTCAATGATCTGAGGAGCATTTTGTGTATTTATATACTCATATTTTGTTATTCTTTCTTGGGGGAAAGGTGACTATTAGGTTAGTTCTCAAACATGACTGGGTCTTACCAGAACTAGCCAAGTCTGAGACATTCTTCAAGATGTCCTCCCAGTCCAGATCTGCCTACACTTCCACGTGAGTTGTTTGGTTGCTGAGTTTACTGGAAAACCACAGGAACCCATCAGCTTCTCTGGAACAGTGTCTGTACCTGATGGGCTTTCCATGAGGATTTGACAAGGTCTAAATGTGATCATCTTTGTGATGTGTTTCAATCATAGAAGCTCAGTACACATGGATTATTGCTTGTGGGATTTGATAATTGTGGATGTTCCAAAACTACAGTATTCTGAGTATTGAATCATAAATGTATTCTGCTCAGATACTAAGAAACAAGAGACGTCTAGTGATTGGTATGTGTATACTTGCAGGACTTGTCAATATTTGTGTATTTGGTTGATATCTGTCCGGCTCCCTAGATGATAGTTCCCTGAAGACATGTACCCTCTTACTCTATAGTTACATCATGTCCCTCTCACACCATCACACTGTAAAATACATGACACATGGGACACACTCACTAAATATTTGCTGAAGCAATATGTTCCCTTCTCGGAAAAGCATTCCAGAGACCAAGTAGAAACTATAGAAATAAAGACATGGGGGCTTAACAGCTAACAGCACGTAGTGTTCTTGCAGAGGATCAGAGTTAATGTTTCTAGTACTCATGCCAAGTGGCTCACAACTGCTTGAACTCCAACTCCAGGAGGAGCTAATGCCCCTGGCCTCCATGAGCACCTGCGATCTTATGAACACAACCACATTCAAACACACATAAACATAATTAAAAGTAATAAAATCACCGGGCGGTGGTGGCGCACGCCTTTAATCCCAGCACTCGGGAGGCAGAGCCAGGCGGATCTCTGTGAGTTCGAGGCCAGCCTGGGCTACCAAGTGAGCTCCAGGAAAGGCGCAAAGCTACACAGAGAAACCCTGTCTCGAAAAACCAAAAAAAAAATAAAAAAAAAAAAAAGTAATAAAATCAGCTGGGCATGGTAGCTCATATCTTTAATGCCAGCTCTCATCAAAGCTAGCCTGGTCTACATACTGAGTTCCAGGCCAGCTGGAGCTGCATAGGGAGACTCTGTCTCAAACTAATTAATTAATGAATAGAACCAATGTTTAGGGGAAAAAAGGAGTCAAAGAAAATCCTCTGCCATCAACTAAGTATGGTCTGTTGAAAAGTCTCTAACTCAAACTGATGATTACAATAAAAGTAAGTATTGTGAGAAATGCTCAAAAGAAGAGTTCTGAGAAATATGAGCGCATCTAACCCATCAGGGCAGAGCAGAGAGCTGGAAAACATTTTTCTGGAGAGATAGACACATCAGGTCACAGGCTTGAGAAAGAAAGTCCATGGGAATGAGAAAATGGGAGTTGTTTCACTGAGAAGGGTCTACAAGGAGACAGACGAAACACAAGAGGGGTAGTAAAGAGAAATTGAAGTACTTTTTGGAGCCTCAAGAAATATTTTTTTTATTTAATTATGAAGGTATTCTGGAAATACTGATGGATATGAAACAGAGAGATAATAATTTATAAAACAGGGTGAACCAGATCTGAAAAGTGTCTTGTAATTTTAGTATCTGAAACTTAAATTTAAAGCTCACATACAATGATCATATGTAGAGTGCACTAAACTGCTGGACCACACAGACCCAAAGTGTAAGGACCACTGGAGTTCATGGTCCTGTCATGCAGCAGCTCAGGGTGGATGCTGCTGACAGTCTGAGGGAGATAGGCAAGCTCTCCTCCTCTCGGCCACACTAGGCTATCATAGAGTCTGCCATATCCCACAAATGCTTCAAGATCAGTCTAGCTGTGCAGCAGCCAGTAGGAGGCTTTATGAGCCAGATGTGGAAGCAGCAGACATCCTTCCCATTCATCTGTATCCATTGGCTAGAACACAGTCATATGGCTACATCTCACTCAAGGAAGCCAGGAGGTACACTGATTGCTTAGGCTACATTCCCCACTGTTTCAGTTGAGAACTTGGATGTATTCTCTTCCCAGTAGGTGGTCTTTTATTTACTTCGTGATCCATTTCTCTTGGCTGTTGTGTACATTATTAGAAGAAATCTCAAATTCATTTCTCTAAAATGTAGGTCAGGGGTTGATGAGGCCTCAGTGGGTAAACACACTTGCTGCCAAGCTTGACAACCTGAATTTGATTCTAGGACCCCAAGGATCAAAAGCAAGAACCAGCTCTGACAGGTTGTCCTCTAATCTCCATACAAGCACCAAGGTGAGAGCACATACACACATACACACACAAAATAAATAAAGATTTTTTTAAGTTGATGCAATAACCAGCAAAATGATTCAGGTGGATAGCACTTGCCCCACAAGCCTGAAGACCTGAATTAGCCCCAGAGCCCACAGTGAAAGGAAGAAAACCATTCTCAAAAACTGCCCTCTGTCCACATGTGTGACACTGGGACATGCTCACTCCTGCTTGCACACACATGCATGCACACCATCAGTAAGAACAAAATGCCCCCTAAAGGTGGAATACAAATTACAAACAGAACAACCATAAATCTGGTTAATGTCAGCAAAAGTGGATTTTACAGTTTCACAGTCTTGCGGAGGGTTTTGTTTGTATTGTATTGTTTGTTTTGTGTTGTTTTTCTTGAGATACAGTTTCACCATGTAGTTCTAGCTGGAACGTGCTGTATAGATCAGACTGGCCTTGAATGAACAGAGATCCACCAGCACCTGCTTTCTGAGTGGTGGGATTAAAGGTATATCCCACCACACTGAGCAGACTCTTGTATTTAAAAAAACAAAAACAAAACAAAAAACTCTGTTGGGCATGCTGGTATGTACCTGTAATTCCAGCACTTGAGAGGTGGAGGCAGAAGAAAAAAGTTCAAGGTTATCTTTGGTGAGTTCAAGGACAGCCTTGGGCGACATGAGATTGTTTCAAGAAAGAAAAGAAGTTGAAGGAAGAGGAGGAAGGAAAGGAGGAAGAGAAAAGGAAGAAAGCCTTTGACATAGGAAAGAAACTGTTGTTGCCATAATGACGACAACATAAACGGCCTACTCAGTTGAAACGAACTGTTTCATCATGGTACAGGCTGAAAGTTTAACATTGAGGCATCTTGGGGCCTTGGCCCCTCCAAAGGTACCTGGAAAGGAACTCCTCCTGACTCCTCATGTCTCTTCAGCAGTGTAAGTCTGATCTGCAGCCAGGCATGGTGGCATAGACCTGTAATCCTAGCTACGTAGGAGACTGAGGCAGGAGGATCACAAGTTCAAGGCCAGCCTTGGCAACTTAGTGAGGCTTTGTCTCAAAAATTTAAAGTAGGAGCTTGAGAAGCAGTTAACAGCCCAATGGTTGATAGCACTTCCTGCTTTTCAGAGGACCTGAGTTTACTTCCCAGCATTCACAATAAACAGCCTGTAACCATCTATAACTCAAGCTTCGGGGGAATCCAATGTCATCCTGTGGCCTCCAGCGGTACCTGCACTCATGTACACAGACACACACACAGACACACAGACACATAATTTTAAAGTAAAAATAAGTCTTTAGAAAAATAACAAATGGCCAGGCGGTAGTGGCGCACGCCTTTAATTCCAGCACTCGGGAGGCAGAGGCAGATGGATCTCTGAGTTTGAGACCAGCCTGGGCTACCAAGTGAGTTCAGCAACAGCCAGGGCTACACATAGAAACTCTGTCTCAGAAAAAAAAAAAAAGGAAAAAGGGTAGAAATCTGCACACGTGAGGCTCTCAGGACTCAGGTTTTTAAAAATAAAAAACCGTTCCCACAGAGCAGCGGCACAGTATGTTTCGGATTTTCTAATCTCTGTGTTGAATTTAATCAACAAGACAAAGGTCTTCGCATTGGAGAATCAACAGCCTGTATGGAACAGGACGTTTTCTATGCCCCGAGAGTTGGAAACCATGATCATAGGAAGAAAGCAGCACACCATTCCAAATGCTCGGCTCCCATGAGGCTTCTCCTTTGGGATTTTTTTTTTAACCAATATTTGGTGTGCTTCCCCTGACACACAAGTCCCCCACTTCCTCTGGAAGTGAATGATGTGTCAGCCACCCACCACCATGTAATCATCCCATTTGTCTCAGTGAGCAACATCCCTCCCATGAGGTCACAGTCACCTCCTCCTATCCTCCCTCCAGATGACTTTTCAATCCTCCTGGCTCCTAGCTTGTGTGGATTTCAACTATGAACCAATAAATCCCAACCAAACACAAGATGCAGACAGAGACCCCGGCTGGCCTAAAAACCAACACCGTTGCAAGTCTTTTCTGCCTTTGCTGCCAGCCAGACCCAACCTGACCAAACGTTCTCACCCAGCCCTTTCCTAGCACCACAAGGAAAACAGGAGGAATGTGGAGTGTAAAATGCTTTTACTGTTCAGCAGTGAACTGGCAGGTGTTGCTTCCTTGAAACTTCATCCCCCAGCCCCTGGCACACTCTACTGCTCCGTTTTTCTTACTGCCTTGTTCACACTTGCCAAACCAACATCCATGGCTTTTGTGACTTCACAATGAGAGGATCTGGAGAGCTAAAAGAGAGGAAAAGGAGACGCACAGCTTCTGGTGGGACTCACACACACATTTTTCTTTCCTAAAATTAACCTGAGATGGACTCATCTCTGGTCCAGACACGAACTGAATTTGGCAGCAAAAGGGGTTACGGGGTGACCAGTCACTAACAACCTGCTTTTCTCTGCAGACTGTTGAGGCTGTTGCAGTCCTTGGCTCATTGAAAAAAATCAGGTGATGCCCAAATAAACTATAGCACATTCTTGTCTGGGGTAATCATCCAAGAGCCAAAGCAAGGTGTTGCCAGAGGCAGCCAGTCCAAGACTCCTGCAGAAAGCCAGCCCTATCACGAGGCTGGCATTCCAACTGTTTCTTCAAGAAAAGGATGGGACTTGCGGCAAAAGTTTGTAGGTCTGCAGGACAAAGGCCAGAGGAAGATTCTAAGAAGAGACAATAAAAGAACTAAGATGTAGGACGTCTGTGAATTTGGTCCTAAGAAAGGCTGACTTCAGAAGCAACTTTCTAGGGTTATCAATGCAGATATGAATAAGCCATACTCACTATCAATCAGGACTAATTAACTGGAGTGCCCGCTCCTTCACTGTCTCTTCACTGTCAACACAAGGGTCTTAACTGCAAATGCCTCATAGACCCACTTAGGCATCTGTAAGATTCTTTAAATATGCACGTGTGCTGTTTCTTAATGTTTTATTAGTATATGTTGGTTATAAATGACTATGGATTTATTATGACATTTTCATACATATGCATAATGTATCTGCGGTGGTGGTTTGAATGAGAAATGTCCCCCACAGTCTTGGGCATTTGAACACTTGGTCCCGGTTGGTCACACTATCTGGGAAGGCTTCTGAGTTGTGATTATGTTGGTGAAGTATGTCATGGGAGGTGGGCTTTGAGAGCTGAAGCCCGCTCCCCCCACCATCTCTTGTTGCTCTCTCTGCTTTGTGCGTGTGGTAAAGGATGTGAGCCCTCAGCACCCTGCTCCTGTCGCCATGCCTGCTGCTTGCTGCCATGCCCCCCTCCCCTGCCCTGACTCAAATCCCCTCGAATCACAGCCCAAATAAATACTTGCCTTTATAAATTGCCTTGGTCGTGGTGGTTAATCACAGCCACAGGAAAGTAACTAATACAGTGTTTCTATGATATTTGCATACATACACCGGCTACCCTCTTTCGTTGTCTTTATGTATGGCTTTTGAGACTGGACCTCACTATGCGGCCCAGGTATTCACTACATCACAATTTTTGTGATTGTTTCACTCTGTACAAACTCCAGCTCCCAGCACCTGTGTCAGACAGCTCACAGACACCTGTAACTCTAGCCCTAGGTGAATCAACACCTCTGGCCCCCAAGGGCACCTGTGTTCATGTGCACATAACCTCACACACATGCACACATGCACATAATTTAAAATAATAAAATAGAATATTTTAAGTACTGTAAAACAATACACAGACCTGTTTGTAGTGGTTCATCCTTGCAATCTCAGTATTCAGGAGACCTAGTAGGATAATTAGTACTTTGAGGTGAATATAGGCTACATAGTGAGTGCCTTGTCATCCTGGGCTACATAACAAGACCCTGTGTCAAAATAAACAAATAAAAAGGCAGCCAGTCACATTATACTATCCATCACTTTGTCTCATGACTATATATCAAGTGGTCATGACCAACAACCAACCTATATACCATCTAGGCTTGTAGAAATATGCTCTATGCTGTTTGTACAAGGAATAAATATTTCTCAGAATATACTTTGTTATTGAGCAACATAGGGCTATAAAGATAAATTTAACGTTTTTTAATGTAAGAAAGAACTGATGAATAGTGCCTGAGGCTGACAAAAGTGAAGATATCATCCTAACATGTGCCTGAAGTGACCCATGCACAGAGAACAAGGCTAGGAAGGGTGAATCCTCTTGTTGCCTTGATGGGGCCCAGGGCAAGGAAGCTGAACTACATGGATAATCTGAGGGCTCCTTGTGTGCCTCTGGTCTAAGGGATGCATGATAAGGCACTTGCGGCATATTGCATCCCTTTCCTTGAGTTTATAATGACCTGTGCCTGCCCACCTGAACTTGACAGCTTCTTTAAAACAAACAAAAAAACTATTTCCATTGTTAGAAGAAATCACCAATGAGTTCAATACTCTAATCATCCAACTCTTTACATGCAAACAGGCAGGTATTAAACACTTCCTTCTCAGATGCGCCTAGCACTCTACAAAGTCCAGCCCCTGTTCCGCTTGGAGGTAAAGAGAGGAAACTGAGCAACAACCTCTTCAGGCCCAGGATCTATTGCATTACTTACTTTTTTTTTTTTATCACAGTGATCAAAGGTAGTGCAAAGTTCAGAGAGGAGGCTTATCTTGGCTCATGGTTTGGAGGAATACAGTAGTCCATCATGGCGAGGAAGCAATAACAGAAGGAACCTGACAGCCATGGCTGTGGGACTTGGTTGACAGGAGGCAGAGGTAGGGGAATGCTGGCACTCAGCTGGCTTTCTCCTTTCCCTCATTTTGATTCAGTCCAGGGTCAAAGCTCACAGGATCTTACTTCCCAATTCGGGGTGGGTTTTTCTCTTTCTATTAAAGCCCTTTGGACACACCCTCACAGATAATCAGTATGACATATGTGATTCTTGACACAGTCAAGTTGGTGACCAAAATTAACCATCACACCTACAGTGCATGGAAGATTCAGGTCCTCGTGGATTGTATGTGAAGAGTCCTACAGTTATCTTACAGAAGAGTGTGTGTGTAAAGTATGAAATATATGCTTGCTCATATTTTCATGTTTAGGGGAATCATTGCGTACAAGGAAAATGTCTTCATTTGGTGAAACACAGTAATCAAAAAAGAAATGCTCAGAAGAAACCAAATAAAGTAAGTCACAAGGCATATGTGTATTGATCATACATACAGAGCCCTGTAGAGGAACAGACCAATAGTATGAATATACATTAGACTGGCTTACATAACACATTGTGGTACGTTCAACAATGTCTGTCTCACACTGGAGAGGCTGAGAATCTGGTCATTTCCAGTCTATGAGGCTGGCCGTCTCAGCAGTCACAATCTCTTACCAAAGGCCTGGGAGACTCCTCGAGAGCTGTGAGTCTTCAGTCTACATTAGAAGCTGGGTGGCTAGCAGAAATTGTTCTCCACATTTAGAAGATCTTCCTAATCGAAATAATCAAGAAAATCCCTCCCAGTGGTTTCAAGGAGTTTGCCTGTTAGCTGATTCCAGGGCCAGTCAAGTTGACAACCAAGAGAAATGCCGTAATATGCAAACATCACTTCACTCTAAGACTCATGACTACCATCCACACACTCTGTAAATGTGCATCCAGGTCGCTGTTGAGACTAATGGGGTCGTAAGCAAAGACAGTCAGAACTCAGAATAACTCAACCTCTTGGAATCCACCAGTAAATAATTGTTTGCTTCTATAATTAAGCTATGCCAGTCTCTGATTCTTACTCTTATAGGTAACAAATACCAGATAGAAGTTTATACACATTTTTTAGAAATGATTGTAAGATGTATAAAATATGTAATTACAGAAGAACTTAAGAATTAAGGCAAGCTGGGCAGTGGTGGCGCATGCCTTTAATCCCAGCACTTGGGAAGCAGAGCCAGGCAGATCTCTGTGAGTTCAAGGCCAGCCTGGTCTACAGAGTAAGATCCAGGACAGACACCAAAACTACACAGAGAAACCCTGTCTCAAATTAAAAAAAAAAAAGAATTAAGGCAAACAAAGGTTCTTGTGAATAAAACAAATGAAGCAATGTGTCCCCTTTTTCAGAATAAAGGCCAAGAACATAAGGATGTCTAGCCTTGCCCACGCCATAGCCATGACTGGCCTCCCTCACTTCCTAACTCTTCCTTGGATATGCCTTTTCCTTGTGACCTTTGTAGGGGCTGGTCCTGCTATCCTGAATTTTCTTTGCCGAGCTGTGCACAGGACTATGCCATCATTCCCCTAGTCACTTCTTATACAATCTTCCTCTACTAGAATAAAGGCCAAGAGCAGAGACATTCTCCAAATAGTTCATAGATCATCCCCACACACCTAGTACAGGCCCCATGATTCACAGAGCCACGTGTTTATGATGGGCTTCAGTGAACTCCAGAAGAGGCTCAGTGTGAGAGTGGAATTGGTCCCACATCAAACACAGAACTTCATTCCTGTCTTTATCCAGATAACCCTCACACGCTGTACACCCTCTCACCCCTGCCTCCACATATCAAGAAAGACAGGCGCTGGATTTGCAGCTGGATATAAACTTCCACACCATCAAACATGTCATACCTTCTCAAGCATCAGTAAATATGCCCCTCTTTAAATACCACCAAAAACACAGCAATTATGCCAAAAGGTTCGAAAGAAATATAAGCTGACATGTAGGGTTTTAACCCTGGGATAGGAGACCGAGCACAGTCTGTCCCAGGCTACCTCAGTTCACTGAGCACAATTAGAAAGGATGAGGCTGGGGAAAGAAGCAAGCAGAATCACAGATCTATGAAGCAGGGGAAGGAGAGTTTGAGGCCAGTCAAAAGTATATTTAGATTTTGAGTCTTTAGAAGGAATTTCACTGGATGTGATACGAACCCAAACCACACAAAGCATCCTTTGGTGATTGCTTGGTTTGGGCTGTGTGCAAAGTGCTGACAGCCGCCACGTGACCAGCTCCCCCACCCCATGCTCTGGAGGTCCTGGAAAGCCTTGTATGGTGAAGGGTCTGGGTGGTAAGGGGGTGGGGGGAACCTCAGCACTGCAAACAGCCCACCTCCTGGATCTGTTGGTTTTATTCCAAAGCACTTCCTTTCATTCCTGAAAACTTTGAAGACAGTATTAGTTGAGTACCTTTTGAAGGCACAGTCCCATTTATTATTTATCTGAAGTTTCCAATGACTTTCTTTCTTGTCAGGCATATGAATCTGAAGGAACAGACTAGATGATAACTTCTTTGAATAAATTATTATAAAATATTTAGCTTCAAGGAAAATATTCAACAAAAAGAGAGGAAATGTGGTATTGTATTCCCCCAAATATTGTGCATGCTAATAAATTTATCTGGGGTCAGAGACAGAGCAGCCACAATATTAAACATAAAGGATAGGCAGTGGTAGCACACACCTTTAATCCTAGCATTCCAGAGGCAGAAATCCATGTGTTCAAGGATACAGACAGGCATGGTGACTCATCACGCCTTTAATCCCAGAAAGCAAGCCTTTAATCCCAGGGAGTGGTGATAGAAAGCAGAAAGGTATATAAGGCATGAGGACCAGAAACTAGAAGCATTTGGCTGGTTAAGCATGTGGCTGGTTAAGCATTTGGCTAGTTAAGCATTCAGGCTTTTGAGCAGTATTTCAGCTGAGACCCATTCTGGATGAGGACTCAGAGGCCTCCAGTCTGAGGAGACAAGACCAGCTGAGGATCCGGCTAGGTGAGGTAGCTGTGGCTTGTTCTGTCTCTCTGATCTACCAGCATTGACCCCAATAACTGGCCTCGGGTTTGATTTTATTAATAAGAACTGTTAAGATTTCTGCTACACCAACACATCACAGAGAGGTTGCAGTCACATTTATTGCTGCAATAGTAACAATAGCCAAGACATCAAGGCAACTTAGATGCCCATCAACAGTTGAATGGATAAAGAAAATGTGGTACATGTACACAGGGAATTTTATGTAGATTTTTTAAGAAATTAAAACCATAGGCTGGGCGGTGGTGGTGCACGCCCTTAATCCCAGCACTTGGGAAGCAGAGGCAGGCAGATCTCTGTGAGTTCAAAGCTAGCCTGGTCTACAGAGTGAGTTCCAGGATAGTCAGAACTATTACACAGAGAAATCCTGTCTCAAAACACAAATAGGAAAAATAAGATCATGTCATTTGGAAAAACATGAATGGAACTGGAATCGTTATGCTAAATAAAGGGAGCCAGACTTGGAAAGTCAAATGCCACATTTTCTTTCACATGTGGAAACTAAATTTAAAATTGTGTGTGTTGTGGTGATGTATTGTGTCCCCCAATATACTGTGTCTCCCAATAACGTTTACCTGAGGATCGGAGGGAAAAGCCAGCTACTATGTTAACATAGAAGTCAGGCAATGGTAGCACACAACTTTAATCCTATTACTTGGGAGGCAGGGATCTGTCTGGATTTCTGTGAGTTCAAGGCCACACTGGGAAAAAAGTCAGGCATGATGACATATGCGTCTAATCCTAGCACTAACCATTAAAGGTCTAGAGGTCTGTACAGACAGACAGGAAGTGACAGAGCTGGGCAGGAAGAGGAAGTGATGTAGCTGGGCTGAGAGAGCAAATGAGAGAACAGAACAGAAAGCAGAAAGGCATGTAGGTGTGGGTAGACAGGAAGTAGCTTGCTTTGGAAGCTGCAGAGTTGGTGAGGTGAGGTTAGCTGCAGCTTTTCCTATTTCTCTGATCTTTCTCAGGCTTTAACCCCAATTTCTGGCTCTGAGTTTTTTATTAATAAGACCATTTAACAATTCATTTACTCTGTGTGTGGGGGGTTGTGTGTGTAGGTCATGAAATTTAAAGAGGATCATGGGATGGAGAAAACATTCTCTAGGAAGGTAAAAAAAAAAAAAAACAGAGAGTAATGGAACACATGTACCAGGAAAGCGAAAGCAGGGATTGAGAGAAGAAAAAGAACAAGTGGGTGGGGGAGGGAAAACAATGGGCGGGAGGGAAGTGATTGAGAACAAAGCATAATAATACATATGCACGGCACCCGATACTTTGTGCTGTAGCCTAAAATTCAGTAGAGGAATGAAATTATAGTATTTTCAGGAAAAATGGACAGAACTGGAAATCAAATCATACTAAGTAAAATAAACCAGACTCCGAAAGACAAATACGGCATGTTTTTTCTTATATGAAGAATGTAGATTTAAATTTACATATACATGTGTAGATACACACACAACATGAAACTAGAAGTGGGACTACAAGAAAGGAGGGAGAATTCTAAACAGAGAGGGGGGAACAAAGGGGTGCAATAAAATAGGTATGACATGAAAGCCGAAAAGGGGACTATTTGGCAGGGAGGTAGGGGATCAAAGAGGGAGTAGTGAGGTCAGGATGAAGCTAGACCAAGCTAGGCACCCCACAGACCAACACAGAACACCCAGATGGCACATCCACAGCCATCCTTAGCCAGGAAGAATGCATCCCATGGTCACTAGCCAGGATGCTTTGACTTTTTATAATACAGGAATTTTTCAGAAGAAGTACATCTAAGCCAAGATCAGTCAAAGGAAAATAAATAAATAAATAAATAAATAGATAAATAAATAAATAAAAAGGATGGGGTGGGGGTCAGAAAGCATGATTATTCCAGCACTCACGAGGCTGAGGCAGGAGAATCATGAGTTCAAACTAGACCCCCATGCAGAAAAAAATGTGCTATTTGTGAAGAGACATCCATTGAAAATATGATGTCTACTTTAATTTCCACCAACATTTGGGTGACAGACTTTGTCACACACATATACAAACATACTTGCACACATGCGTGTGCATGCAAAACCAAATAAGGAATCAATATACAGGTTACTTACTCATAAATGAGGGAATGCTACTATAGGTCAAAGTCTTTTCAATTTCTACATTTATCATCATCATCATCATTACGTGTGTGTGTGTGTGTGTGTGTGTGTGTGTGTGTGTGTGTGTGTGTGTATGATATTTGCAGGTGCATATGTAGAGGTCAAAGGGCAACTCCATGGAGTGGATTCTCTCCTCCACCTTTACATTGGTTCCAAGGATTGAACCCATGTTGCCAGGTTTGAATGGCAAACTCCTTTACCCACTGAATTGGAGCTGTCTGCATCATACCTAGCAAGCCATCTTTTGTATATACTAAAAAATATGTGGGAGAAATGTTATCCTGAGTAAATTATGCATAACTTTATGGCAAGAACAATTATCTACTATCAAATTCACAAGTTTTATTCTGTATGCTTCATTTTCTCATCTTTCTATTAAAATGAAAATGAGGGGCTGGAGAGATGGCTCAGAGGTTAAGAGCACTGGCTGCTCTTCCTGAGGTCCTGAGTTCAATTCCCAGCAACCACATGGTGGCACACAATCATCTGTAATGAGATCTGGTGCCCTCTTCTGGTTATACATGCTGTATACAAAATAAATAAATCTTTAAAAAAATGAAAATGAGAAAGGAGAAATAGAAAATGGTAATTTTCCTCAAAACAGAAATGCATGTTATAAAACACCTGGTAAGATAATTATGACAGATAAATTTGTAGTGAAATACAAACTTTTAAATCATCTCCATGGATCTGAAACACCTGGGCAAGAAAGCATTCCAAAGTCTTGATGGTCGTGTTTTCTGTGGAGAACAATAAAATTCTGGAACCTTTCTTGGGCTCTCCAAACAATTCAGGGCACTGCCTTTGATCTCAAAGCCTCAACAGCGTTTGGGTTCAGGTTTCCATAGAAACTGCCTTTATGTCCCATCATGTCTGTGTCACAGCCCAAAGAGCAGCTGCCAAGAGGCCGTAGGTGTGAATCCCAAGGGCTGAAACGACTCATTTTCCATGGAGACATTCCATCTTTGGAATTCACTTTTCAGTGGGTTTTACCAAGTGCAGGATATTGGCCTTCAGGCTATAGAATAAAGCCCAATTACTTGGTACTTCTGAGAATATTTTCTGGTAAAATAAATATCAAGTCACAGCCTTATTAAGATGAAATAGTTCGATTTAAATGCTCAAACTTCTCTGGCTTCCTTCTGCATGGCTCCAAGCACACCAAATGTGTGTTGAAAGCCTAATTAAGTCCTCCCATGTCTCCATGAACATTTTAATTCTGCCCAAATATTAAAGATTCCTTTGCAGATGCAAATGGCTTGGAAACAGGCAGCATTGACTTTGAATGTCTTTACATAGGGAGCCGGCGAGATGGCTCACAGGGTACAGGTGCTCGCCACCACACCTGATGACCTGGGTTTGATCCCTCAGAACCAACACAGTGAAAGGAAAAAATAGACAATGAAAGTTTTCTTCTGACCACTGCATAAATTGTGTATCCCACACACACAAAACTTACAAATAAAGTTGTTGTTTTTTGGTTTTGTTGGTTTTTTAATGAGCAAATGAGGCTCTTGGAGCTAGAATATTTATTTGTAGAGGGTCAAGTAAAAACTCAGAAATTGGGGGCTGGAAAGATGGCTCAGAGGTTAGGGACACTGGTTGCTCCTCCAGAGGACCCAGGTTCAATTCCCAGCACCCACATGACAGCTCACAACTGTCTGCAACTCCAGTTTCAGGGGATCCGACACCCTCACACAGAAGGTGCAGGGCCCCAGCTAAAGATTTCCAGCAGAATCTACAATTCAGTGTGAGAAGATCCCACCATCTTTAACAGAGGGAGGTTTCACGTGATGGAGAAAAGTATTAGGAAACACTAGTAAAAACGGGTGCTGTTGCACAGTGTGCTGACCGCACTAAATTATAATGTGTTCTATACTTAGAAAACGCTACAGAATAGGACTTTTAAGGTTTTCTCCAGAAAGAAATGATAAACATTTGAGAAGAAAGCTCTGTTTCCCCTGATTTCAACACTATACAATATATACAGGTATCAAAACATAAAATGGTATAAATGTGTATAACTTTTTTTATAAATTGATTCATTTATTTATCTCACATCCCAGATGCAGTTCCTCCTCCTTCCTCTTCTCCAAGTCCCTTCTCCAAACCTCCTCTCTGTTCCCACCCCCCAATACACTCCTCCGTTTCTGTTTAGGAAAGGGCAGCTCTCCCATAAGTATTAACAAAATACGGCTATCAAGTTTCAGTAAGACTAAGCACTTCCCTATGTATTAAGACTGGGCAAGACGGCCCAGTATAAGGAGTAGAAAGTCAACAAAATCGATAAATCCCTATCCAAACTAACTAAAAGGCAGATAAAGAATATCCAAATCAACAAAATCAGAAATTAAAAGGGGTCATAACAGACTCCAAGGAAATCTAGAAAATCATTAGATCATCCTTCAAAAACCTGTACGCCACAAAATTGGGAAATCTAAAAGAAATGGACAAATTTTTTGATAGATGGATGGATACCACTTACCAAAGTTAAATCAAGATCAGATAAGTAATTATATAGATCGATAACCTCTAAGAAAATGGAAGTAGTCATTAAAAGTCTCCCAAACAAAGTAAAAGCCCAGGACCAGACATTTTAATGCAGAATTCTACCAGACTTTCAAAGAAAAGCTAATACCAATACTCTTCAAATTATTCCACAAAATAGAAACAGAAGGAACATTTCCAAGTTCTTTCTATGAGGCCAGTTACCCTGATACGCAAACCACACAAAGATTAAACAAAGAAAGAGAATTACAGACCATTTTCACTCATGAACATTGATGCATAATAATCAATACAATACTGGCAAACTAAACCCAAGAACACATCAAAAAGATATCCACCATGACCAAGAAGACTTTATCCCAGAGATGCAAGGATGGTTCAACACACAATGTAATCTACCATATAAACAAACTAAAAAAAAAAAATGCATGATCATCTCCTTAGATGCTGAAAAGCTTTTGACAAAATTCAAACACCCCTTCGTGATAAAAGTCTTGGAGAGATCAGGAATACAAGGGACATACCTAAACATTATAAAAGCAATATACAGGAAGCTGACAGCCAACATCAAATTAAAGGGAGAGAAACTCAAAGCGATTCCACTACAATCAGGAACAAGACAAGGCTGTCCACTCTCTCCATACTTATTCAATACAGTACTTGAAGTTCTAGCCAGGGCAATAAGACAACTAAAGGAAATCAAGGGGATACAAATTGGGAAGGAAGAAGTCAATGTATCATTATTCACAGATGATATGATAGTATACATAAGTGACCCCCAAAACTATACCAGGGAACTCCTGCAGTTGATAAACACCTTTAGTCAAGTGGCTGGAAACAAGATTAACTAAAAAAAAATTGTTTGTATTCTATATGCAAATGATAAATGGGCTGAGAAAGAAATCAGGGAACCAACACCCTTTACAATAGCCTCAAATAATATAAAATATCTTGGTGTAATGCTAACCAAGCAAGTATATAACTTTTTTTGTAGTTGATCTTGTATCCTGCTACTTTACTGAAGGAGTTTATCAGCTGTAGGAGTTCCCTGGTAGAGTTTTTGGGGTCACTTATGTATACTATCATATCATCTGCAAATAGTGAAAGTTTGACTTCTTCCTTGCCAATTTGTATCCCTTTGATCTCCTTTTGTTGTCTTATTGCTCTAGCTAGAACTTCTAGTACTATATTGAATAGATATGGGGAGAGTGGACAGCCTTGTCTTGTTCCTGAATTTAGTGGTATCACTTTGAGTTTCTCTCCATTTAATTTGATGTTTGCTGTTGGCTTGCTATAAATTGCTTTTATTATGTTTAGAAATGTTCCTTATATTCCTGATCTTTCTAAGACCTTTGTCATAAAGGGGTGTTGGATTTTGTCAAAGGCTTTTTCAGCATCTAAGGAGATGATCATGTGGTTTTTTTCTTTCAGTTTGTTTATATGGTGTATTACATTGACTGATTTTTGTATGTTGAACCATCCTTGCATCCCTGGGATGAATCCTACTTGGTCGTGATGGATGATTGTTTTGAATTATTCTTGGATTCGGTTTGCCAATATTTTGCTGAGTATTTTTGCATCAATGTTCATGAAGGAGATTGGTCTGTAGTTCTCTTTCTTTGCTGCATCTTTGTGTGGTTTGGGTATCAGGGTAATTGTAGCCTCATAAAAATAGTTTGGTAGTGTTCCTTCTGTTTCTATTGTGTGGAACACTTTGAAGCGTATTGGTATTAGTTCTTCTTTGAAAGTCTGGTAGAATTCTGTACTGAAACCATCTGGTCCTGAACTTTTTTTGGTTGGGAGACTTTTGATGACAGTTTCTATTTCTTTAGGGGTTATTGGTTTATTTAAATGGTTTATCTGGTCTTGATTTAATTTTGGTATGTGGTATTTATCCAGAAAATTGTCCATTTCTTCCTGGTTTTCCATTTTTGTGGAGTACAAGTTTTTGAAGTATGATCTGATGATTCTCTTGTTTCCTTGTTGTCTGTTGTTATGTCTCCCTTTTCATTTCTGATTTTGTTAATTTGGGTACTCTCTCTTTGCTTTTTGATTAATTTGGCTAGGGGTTTGTCTATCTTGTTGATTTTTTCAAAGAACCAACTCTTTGCTTCACTGATTTTTTGTATTGTTCTCTTGTTTTCTATTTCGTTGATTTCAGCCCTCAATTTGATTATTTCCTGGCATCTATTTCTCCTGGGTGAGTTTGTTTCTTTTTGTTCTAGAGCTTTCAGTTGTGCTGTTAATTCAATGGTATGGGATTGCTCCATCTTCTTTATGTGTGCATTTAGAGCTATGAATTTTCCTCTTAGCACTGCTTTCATAGTGTCCCATAAGTTTTGGTATGTTGTACTTTCATTTTCATTGAATTCTAGGAAATCTTTAATTTCTTTCTTTATTTCTTCCTTGACTCATTGATGTTTCAGGTGGGTATTATTCAGTTTCCATGAGTTTGTGGGTTTTCTATAATTTTTGTTGTTGTTGAGGTCTAACTTTAAGGCATGGTGGTCTGATAAAATACAGGAGGTTATTCCAATTTTTTGTATCTGTTGAGATTTGTTTTGTGTCCAAGCATGTGGTCAATTTTTGAGAAGGTTCCATGGGGTGCTGAGAAGAAGGTATATTCTTTTGTGTTAGGATGGAATGTTCTGTAGATATCTATTAAGTCCATTTGAGTCATAACATCTGTTAGGTCCTTTATTTCTTTGTTAAGTTTCAGTCTGGTAGATCTGTCTTTTGGTGAGAGTGGTGTGTTAAAATCTCCCACTACTAATGTGTGGGGTTTGATGTGCATTTTAAACTTTAGTAGTGTTTCTTTTATGAATGTGGGTGCTTTCGTATTTGGAGCATAAATGTTTAGAATCGAGACTTCATCTTGGTGGATTTTTCCCGTGATAAATATGTAATGTCCATTCTGATCTCTTTTGATTGATTTTAGTTTGAAGTCTATTTTATTAGATATTAGGATAGCTACATCAGCTTGTTTCTTGGGTCCATTTGCTTGGGAAGCCTTTTCCCAACCCTGTACTTGGAGGTAGTGTCTGTCTTTGAAGTTAAGGTGTGTTTCTTGTATGCAGCAGATGGATGGGTCCTGTTTTCTTATCCATTCTGTTAGCCTGTGTCTTTTTATAGGTGAGTTGAGACCATTGATATTAATGGATATTAATGACCAGTGATTGTTAATTCCTGTTATTTTTGTGGTTGTGTTGTGTTGCCCTTCTTTGGTGTATGTTGGTGTAGGATTATCTATTGCTTGATTTTTCGTGGATGTGTTTAGCTTCTTTGGGTTGTATTTTCCCTTCTAGTGCTTTCTGTAGGGCTGGGTTTGTGGACAGGTATTGATTAAATCTGGTTTTATCCTGAAATATTTTGTTTACTCCGCCTATGGTGATTAAGAGTTTTGTTGGGTATAATAGTCTGGGTTGGCATCCGTGGTCTCTTAGTGTCTGCATAAGATTTGTCCATAATCTTCTAGCTTTCATAGTCTCTATTGAGTAGTCTGGTGTTATTCTGATGGGTTTGCCTTTATATGTTACTTGGTCTTTTTCCTTTGCGGCTCTTAATGTTTTTTCTTTGTTCTGTGTGTTTAGTGTTTTGATTATTATGTGGCGAGGGGACTTTTTTTTGGATCCAGTCTATTCGGTGTTCTGTAAGCTTCTTGTATCTTCATAGGTATTTCTTTCTTTAGGTTAGGAAAGTTTTCTTCTATGATTTTGTTGAATATATTTTCTGTGCCTTTGAGTTGGTATTCTTCTCCTTCTTCTATCCCTATTATTCTTAGGTTTGGTCTTTTCATGGTGTCCCAAATTTCCTGGACGTTTTGTGTTACGACTTTTTTGTCTTTAGTGTTTTCTTTGACTGACAAATCTATTTTCTCTATTGTGTCTTCAGTGTCAGAGATTCTCTGTTCCATCTCTTGCAATCGGTTGGTTATACTTGTTTCTATAGTTCCTGTTCGTTTAGTCAGGATTTCTATTTCCAGCTTTCCCTCAGCATGTGTTTTTTTTATTGTCTCAAATTCATTTTTCAGATCTTGGAATGTTTCTTTCATCTGTTTAATTGCTTTTTCTTGGCTTTCTTTGATTTCTTCCCATTTTTTGTTTGTTTTTTCTTCCATTTCTTTAGGGGAGTTTTTTTATTTCCTCTTTAATGGAGTTTTTCATTTCCTCTTTAAGGGAAGTTTTTATTTCCTCTTTAATGGAGTTTTTCATTTCCTCTTTAAGGGAAGTTTTTATTTCCTCTTTGAGGGAATGTTTTATTTCTTCTTTAAGGGCCTCTATCATCTTCTTAAAGTCATTTTTAGGGTTGATTTCTTCTGTTTCTTCTGTCTTGGTATGTTCAGGTCTTGCAGGTGTAGAATCACTAAGTTCTGATGTTGCCATATAGGTCTTTATATTGTTGCCTGTATTTTTGCACTGGCATCTACTCATCTCTTCCTCTGCTCGGTGCAGGTGGTGTCTGTGTCTGAGAGTGCCTCCCTTGTTCTGATTTTTAGTCTTGGTTCAGTAGGAGTTCTTGGTTAAATTGGTGCTATTGGGCTGTTTCTTCAGGGGCAGCTGATCTCAGTCGGTGAAGTATATACTTATGATTCTGGTGATCTGGTTTGGTGGCTGGGCAGCGCCTTCTTCTGTGTTTCCAGGTCACGTTTTGTTCATTCGCCAACTCCTCAGCTGATCTCGTTTCTTCAGACTTCAAACTGTAGGCATCTGAGTCCTCTCCCAGATGGATTTCAGCTGAGCAGGGTAGTCTCGCCAACACCTCCAAGTTGTTGGGTTTCACAGGATCAGCAGCTGGGCCCTGGGTTGTACTCAGGTCCTCAAGTCCGTCCCAGGGAGATAGCTTCTTCCCCGGGTGTTGGGGTTAGAGGCGTCCCTGTTCCAAGCTGTGTCTGCTTGTCTCCGCCGCCTGGCCTGTCTACCTCTGCGGACCGCCGCCGCCGGGCCTGTATGTCTCTGCCGGCTGCCGCTGGGCCTGTATCAAGTATATAACTTTTTATCAATTGAAAAAAATAATTAAAAAAAAAACTCTTTTTGGAGGAAGGGGAAAACGTAATTAGAATATATTTTATGAAAAATATCTATTTTCAATAAAAGAATAAAAAGGTCAAAGGTAGTTTAAAAAATGTTTTTACTGAATTTTTTTTTTATTTTGAGTGTATGCATGTTTGCCTTCATGCATATCTGTGCACTATGTATACCTGGTGCCCCTAGGGGCCAGAAGAGGGTGTTAGATAGCCCTGGACTAGAGTTACAGATGGTTGTGGACTCACCTATGGGTGCTGGGAATCAAACTCAAGTCCTCAGGAAGAGAGCCAGTGCCCTTAACTGTTGAGAGAATTCTGCCACTGGTCAGATAACCAATCGCAAGGGGCAGCTTGGCCCAGGGTTGGAGTTTGTATTAGAAAGTACATGACCTGGATGGCCAGGCAGTGGTGGCACACACCTTTAATCCCAGTACTCGGGAGGCAGAAGCAGGTGGATCTCTGCGAGTTCGAGGCCAGCCTGAACTACAGAGTGAGTTCCAGGAAAGGTGCAAAGCTACACAGAGAAACCCTGTCTTGAAAAAAACAAACAAAACAAAACAAAAAAAGTACATGACCTGGGGACCAGGATCTATGCGGAAGCCATGGAAGTGCAGCTTGGTGACCTTCTCCATCGCCCATTGGGAAGGAGTGACAGGAGTAGGTGATATCTGTGCCCTCAAAGGGACCAGTGAGATCGCTGCTATGCAGCCTGGACTATTTTTTTGGACCTGTAATTATTGTGCATGGATTTTGTCAATCAATAAAGGTAACGCATTTTCCCCAAGTATCTTTGAATACTTAACCTCAGAGCCACCACCTTATCATACCCCCACAAAAGAAAAAAAACCTAACAAACAACAACAACAACACCTATCTTGAACAGATAAAGAAGCCCATTTTTTTCCCACCATATGTATGCCTTGTAGTCTTTGAGTCTTCAGAATCTACAGGGTTTATGTGAAATTTGTCTTGCTACTGGGGTACCTGCTGCCTGCTCTCTCTGTTTTCTGCTGAAGGACTAGATGTTTCTGACATCCCTACTCGGCTCTTCAAAGTCTGAAATAGAGTAAGATGAAGATGGCCTTGCTTGGGAACCCCAACTGTGTCTTGCGGGAGCCCTGTGAACATGGGATTGGTGACTTAAAGTGATTTCTGATTTCCAGATTGTCGGTGGCACAAAGAAGTACACACTATGGCAGAGCAGCATTTAATAAAAGGTGACCCTGCTGTGGACCTCAGCTTCCACAGTCCTTCCCAGCATGCCCAGGACAGAGGCAATCACATCTAAGCTTTATGTTTGCATGCACAGTTCTTTAAACACTCTCTTCTCCTGTGTTTTGATGTCTATAAACACAACCAAAAGAATTCAAAATCAGATCTGGAGAGATGGCTGGGCAGATTGGAGCACTTGCTGCTCTTCCAGAGGACTAGGATTCGGTTCCCAGCACCCACACGGTAGCTTGCAACCATCAAAATCCAGTTCCAGGGGATTCAGCACCCTCTTCTAGACCAGGCACACATAAAATACACATACATACATGCAGGCAAAATGCTCATAAAAAAATAAATCTGCCGGGCGGTGGTGGCACACGCCTTTAATCCCAACACTCAGGAGGCAGAGCAAGGGGAATCTCTGTGAGTTCGAGGCCAGCCTGGGCTACCAAGTGAGTTCCAGGAAATACGCAAAGCTACACAGAGAAACCCTGTCTCAAAAGACCAAAATAAATAAATAAATAAATAAATCTAAAATATTTTGAGTTCAAAATGAATCTTATTTATGTAGATGTGAAGGTGTAAGATGATCAAAGTGAAATAAGTAAAAGCTTGGAACAGATATCTACCATGTTAAATAACCTCAATGTCAGAATCCAACAGTTCCTTAGTGCAAGAACTACTTAAGTCAAGGCATAAAAGCCATGTGATCATTTCAATGGGCGCTAAGAAGAAAGTTTTCAAACAAAGACAAGAGCTTGGTATCAGAGTCAGAGGGCCAGGGATAGAGAACTCTGTGCAAGGCCAAGCCCTGGGCTCAGTCTCTAACACTCAGATGCTGAGTAAGCTTGAATAAGTAACTAAATATGAGTACATGTCTGTAATTCCAGAATTTAAGAAGCAAAGGCAGGAAGGAGTTCAAGGCCAGCCTTGGCTATATAGTGAGTTTAAGCCACCCTGAGTTACCATGAGGCCCTGTATCATGAAAAAAAGAAAAAAGGAAAGAAAGAAAGAAAGAAGAGAGAGAGAGAGAGAGAGAGAGAGAGAGAGAGAGAGAGAGAGAGGAAGGAAGGAAGGAAGGAAGGAAGGAAGGAAGGAAGGAAGGAAGGAAGGAAGGAAGGAAGGAAGGAATACAGGGAGGGAGGGAAGGAAGGAAGGAATACAGGGAGGGAGGGAAGGAAGGAGGGAGGGAAAAAAGTGACATGAGACCCAAATAAACATTCAATATGCAAACAAGAAAGTATTCTAAAATAATGTCAATGTATTAAGCATAAATCTTTATGGTTGTTTCTACAAACAATAAATACACAAAGACATCTAATATCACCCTTGATCTGGTGTAGCTACGAAAACACAGAAGACGAGCATACCTCTCCCTCTCCAGCTGCTTCTCAGAGGAAAGATTGTGGACATCATGCATGCTGTCCCTACCATCCTATGCCTTTTTCTTCATCGCACTCACTACTAAATGGTATTGCAGTGTGTGTCCTCTCTTAGTTTACTCTGTTGTCTGAACCTCATTATGACAGTGACCATTTTTCATAGATGCAGCAAACCCCTTCCCCCAGTACCTAGAACCATGAACACCTGGCACAGAGAAGGACTCCACAATATTGATCAAATGCAACAACTGAAAAGTCCAAATGGGTAAAAATTATTCTGAACTTAATCTACATTAAAAATATAATTATTTTGTGGTAATTAGAAGACTTTACTAAAGATTAATATTTAACTGAAATGAGTAATTAAGCCTACTTCATAATGGAAAGGCAGACACTGATAAAAACTCAACAACAGCACCTAAAGTTATCAGAATTCATTTAAAAAAAAAAACTTAATCAAGGTGGCAGTGGTGTACACCTTTAATCCCAGCACTTGTGAGGCAAAACCAGGCGGATCTCTGTGAGTTTGAGGCCAGCCTGGTCTACAGAGCGAGATCCAGGACAGGCACCAAAACTACACAGAGAAACCAAACCTGTCTCAAAAAACAAAAACAACAACAAAAACTTAATATATTGAAACCTCAGTAGTATAAAATATGGGAGTAAATAGATTATTATTCAAAAAAGGGTGTGAGAGCATAAAAACCTTGAAGCAAGCAAAGAAACTATTTCATAAATCTACTTATTAAATTTGACTGAATGTGGCCACTAGGATTCCTGTGCTCCAGTGATGACTCCACACCGATGCATACATGGGCAGTTCTAACAGGACATAATGGGTTATTTAAAAAAATACATGAAGTTGGGAAGAGGCTATGTTGAGGGTGCTATGGGGGAGCTGTAGAGAGGAAATGGCAGGTAAGAATCATCATGTGTCATTGTATATGTGTGTGAAATTCTCAAGAATAAAAAAAAATAGGGGCTGGAGAGATGGCTCAGTGGTTAAGAGCACTGGCTGCTCTTTTAGAGGTCCTGAAGTCAATTCCCAGGCACCACATGGTAGCTCATGACCATCTCTAGTAGTATCTGAAGCCCTCTTCTGAAGGCATGCATGCAGATAGAACACTAATATAAATAAATAAATAAATAAATAATCTTTTTTAAAGAAAAATTATATATTGCTTATATTCATAAGATACATATATAATGTGTATGTGTATGAGTGTGTGTGTATCTTGTAAAAGTGCCCAACATGTGGTCTAGAGAGATGGCTCAGTGGTTAAGAGCACTGGCTGCTCTTGCAGAGGACCCAGGTTCAATTCCCAGCACCCACATGGCAGCTCACAACTGCTTGTAACTCCAGTTCCAGGGTATCTGACACCCTCACACCAATGTACATAAATAAAATAAAATTAATTATTAAAATATATTTTTAAATGCCCAATGTATAGTTAAAATTCTTGTTAATAGAATGAGATAGCCTCTCATACGTTGATGGTGGAAAGGGAAATTGGTAAAATTTCATATTTAATAAGATTCAGTAAATCGTCTAGAAACCATTCCTAAAGAAGTAACTAAATGTGCCTGAAATTGCCATATGTGGTTTCTTGTCAAATCATATTTTCATTTTTAGCATATATTAATTATCAAAATAATGGGTTTCATTTTGACATTGTCAAATACATGCAACATTCAACTCATCAAAGCATGGTAACATCATTTGGAGTGATGGAGATGGATGCACAGCCAAGATGCTTTCTGTGCATTCATGACAGCCAGAGTCTAACTCCTGGTGCCTACGTAATAAGCTGGGCATTCCCACAATGCCTGTAACTACAGCTCGAGGGATCTCATGTCCTCTTCTGCCCTCTACGTTTGTACACACAGGTATGTACGCACACATAGATGTGCATACAGACACACAGAAATAAATACTGATTAAAAATTAATTTAAAATGTCACTAGATACACACACACACACACACACACACACACACACACACACACACACACACCCCTGTAAGCACAGCACTTGGGAAGCAGAAGTAGGAGGATGGGAGTTCAAGGTCATCCTTTGCTACTAAATAAGTCTGAGGACAGCATGGGCAATATGAGAACTTGACTTCAAAATTTGTATCTAAGGATATTTTGCTTTGGGAAGGAGGCTCTACTTTTGTTTCCACAGTAAGCAAGAGGCCGTGGATTTGTTACAGCTGCCCAGTGGGTCATGGTAACTGTTATTCTTGCTGGATAACTGTTTGTTATATGTAATTTTACTATGTTAAAGTTAAAACCTTCCTTTTTGATTAGACATAAAAAAGGGGGGGAGTGCTGTGGAATGTCTTTCTGAATGCTGTGAATATGTGTTGCTCTGATTGGTTGATAAACAAAGCTGTTTGGCCAATAGTGAGGCAGAATAAGGTCAGGCAGTACACTCAAACTGAAGAGAGAGGAAGAAAAAGGGTGAAGGGAGACTCTGCGAGCAGCCGCCAGGAGAAGCAAGATGTGAAAGTACCGGGAAACCACAAAGCCATGTGGCAATGCATAGAATAATAGGAATGTGTTGGATTGCATTTTAAGAGTTGGTTAATAATGTGCTGGAGTCATAGACCATACAGTTTGTAATTAATATTAAGCCTCTGAGTGATCATTTTATAAGCAGCTACAGGACCTCAGGGCTGGGTGGGACTGGAGAAACTTCCGTCTACATGAACACTGAGGTTGTAGCTCAGTCGGTAGAGGGCTTGCCTATTATGCACAAAGCCCTGGTTCCCACCCCTAAGGCATAGAACTGGGCACAGTGTTGCATGTCTATAATCACAGAGCTCTGGGTACTGGATGCAGGGGATGAGAAAAGTCCAAGGTGAGGTCACAGAATAGGCTACATGAGACCTCACCTCAAAAACAAAAATAAACATCTTGCGCCAGACAGGCCTGCACAATGTCGGGCCTGTCAACATCAGGCCTGCCAACATTCCATCATCCGTAAGGGGCGGTCCTATGACGCCTCACCTCTTCCTGAAGGACTACTGGAAGTTACAAGTTGTTGAGGGGTGCGCCATTTTCCTCAGTGCTATAGTCACTGATAATTGGTCCTTGCTCCAGAAACCACCCCCTCCCAACGCTCGTGCTGGAAAATCTAACCGCGACGGGCCCCACACAAATAGAGGACATGAAATTGGGGAGGGGACTTGCCGAGAAGAAGAGCTCCAGCAGCAGAGGAAGCGGGAGGAGAGGTGAGAAGAGGGGATTAAAAACAACTAGAATTCATGACATAAATGTACGGAAATGTCAAGCAATGAAAAAGAAATTGTCAACACGAAATTAGGTCGTTTGGAGGTGGGACTCCAAAGAATATGCTGTGGCGAGCTTCCTCCTGCACACCTCAAGTGCCGGTACACAGGGATTTTACCAAGAGCAAATACAAAAACAAGTAGGGCTTGGGGACAGCATCTCTCTCAGACACTACATCAAATAAAAAGTCCAGTGCCGGGAATAAGTTACCTCTTTTTTTGCGTTTTTGGTCAGTAAGGTCACCCAGACCCCTCAAAATGTGACAGGCTATTGCTGTTGCTCCTGTAACCCTCTAGAACTTGATGGTGAGAGCCTACTGCTGAACATGCCACTTGCTTGAGTCATAGGACATGCAGACACTAAACTGGAACTGACCTAGAAGCTTCATCACTATTGGGTAGCTTTCGTAGTCCTGGAAGGTTCTATTTATGCTACTGAGAGAGAAAAAAATTATTAAACAATTTTGCCCAGCTGAGACTACTGGGAGCTAAAATAAGATTTGCCTGATTAACTGTGACTACTAGTTCAATGGTGGCATGGATGTTAAGGAGATAACTAACCACTTTCTGACTAACTGATCACTCTTTTAAAAGCTTGCTTCACAAGAGAGGGACTCATGCCTGGAACTGACAGAGCCCAAAACCTATGACTGAATAGGTCATAGGCCCTAGGAGAAAAGTTAAGACTATTATTCTGCTGAAAGGACATGATAATAACCTGCCCTCTGTGTTCTTATCATTATACCCATAGATTGGTGCGTCCTTCATCTTTCATCAGAGAAGCTTCTTTATGTCGTAGGTGGCAATTAACACAGAGACTCATGAATGGTCAATGTGTAGAGAACAAGACAATGTAAGGCTCAGAGATCGTTGGGGAAGAAGAGAGGCAAAAGACTGTAAGAGCCAGAAATAGTGGCTATCTGTAGAGAAACATTATTTGCTGCACATGACAGGGCTGTGGTACACATGAACTCCCACGCACTGTAACTGCATACATACGACCTGCACAAAATCTCAGCAAGGGTGATGGAAGGGCTCATCACGTCCCACCCTTAGCAGAGAAATTATTGGCAATTAACAGCTGCTGGGGAAGTGAGAGTCAAGTTTTAGTCAGGGCAGTGGCCCCTGATCATCTACCCATGCTCCAGGAGATGGTCATTCATCCAAGCACATACAGATAGCACTCAGTGGGCTCAGTATAAATTAAAAAATAAATAAATAAAATGAAGTTTGGAGGGAGGAAGGGTGGCGGATTAAAGGAGCAATTGCAGAGAAGGGGTGGATTTGATGGAAACACATTCTATGCATGTGTGAAATTCCCAACGTAAAATTTTTAAAGGGGCTAGAGAGATGGTTTCAGTAGTTAAGTATTGCTCTCGGAGAGGACCTGAGTTCCATTCCTAGCAGATACGTCAGGCAGCTCACAAGCATCTAAAACTCCAGTTCCAGAGGATCTGTTATGACTGCACAGTGATGAAAGTATCCAAGGTACCTGAGTCCACAGGCAGAACTCTCCCGGGGCAGGAGATACAGCCTAGAACTCAAGGGTCTGTGGTGCCAATCAGAAAGAAGTCACTGGTAGACAATAGAAGAATGTAGGTGTGTATGCAGGTGACCGTGTAGAAAACCCAGACAAAATCCTGACTATCTGCCCTCTGATAGCTTACAGTCCCGTCACTATGTGGATGTTTAACAGTTGGTTTGTGTTTTGTAGACACAGCCTGTTACAGAGGTAAGATTTTTTTAATTGCACGGTAATAGATCATTTGATAAAATCATTTTCAGCCAACACATTACACAGACATACACATGCTCATCTGAGCATGCACACAGAAAACATCTCTGCGTTACAAAAGTTCTTGGATTTATTTTGTATATCAAAAGAAAAGGAAAGAAAAAAAGCTAGCTAGCTAGCTCTCTCTGTAGGACAGAGGAACTAGAGCAGGAGTTATGTAAGTAATGATGCTAGGCAGCACAGAACTACTCTGAGACTTAGGAATTACACCCAAGAATGTGAGAGCATAGAATGGTCCCTGACAACCAAGAAGGAAGAAATTACCTTATTATGGGGAAAGGAATTTCAGTTTGGCTATGAAAGCTGAACCGGGACTGAATAAAGTAAGAGAACTGGAGACAGAGACCAGGGTGGGTCCCATACCTGCCCATCCCACAGCATCCTCTCTGTCCTGGCTAGTTATTGTCAGACTGACACAGTGAGAGTAATCTGAGAGGGGGAAATGCCTCCATCAGATTAGCCTGTGGGTAAAGCTGTGGGACATTTTCTTTTTTTTTTTTTATCTTTTTTCTTTTCTTTTCTTTTCTTTCTTTCTTTCTTTTTTTTTTTTTTTTTGTTGTTGTTGTTGTTTTCGAGACAGGGTTTCTCTGTGTAGCTTTGCGCCTATCCTGGAACTCGCTTTGTAGACCAGGCTGGCCTCAAACTCACAGAGATCCACCTTGCTCTGCCTCCTGAGTGCTGGGATTAAAGGCGTGTGCCACCACCGCCCGCCGGGACATTTTCTTGATGGATGTGGGAGGACCCAACCCACTGTGGGCAGTGCCACCCCTGGGCTGGGGATCCTGGGTGTTATAAGAAAGCAGGCTGAGCTAGCCATGAGAAGTGAGCCAGTAAGCAGCCCTTCTCCATGGCCTTGCTTCAGTTCCTGCCTCCAGGTTCCTGCCTCGAGTTCCTGCCCTGACTTCCTTCAGTGATGGACTATGGGATGGAAGCGTAAACCTTTCTCCCCAAAATGCTTTTGGTGTTTTAGTTTTATTACAGCAATAGAAACCCAAACTAATCTCCATGGAAGGATCTAAAAAATTGTCTTAAGTGCCATAGTCAAGCCACCAACAAGCTCAAAGCTGTATGTATAGCATTGACAGTCTCTACATGTTTTTTTGTTTTTGTTGTTTGTTTTGTTTGGGTTTCTGTTTTGTTTTGACAGTGTCTCTCTCTATGTAGCCCTGGCTGTCCTGGAACTCCTATGTAGACCAGGCTGCCCTGGGACTCCACCTGTTTTACCTACTGAGTGCTGGAATTAAAGGCAGGCACTACCACACCCATTTTAGAATCATATTTAAGTGTTAGTATAGACACATTAAAGAACCCAAAATCATTTTTTGTTTCCTTTCTGAAGCAGAATGGACAGAGAAAAACTAATTGATTTCAAAAGCCTTGAGAGGCTGTGATTCTGCAGGCTGCAGAGAGATCGTGATCTGACAGTGTCGGCTGCCCTCTGCTGGTCGTTTTGATAAAGCCCAGTTACTCCGAAATAATCATCCATTTGTCACGAAGAAACCTAAACGAGTTTCATTGGCTCACAGTGAAATGGGCAATGTAGAGCTGTACTTAGAATTAAGAGACTAAATTGAGTTGCCAAGTTAGTCTAACATTAGACTTCTTTTTACCTGCAGATAACACAGCCCTTCTGCTGAAAAAGTCGACAGTAGTAGCAAGTTGGAATCTGGAAGTGTGTGGACTGGGCGTCACCTCGGGCTCCATGTGATCTCGCATGCTATGCTTAGTCAGTCTGCATCAGTACTTGTGAGGTCCCTGACCACAAAACCCCAAGGTCTGAACACTCCTGTCCCTGCTGGTCTCTCAAGGCCCTCCCAGATGGACACAGCATAGTGGTGTACACTTGGAGTTCCAGTACTCAAGAGGCTAAGGCAGGAGGATCCCAAGTTCAAAACCAACTTGAACTACATAATGAGACCCTGTATTTTTTTTAGGGTGGAGCTGGAGAGATGGCTCCGCAGTTTAAAGCCATTGTTGTTCTAGCAGAGGACCCAGGTTCGATTCCCAGCACCCATATGGTAGCTTATAGCCATCTGTGGCTCCAGTACTAGGGGATGCAACCTCTTCTTATGGCCTCCATGAAACCAGGCCTGCACATGTTGCATACATCCATGTAGGCGAAACACATATACATACGGGATAAGTAAATCTAAAAAATGAATCAATTAAATAAATAAATAAATAAACACCCCTGGGGACTGGAGTGAAGGCTTAGTGGATAAGAGCACTTACTGCTCTTGATGGGGACCCAGGTTCAACTTCCAGCACTCGCATGGCAGCTCACAACTGTCAGGGACTCTAGTTCTAGTTTATTCAATGTCCTCGTCTGAGCTCCTTAGGCACCAGACACATACGGGCCACACATACATGCAACAATTCATACACATAAAAATAAATATATGGTTCTTTTCAAAAATTAAAAAAAAAAACAACTTAAAGTGCCAGGAAGAACTGACAGATGGGATTTCATCAAATTAAAAAGTTCTGCACAGCAATGGAAACAATTACCAGAGCGAAGAGAGGACATACAAAATGGGAGAGAATATTTGTTCATCAGTCAGGGGGTTAATATCCAGAATACACAAAGAAATTAAATATCAATAGAACAAACAATCCAACCAATATATGGCCAGATGAACTGAACAGAGAAAAGTCCAAGGGATCAATAACTACAGAGGGTGGGTGCTGCATTGGGTACGTACAAATCGAAACTACAAGATTCTGCCTTAAGCCCAGCCAGCATGGTCATCATCATAAAACATCAATGCTGATGAGAGCAGGCCAGGGGGACTGGCCATAGCAGAGTTCTAAGAACGGAGATCGGTACAGCCACTATGAAAACTAGTTTGGGAGCACTCCAAAGAGCTAGAAATGGAGCTTACAGATGCCCTAACCATATCCTATCCAGGCCTGTCCCACAAAGAACCAACAGCAGACTGTCATGGGGATGCTGGAATGCACATGCTCCTCCCAGCGCGACTCACAACCGTCAGATTATGGAAACAGCCTGGGTAGCCATCACCGGATGAACGGATGAAGGAAATGTAGTGTCTATACGCGCAACCATAAAGAACAAAATAGTATCATTTGTGAACAGGTAGGTGGAACCGGAGAAGGTCATCTGGAGGAAATGAACTGGAGTCAGGAGGACAAACAGCACATTTTCTCTCACACTCAGTAAGCAGAGTTTAAGGTAGGAAAGAAAAGGGGATGACTGGAGTAGACTTCAGAAAGACCAGAGAGGGGACTAGGCTGTGAACGTGACCCAAATACACCGTGCATATGTGTGACAATGCTATAATGACGTCTGTTATTTTGGGTAACTACTAAACACTGTTTTTCCCTTCTGACTTTTTTGGGGGTCGGGATTCTACTATATAGCCTAGGCTGGACTCAAATTCACCATCCTCCTGCCTCGCCCTCCTGAGTGTCCTGAGATTGCAAGCATGAACCATCACACCCAGCTCAATATACACTCATTTTTGTTTGTTTGTTTGTTTGTTGTTTACTTTTAAAGGATGGGATCTCATGCAGCCCAGAGTGGTCTCAAACTCCCTGTGTAGCTGAGAAGTTACTTGAACTCCTCATCTTCTTTCCTTCACTTCGAATGCTGGGACTCCCAGCATGCACCACTGTGTCCATCTGATACTGGTTTAAATGCTTAACGTTCTTTACCTTTCGAGTCTAAACTAAGGATGTGCACCTTCATTTCACTGTGCCACTAAACAAACAAACAAGCAAAAATACTCAAATGATAAGGTTAACTGATGGCAGGTATTTGAGGCGTGAGGACCATGAACTAGAGCTGGTTAAACTTTCAGGCTTTCCAGAAACAATTCAGCTGAGATCCATTTGGATGAGAACTCAGAAACTTCCAGTCTGAGGAAACAGGATCAGCTGAGGAATTGGCCAGGTGAGGAAGCTGTGGTTTGTTCTGCTTCTCTGATCTTTCAGCGTTCACCCCAATACCTGGCTCCAGCTTTGTTTTTATTAATAAGATTTTTCAAGATTCGTGCTACAGTTAACCTAATAAAAATGTTGTTTCTCTATACTCGAGAGATGAAATTCAAAGGGCAAGCATAAGGTTGGCAGTGTATATGCAACCAAAGAAGGCTAGGTGTCTAACAGAAAAGGCTTCTGTACATGCCCACTCCACAAATAGCATATGTTCACACACACAGAAGAAAGACATCCTATCACAAACAAACACTGCCAATTGCCAGCTTTGTTTTGGCTTAGTTTGGACTGGTTAGGTCTGGTGTTTGAGAGGAGGTCTCAAATGCAGCCTAGGCTGACAAGTGAATTCTTTTCTAATATGCTGTTTAGTTATTTGCTTTTTGAAAACCCCAAACATGAGAGTACTGTGTTTAGATCATTTCCCCCTTCCTCTTCTCTCTCTAGCTCTTCCCATGTCCCATGAATTCCCTCGCAAATGCATGGCCTCTTATTCTTTAGCTATTAGTGTTACATGTGCACATACACATACAACCTCAGTGTTGCTTGTGTGCACGCATGTTTAGGGCTGACCCCTTGGACTGCATAACCTACCAGGGAGCTCATTCCTGGAGAAGGTTGACTCGACTCTCAGTCTTTAGCTCTTCAGCTAGGGGTGGGATCTAGTGAGATGTCTCCTACCCATGCTGACATGTAAACTGGTGTTACCACTGTCCAAGTCTTGCTTAGGCAGCCGTTTGGTTGAGATTTCATGGGGGCAGCTTCCTCATCATACGTAGAAGACACTACCTCTCAGCAGACGTCCGGGTCCCCTGCTTCTTACGATCTTTCTCCCCATTCTTCCGAGAAGCTATAGATGCATCAATCAGGTACAGCACTCCACAATCAGCTGTTCTCAAATTCTCCCCAGTTGTGGTTTGCTGTAATGGTCTCCTGCTGCAAAGCCCAGCTTCTCTGACAAGGGGGTGAGAGCTACACGCACGTATCTGGGACTGATTTTAGAGCTACACATGTCTGGGACTGATTCTTCGGCAGGCACTGAGATTACAGATGCGTACCTCCTCGCCTGGCTTAGTGATGAGGGTTTTTGTTGTTGTTAAAGATTTAGTTTTGGTGTGTGTGTGCACGAGCGTGTATTTGAATGCCATGTGTGTATGGGTACCCCCAGACGCCAGGAAAGGGTGCCCTTGAGGTTGGAGTTTGGGAGCCACCACACATGCATGCTGGGAACCAAACTCGGCTCCTCCAGAGGTACAGCAAATGCTCCTAACCACTGAGCTTTCTCTCCAGCCCAGTTGTGAGTTGTTGAAATCCCAATATCCCCTCGATAGTTTTACCATCTTATTAATATCAACTTAATGGAATCTACACCCAAGGAAGAGAAAACAAAAGAAATGAAGAAAAAATGAAGTTCCTATGTTCACATTTGGTCTTAGCATTGCCTCTCCCCACAGATGCTGGGAAATGGAAAACACAAAAAGTGGGCTGTTCTCTACATCTTACCTCTGCATCTGACAAAGTTGCCAAATCCATTCATAGGTCACGGGTACCCCTGGAGGCTCTGAACCATAATCCTGGGTCTCATCTTAGTTGGCTGGTAAGGGTTAGTTCAAAATCCCATTGCTTCCCTAGTGCAGACTAGAAAACTGGTTAATCAAGTGACATCATTCATTACTGAATGTTTTTCTCTCTCTCTCACCTCTCTCTCTCTCCCTCCCTCCCTTTCTTTCTCTCTCGCTCTTTTATTGTATGTGTATGAGTGTTTTTCTGCTTTTGTGCTTATACCCATATGGTTAGGAGGATGGTTAGGAGCCATCATATGGATACTGGGAACCAAACCCGAGTCCTGTAGGAGCAGCAGGTGCTCTTGACCACTGAGCCATCTCTCCAGCCCTGCTAAAGCTTTCAAGGTGACACCATAAAATAAATGAAAAGAAGATGTACAAATGGCCCGCCAGCACACTGGGCTAACCTGTCTCCCTCTCCCATGTTTTCATGTTCTGGTTTCATGTACACAATAAGAACAGTGTAAAGACAAAGGACACAGTTTTACTGCTGGGCTGTCAGCAACCATCAAAGGCAATGATAGTAATTCCAGCAAGCCATGCGCTTTGAACACCGCACATGCACCTGCCACACATTACATCAGATCCTGCTGGCTACAGTTGCTGCCAGCTAGGGACATTTCCAGGAAGTTCCTCCTTCATGGGCCACCGAGCTTTGTATCAACATCAGTAACAAAATATCTGGATCTTGTTCTTGTAGCATTAACTGGAGTAAATGGAGTCCCAGGGTTCACTTAAGACAATGTGTTTACTTAAGATAATGTCCATGGAAAGTCAAGGGTGAGTTGAAAATACAAAGTAACTCTGAGCTTCCTGGGCACAACTGAGTCCAGAACTCAGGACTAGGGCTGAGGAAAGCCTTAGACTTCTGGGCTGCACGCAGCTGAATTTAGATGACAGTTCAGTGTGGCTAGAGATACTGTATTCCCAGCTTCCTGTCCCTTATTTATCACTATCTAACTAGGCATCTAAGGCTACTTATTTAAATTACCAGAGTTTACAATTTTATAACTTAAAAAGCAGCCAATTATTAATTACAAATTCCCACAAACATAAAAATCGTAATTTGAAAGTAACGACATATAATAAGATCCACAAGAAACACCTGTGTGTTTAAGGGAAACAACAAGAAAAAACAAAAACAAAACAAAACAACAACAAAAAAACCTGTCCTTTGTTAACTGAAAACTGAATACCGATTGATGGCTTGTTTCTACCAACCACCAGAGGGCAGTGTTGGGCTATTTGTCTAAAACATCCGCATGAAGGCTGAAGCGCTGGAATCATTTGCCCTTGTGTTCCTTGTGACTCTCTCACCAGTGAGATCCGGCAAAGTTGAAAGAATAAAAGGCTCAAGGTTCAATCTTGCTCTGTTTTCACTGATGTCATAAGAGCCTATTCTCAGTGATACCATTTTTAGTTCAATCATCAATTCATTATTCAAATTATCTTATATAGTCTTTAAAACCTGCAATTGTTAAAAATAGGTTAAACTGAGCCAGGCGGTGGTGGCACACACCTTTAATCCCAGCACTTGGGAGGCAGAGGCAGATGGATCTCACTGAGTTCGAGGCCAGCCTGGTCTACAATGTGAGTTCCAGGACAGCCAGGACTGTTACACAGAGAAACCCTGTCTCGAAAACAAACAAACAAACAAACAATGGTAGTGTACACCTTCAATCCTGGCACTGAGAGGCAGAGGCAGAAAGATTTCTATGAGTTCAGGGTCAGCCAAGACTGCATAGTGAGACCCTCCCAAGAGACAGGACAACAAAACAGCACCCGGAAACATAGCTCCAGGAGGAAGCAGTTTAGGGGTTAAGAAAAGAAAAGGTGGTACACTTACACAATGGAGCATTACTCAGCTGTTAAAAACAATGACATCATGAAATTTGCTGGCAAACGGATGGAACTAGAAAAAAATCATCCTGAGTGAGGTAACCCAGACCCACTCATATCCACTAACATCCAAACTCAGGGGCGGATATTAGCTGTAAAATAAAGGATATAGCCATGCTACAATTCACAGACCCAGAGAGACTAGGTAACAAGGAGGGTTCAGGGGAACGCATGAATCTCATTGTGAAAGGGAAATAGAATAGACATTGCTGATGGGGGCGGGGAGTGTTTGGATGGGGGAGTGGGGGTGGGAACAGAAGGGATGGGGGGAGGATGGAGGGAGAGTACAGGGAGAGACCACTGGAATCAAGAGCATCTCAGGGAGAAGCTAGAAACCTATAGCAACAGAAACTCCCAGGAATCTATGAAGATGACCCTAGCTAAGACTCCTAGCAATGGGAAATATGGAGCCTGAACCGGCCATCTCTGGTAACCAGGCAAAACTTCCAGTGGAAGGATTGGGACCCACCCCAGCCACAAACCCTTCAATCTACAATTTGCCCTGCCTACAAGATGTATTAGGTCTGGGCGGGGGTGGCACACCCCTTTAATCCCAGCACTTGGGAGGCAGAGGCAGGCGATCTCTGTGAGTTCCAGGCCAGCCTAGTCTATAGACAGAGATCCAGGACAGGCACCAAAACTACACAGAGAAACCCTGTCTCAAAAAACAAAAACAAAACAAGACAAAAACAAAAAAACAAACAAAAAACCCAAGATGTATTAGGATAGAGGTGGTGCAGAAATTGTGGGAGTGGCCAATCTTGAATTGACTGGTCCAGCTTGAAACCCATACCATGAGAGGGAGCCCACCCCTGACACTGCCTGGAGGGCCAGGACCCAGAGGCTGGACCACCCAGACACCTAGGATAGAACCAACTATGACCAGCAAAAAAAAGAAAGTCAATAAAATGACTATACTCATAGATTGGTGCCTAGCCCAACTGTCATCAGAGAGGCTTCACCCAGCAACTGATAGAAACAGCTGCAGACCCCCAGCCAAACTTTAGGAGAAGCTCAGGGAATCCTGCCAAAGAGGAGGAGGAAGGATTGTAGGAGTTAAGAGGGGTCAAGGACACCACAAGAAAACCCACAGAATCAACCAACCTGGGCTCATTAGGGCTCCCAGAGACTGAACCGACAACCAGGGAGCCTGCACGGGACTGACCTAGGTGTTGCTACCATGACCGCACATGCGCCGTCCAGTAGCCAAGCAAGAGGCTTAGTCATCCCGGGGCCTTACATCCTAAATAATCCATGCGCTGCATGGTCATGTAATTTGCATGCATCGTGATCACGTAATCTATGCGCATGTATGGCACAGCTACATAAGTCCATGTGAGGGGAAATCCATAATAATGGAGTCACAGAGGCCTCAGGCCTCTCTCCTAGCACGACCATTTCTCATAGACCTAAACACACACACACACACACACACACACACACACACACACACACACACACACACACCCTTCTCTTCCCCCTAATAAACTCTTATAGTAGGTTTTGTTGTGCCTCATGGCTTTTCTCGCATGATGAACAGCGGCTGCTTAATGAATAACACAGTACCACATAATAATAACGCTAGGCCCTCTGTACACATGTGACAGTTGTGTAGCATGGTCCTTTGGTGGGACTCCTAACAGTGGGAGCTGGGGCTGTCTCTGATTCTGTGGCTGGCTTTTGGGACCTATTCCTCCTACCTGGATTGCCTCATCCAGCCTTAATAGAAGAGGGGGCGCCTAGTCTCACTGCAACTTGATAGACCATGGCTGGCTGCTGTCCATGGGAGACCTGCCCTTTTCTGAAGAGACATGGAGGAGGAGTGATGCTCGGCGGGAGGAAGGGGATTGGGAGGGGAAGAGGGAGGGGAAACTGTAGTTGGGATGTAAAATCAACAACAAACAAAATAAAACAAACAACAATAACAAAAAGAATAGAGAGGCCTGGTGGTGCAGAGACAGGAGTTCTGTGAGTCTGAGGCCAGCCTAGTCTACACAGTGAAACCCAGTCTTACAAGACAGGGAGGGAGTGCAGGGGAGGGAGGGAAGGAGGACACAATGTGCAAAGAGGAGAGAGAAACGCTATGAACTGCATTGTAATACAGTCACCCCAGACATCAGGACAGGTTAAACCTGGGATTGTGCCTTCTGCATTTCCAACAAGTACACTTAGCTTTAGCTTCCCTGAAACGTGAGCATGTGGTACACACGATCTTATTATCTGATAAAACCTTTGTGTTTTGTTTTTAAAGTTGCACCTCTAAAGGGAAAAGGCGTCCCCAGTTGAGGTGGCAGGACCGATGGGGAGCTAGCTAAAACGCAGTGGTTGCATCAGAACCAGCATGGCTGGCTGCCTGTGGTGAGGAGGAGAGGAAAGGCCATGCTGTCTAGGTTGGGTGCCTGTTAATAGAGCAGCTGAAGGTATTTGCCAGAGCACAACGTGGTTGCCATGAGGGAGGCATGCAAAGTAAGGGCACTGAACAAGAAGGACAGATTTCTCAAGCCACAGACAGAAAAGGATTTCTTTACTTTATTTTACTATTTTGTTGTATGTATTTCGTTTCAGTGCGTGTGTAGTGTGCGTGTGGGAGGGAAGCATATTCATGCCATGGCATGTATGTGGTGGTAGGAGCCTTCTCCTGCCATCTGGGTTCCAGGGATCAGGCTTGGTGACAAACACCTTTACCTGCAGAGTCATCTCACTAGGCAATGGGATAGATTTTAAGCATTGTGAACTAAGCTACGAAGTCCCCCGGTTTTCACAGATTCTGTTTTTAATATTCTCATCCTCAGAAGCATCCATTATTCACAGATGTTCAAGAAAGCTTGGGGTTATGATGAGAATAAACGTGTTAAAGTTTTAATTGTACAAAAGTCAGAGCATGCAGGAATATGTACTTAGATATACTTTGTGTTACATTTTAAGAGTATATAGTTTGTATAGAAGAGAAAACCAAAGCCAAATTAAATGCAACATTGCCTTCAGAGTTTCTATCTAAGGCAAAAACAATCGTAATTGCCTTATCAGAGACACAGAACAAAAGCATGCCTGTGATATCTCTAAACACTGAAATTAGATATTTTCCCATAGTAACCTACCTGTCTTAAAGGATATTTTTGGCCCTTTGAAGTCTAGCAGTGACACAAACCTCTTTGTTTTTTCCTTCAATAAAACAATAGGAGTTGGTTTCTTCCTTGGAACATTTACTTTCAGTTTTATTTCATGCTTTCTGCCAATGTTTTTGTTCCCAAACACCCAGAAGTCCTGCTTTTCTGAAACAAGACCAGCGGCATAGGCCTAAGTCATCAAAGGCAGAGTGGGGTTGAAGAAGAACTCACCGGACTGTCAAGGAGGCACAAGGAGACTGCATGCAGCAGTCCGCTGCTGTTCTCTTAGGCCAGTTATGTCAACGGGGCCTCACATTCCAGTCATAAACAAGCGCGAAGTTAGTGTTTTGAGCAGTAGGTGAGGCAGGTGGAGGAATTGGCTTCTTTAGTGTAACATAGGTGATTGCTAACACTTGGGTTTACACGGCCACTCTGTCTGAAAAAAAAAAAAAGAATATGCAGGATGCAGGTTTTATAGTTTTTAGGGCTATCGGTCATCACGATCAAATGGCTTTTATATATAGTTTTTAACTGGGATGGCAGAAAGCCACACACAACAGATGTAAACGTAGGCTCTCTGAGCCTAGAATCACAGACCACGTAGAAGGACTCTCTAGTGGGATTAATCCTTTTCCTCTGGCGCCATCCCTAAAAAACAGGAAGAGCAAGAAACCTTGACTTCTTTAGCCTGATCTCTATGACAGCAAGACAATTGTGAAACGGAAATATCTCCAATATGATCTTCTGGTGGTTTATATAAAGGAATCTGTGATGGCCACACAAACAATACACATAACCATTAACCTGACAACAAAATGCTCAAAAACAAGAGCAATTGAATTATTGAAGTTCCAATTTTTCTAACTCCTTTACCTTTGCAATGAATTCCTCTAGTGACCTTCAGTGAAGGTCACTGGGCCCCAGGATGTCCAAGTGGGGCTCTGCTGCTGTCGGCTGGTGGCCTCTTGGCTTACTTGCTTGAATTTGCTACTCGCTGGCTTTTGCTGACTCTAGGCTCTGCAGATGGAAGAGCTGGAGAGAGGAAAGGCTCTCTTCACTCTCATGGGAAACACCATTGGCACTTCATTATCTAGACCTGACTGGCTTGGCCTAGAACTTGCTATGGATACCAAACTGGTTCCAAACTCAAGAGATTTGCCTGGCTCTGCCTCCCCAGTGCTAGGACAGATGTGCACTACCTACCACACTCACCTCAGTTTTGGGTTAACTGTGTGTGTGTGTGTGTGTGTGTGTGTGTGTGTGTGTGTGTGTGCGCATTATTTATCTGTACATGAGTTTTTGCTTATTGCACGTTTGTATGCACACCAGGAGGTGTCAGACCCCCTGGAAAAGCAGCAAGTACTCTCAACTACTGAACCATTCTCCAGTCCCTACTTCTATTTCTTTTGAGGGTCTCATATATCTCTGGCTGACCTCGAACTTGCTTCGTGGCTGAGGCTAGCCTTGAGATTCTGCTGCCCCTTGCCTCCAGCTCCCAAGAATGGCCACCACATGGCTTGTGGTTAATTTGTGATGTTTCCTCCTTCTCAGAATTCACCTAGATAAAATACCTCACCAGCACTCAGTTTTGGTCTGAAGCTTGAAGCCTCTACATGCTGTCTCTACAGGGAGACCTCTACCTTGCCCCAGTTTTTTTTTTTTTCTTTTTTTGAGACAGGGTTTCTCAGTGTAGTTTTGGTGGATCTCGCTCCATAGACCAGGCTGGCCTCAAACTCACAGAGATCCACCCGTCTCTGCTTCCCAAGTGCTAGGATTAAAGGCATGTGCCACCGCACCCCACACCCGACTGGCTTTGCCCCAGTTTTTGTTACCCACAAACAAACAAACAAACAAACAAATAAATAAATAAATTCAGTTCTTGGGCTCACCCAGAATGTCAACAAGAACATTTATGATCTATAGATAAGAATTCTGGTATAATATAATAAAGTACCACAGAATGCCTGGATGTCTTAAGAACTTGCTTCTGGATCAGGGAGCCGGCTGAGTTGGTAAAGGCACCTGTTACCAAAGCACATGACCTGAGTTCAACCTCCAGGAGTCACATGGTGGAAGGAGGGACTCAACTCCTGAAAGGTGTTCTCTGTGGTATAGACAGACAGACAGACAGACAGACAGACACAAACACACACACACACACACACACACACACACACACACACACACACACACTGAATATTTTTAAAAAATTAATAAAAAGGAACTCGCTGTTAGCCAGGACTGGGAAGGTAGAAGATGGAGGATCAGAAGTTCAAGACCATCCTCATCTACCCAATGATTTCAAAGCTGGCTGGGGCCACATGAGACATCCACACTCCCCACACTTTTTTTTTATATATATTTTTTATTTGTTTTGGTTTTTTTGAGAAAGGATTTCTCTGTGTAGCTTTGGAGCCTGTCCTGGCTCTCGCTCTGTAGACCAGGGTGGCCTGGAACTCACAGAGATCCGCCTGCCTCTGCCTCCCAAGTGCTGGGATTAAAGGCATGCACCATCACCTCCCAGCCACCCACACACTTTTAAAATGCTGTTATTTTTATTTGTGATGATTATTTTATATTTATCAATACAACACTTTTCTTCCAAACCTAGAAGTTTAAGGAAAAGGGGGAAGACATTCATTTTAGAGTGCAGTGTGGTGGTAATCTAATTGTATTGAAATATTATTTTGATTTGTACTGAAATATTAATTTGATTGTATGTTAATAAATAAAGTTGTCTGGGGGTCAGAGCTATTAGAGCCATAGCAAGAGTGTGGCGGTGGTGGCACACGCCTTTAATCCCATAAGATCTCTGTGTGTTCAGGGATACAGTCAGCATTGGAGACATATGCCTTTAAGACCTAGGGGGCTGTACATTCAGACAGTGACGAGGCAGTCATGTGTTTGGGTTTACAACCAATGAGAAGGCAGAACAACATACTATAAAAAAACGAGCCGACAGGAAGTAGGTCTCTTTTCGCGAAGCTGGGACAGCAGGAGGAAGGGTGAGATTTTAGCTCTGAGCTCTGACTTCTCGGCTTTCTCTTTTACATTGTTTCTGTGTTTCTTATTTAATAAGACGGTTGGTTACATCTACATCTGGCGCCCAACGTGACAAGAATCCATTAAAAACCGCTTGGCTTGACGGCAGGTCCGCTTTCCCGCAAGGGCGGCAGGCGGTGGCAGGCGGCGGAGGAAGCGGCAGGAAGCGGCCGGCGTCTTAGTCCGAGCTGCCGGCGTCCTAGTCCGGGTAGCAACTTCTAGCCCGGGCCTAGGTCTGTGAGCAGCTTGCCTAAAGCCGGTGCTACAAACAACTCAGACCTGCCCTGCCGAACAGGGCCCTGCCTGTAAAGCCAACGCACGTGGTTGGAGCTTAAGGAAGCCAGACCCAAGCCTTGACTCAGCACAAGAGGGAACACGTGGCTGCATTTAAGCTTTAGCCGGCTACGCTTTCTTGTGCGTTCTCTCTTTCCCCTCTCTCTCTCTCTCTCTCTCTCTCTCTCTCTCTCTCTCTCTCTGGATTTACACCTGGGACACTAGGTGGCTTTGAAAATCCCCTCGGATTTCTACTGTTCTACGCAGATTTGGTAAGTCATAATATATCAGATATTTTAAAGGAAACTATCTAAAAGAGAATTTTTTTCCACATTAAAAAACAAATGGGTTTTATGTGTACATTAGAAGAAAAATGGTTTTTGTTCGAAATTTTAGGCAGTCTGGCAATGGAACAACTATATAATATTAGTATTGGTGGAATTATGCACCTTATCACTATAATAATCCACATTTTAATATTTAAAAAGATAGTCAATTTAAGTGCCAGGATAACAGCTTTAGAAGAACTTGTTAAACCTGTAAAAATTCAGACAGAAGAAATTAACAGTGAAGTTGTTTCAAGTCGGGATCATAAGATTGCAGAAAGAAAGCCTGTTTTCACACAGTCACCCTTAATTTATCCTGTAACCGTACAGCAGATGCCTGATCAAATGGCTACACAAAATACTTGGGCTCCAATTGAAATGTTGGATTTAAAAAGGTTTAAGGAGGCAATAGTATCTTATGGCATGCATTCCCCATATGTAAAGCAAATGTTAAACACTTGGTCAACATATAATAGGATAGTACCACAGGACTGGCGGGACCTTGCACAAGGTGTTCTGGAACCCAGCCAGAGACTTCAATTTCTGACTTGGTTTAAGGAGGAGGCTAAAAACATAGAAAAACAATGGAGGGATAAAGGAGTACAAGTTTGCCAGGATCAGCTTATGGGTGAAGGCCAATATGCTTCAGCACAAGCACAATGTTTATATGATGTCCAAACCCTAATTTTATGTCGAACGGCAGCCTTGAATGCATGGGACAAAGTTGAGGAACCAGGAAAAAAATCTGAGTCATTTACAAAGGTGAAGCAAGGCCCAAAAGAGTCTTTTACAGATTTTTTACAAAGACTGGCTTCAGCAGTAAAGAGAATGGTCTCGGATTCAGAAGCTGGTAAGGCAATAATTGAATCTTTGGCCTTTGAGAATGCGAATGCAGCATGCAAAAGAATAATCAGGCCATTAAGGGCAAGATCTGCACCTATGGAAGATTGGATTAGAGAAACAATTAATGTTGAAGCTGATGAGCATGATGATACATGGGTAGGAGAAGTAATTTCAAAAGGTTTGAGGAGTGTTAGATGTTTTGGATGTGGAAAGCAAGGACATTTGAAAAGGGACTGTAGACAGGTCATTTCCAGAAACAATGTTTCTTCAAGGAACAATGGCAACAGAATGCCCCTTCCTTCTGGAGTATGCAGAAGGTGTGGTAAGGGAAAACACTGGACCAACGAATGTAGATCAACAAAGGACAGACAGGGTAATCCTTTGCCTCAGTCTTCGGGAAACTCCCAGAGGGGCCTCAGGCAGGCCCCCAGTGCAAATCCAGTTCAAACCTTTCCGGCAGCCATAGAGGAAATGCCTGCTCTGGAGAGCGATTAAATAACCAAATGCCTATTGGAATAAATCATGCTGGTCAGGATGATGAAACAGAGAGAATAGAAAATTCAGGAGAAAACATAAAGAAAATTTTTTGGCAAACTTCTATTAATGAACAAAGACCAAAATTAACAATAAAAATAAATGGTGTTTTGTTGTCTGGTCTGGTAGACACAGGTGCGGACGTTACCATAATTGCACCAGAATTTTGGCATCCAACTTGGCCTCTTCAGGAGGTAAACGTTCAACTATTAGGAATTGGGACATTATCTCAGGTGAAACAGAGTGCAAGATGGCTCGAATGTATAGGTCCAGAAGGACAGAGAGGAAAATTAAAACCATATGTGGCTAACATAACTATGAACCTGTGGGGTCGAGACTTGTTGCAACAATGGAATACTCAGATTAACATCCCTCCAATCTCAGAAACAAATCATAAACTAGCACATGTTACTGAGAGAAATATTAGAAGATATTGTTCTAATGAGTGGTCACCAGACATCCATATTATACAAGAACAGGGCACAATAACTGATGATCTTCCAAAGACACCAACAGCTCTACCTTTAAAATGGTTAACAGACAAGCCTGTATGGGTCCAGCAATGGCCTTTAACAACAGAGAAACTCCAGGCTTTAGAAGAGCTGGTAGAAGAACAGTTAAATGCTCAGCATATTGAAGAATCAACCAGCCCTTGGAATTCTCCTGTATTTGTTATTAAAAAGAAATCTGGTAAATGGAGAATGGTAACAGACCTTAGGGCAATTAACAAAGTAATTCAGCCAATGGGTTCTCTACAATCTGGGATGCCTTTGCCTACTCTGTTACCAAAAGGATGGCCTCTCATAGTTATTGATTTAAAAGACTGTTTCTTTTCAATACCCTTACAAGAAAAAGACAAAGAAAGATTTGCTTTTACAGTGCCTACTTATAATAATTCTCAACCGGTTAAAAGATTTCAATGGAGGGTCCTCCCACAGGGAATGTTGAATAGCCCAACTCTGTGCCAATATTTTGTACAACAGCCATTGGAAGTGATACGTAAAAAATTTCCTAAATCTATAATTTATCATTATATGGACGATATTTTACTAGCTGACTCAAATGCAGATACTTTAGAAATAATGTTTGAAGAAGTAAAGAAAATTTTGCCTTGCTGGGGATTACAAATTGCTCCTGAAAAGATACAAAGAGGAGATTCTATTAATTATTTAGGATATAAAATAGAGCTACAAAAAATTAGACCCCAAAAGGTGCAAATTCGGAGAGATAGACTACAGACTCTTAATGACTTTCAAAGATTATTTGGAGATATTTCTCATCTACGAACTATTGTTGGGGTAAAAAATGATGAACTGACTAATTTGTTCAAAACCTTAGAAGGTGACAAGGACTTAAATAGTCCAAGAGAATTATCACCTGAAGCTGAGAAAGAATTAGCCTTGGTAGAAAAGAAAGTGCATGAAGGACACGTGAATCGTATTGATCCAAAGCTGGATTGCATTTTGGTTATCTTACCTTCTAGGCGTTCTCCTACTGGAATATTAATGCAGAGGGAAGATATTATATTGGAATGGATATTTTTACCAAATAAACCAAATAAAAAATTAAAAACTTATGTGGAAAAAATCTCTGACTTGATTTACAAAGGAAAATTGAGACTTCGTCAATTAGCAGGCATAGACCCAGCAGAAATTGTCGTACCATTAACTAAGGAGGACATTGAAAAATTATGGGCAGAAAGTGAACCTTGGCAAAGAGCTTGCAGTAATTTTTTGGGAGAAATTAACAGCAAATATCCCAAAAGCAATAGAATTGATCTTATAAAGAGAGCTGAATGGATCTTGCCTCGAATGGTACGGCAAAAACCCATATCTGGAGTTCGTACATTTTATACAGATGCCAACAAACAAGGAAAGGCAGGTTACAAATCAGAAAATTTAAGTAAAGTGGTTCAAAGTCCGTATAATTCAGTTCAAAAATCAGAATTGTATGCTATTCTGTTGGTATTAATGGATTTTTCAGAACCTCTCAACATAGTAACTGACTCTCAGTATGCTGAAAGAGTGGTGTTACATATTGAGACTGCAGAATTTATCCCTGATGCTTCAGAATTAACTTCACTATTTATTCAATTACAAGATACAATCAGGAAAAGGAATCATCCTTTATATATAACTCACATTCGATCCCATACTGGTCTGCCAGGCCCTCTAGCACAAGGCAATGATGAAATTGATAAATTATTGATAGGAAATGTGCTGGAGGCCTCAGAATTTCATAAAAAACATCACGTTAATAGTAAAGGTTTAAAAAAGGATTTTTCCATAACCTGGCAACAAGCCAAAGAAATAGTAAAGAAATGTCCTACTTGTTCCTTCTACAATCAGACGCCATTACCAGCAGGATGTAACCCAAAGGGTACTCAGAGAAATGAAATCTGGCAGATGAACATGTTTCACTTTGCAGAATTTGGAAAATTGAAATATGTACACCACACTATCGATACTTATTCAGGATTTCAATGGGCAACTGCTTTGAGTTCTGAAAAAGCTGATTCTGTAATCACTCATTTGCTAGAAGTTATGGCCATCATGGGTATACCTGCACAAATCAAAACTGACAATGCTCCATCATATGTCTCTGTTAAAATGAAACAGTTTTTTGCTTATTACAATATAAAGCATATTACAGGCATACCACATAATCCTACAGGTCAAGCAGTTATAGAAAGATCAAACAGAACTCTAAAGGATATGCTAAATAAACAGAAATGGGTAACAAAAACCCCCAGAAATAGACTGCATAATGCTCTTCTAACTTTGAATTTTCTGAATGCCAATGAGAAAGGAACAACGGCTGCAGAGAGACATTGGATAATAGAAAAAACTACAGAATTAAATCAGCCTATATACTTTAAGGATGTGCTGACCTCAGAATGGAAACCAGGGTATGTATTACATTGGGGACGTGGTTTTGCTTTTGTTTCTACAGGAGAAGATAAGCTGTGGGTACCATCAAAATTGATAAAGGTTCGATTTGAACAAGAGAGACCTCTTAATTGAGGAGGTGATAGTTCATCAACCAGCATGAACATCCAATTTAAACTAACTTGTATCAATAACACATGCCTTTTCATTTAATCAGATAATAACTTGTCAAAAGGAAACATCCCCAAAATTAGTCTTGGGGAAAGGTTTTTGTTTTTGTCTTTTAGGAGAATGAAGGTTAAGGAATCTGAAGAACACTGGACAAATGAGACAACTGAAGAAAAGGGACAAATCATCTATCCCAAGAAACAGAGTGAAACGGTGTATGGGTATATATTATCTAAAAAAATTTTATGTCTTCCTAAATGTTTGTTTCTGCTTTTCTCTAAAGATTTAACACTATTGGTTTTCTAATAGTCCCAGTTCAATTAAAATTTAAAGCTGACTTTGGAGTTGGAGAATGGCTCTCTCCTTCTTTAAAATCAAGCATGTTGTTAAAAGGTAAATGCAAACTCCCTGTATCATGCCAGAATAAGAGCCATCTTCTGCTATGGTACAGGACAAAAGCAAAATTAATTAAGGGACGATTCTATTACTAATCTCAACTCTTTGATTCTATTCTGATTCTTTAAACTTTTCTCAAATTATAAATTTTATATCAAAATTTACAAGATTAATATATATATATACATTTTAAACTTTGTTAAGATATGAATGGTCACATTGAGTACTAACTAATTCTAGAAAAAAGGCTAGCTGCATATATATGTTTTTGTGTTCGAGTCTCTTATCAGTTTTCTGCAGGAAATCATGGCCAGGCCTAACATCAACTGAAGTCTCCAGAAAGAAGATGGGGCCCCACAACAACAACAATTCCACGTGGACAATAATAATATCATTAAGCTGACAAACATCATCCATAGATCAGCTTTGAACTATAAGATGCTCAGAGCAATTTTGAGATGACTAGCTGAGATGATCCAGTCTCAAAGACTACTTGAGTCCTTAGACTTGAGATAAACCCTGAACTTTGGCATTATACACAGACTGGATAATGAAGGATATAGTTACCTCTCTTAGAATTTGACAATTAACCTAAAATTTTTCTTTCAGGATAAAGAAAACTTCGCCCATACCCAGCAGGAAGCAATTTTAAGAATACGACGCCCACATTCCCAAAGAGGTGGTGTGGGGCGGGTGGTTTTTTGGTCTTTTTAATGGGTTTTGGGTCTGGGATAATTTTCAGTATTTAGGGGGGTTGGTTACAAGTTATTGTCAAGGGTTAGGAAAAAGGCTAAGCAAAGGAGATTAGATTTAAGGTTCTTGTTTAAAAAAAAAGAGAGAAAGAAAGAAAAGAAAAAGACAATTACTAATTTTAAATACTTTACATTGGATTGGATTGTTTTATATTGTACACAAATTTGAAACTGATATTGTTAGAAAATGCTATATGTATATTTCTAATTGTATTTATTCCATCCATTTAACAATGTAATGCAAATTTCTGATCCTTGAATGTTATTATTATCAACTATTAGGATATAAAGAAATGAAAGCTAGTAGTTAGACATTATCATAGAACTTGTAGTCATATTAAATATGTTTTAAAAATTGAGCAGAGATGTTTTAGACAGGTCATCTTCAAACCCTTCAGAGATCTACAGAATATGGCATTTAAAATGTTTTAATAACTTAGAAAATTTTTCTTTTTTGAGACATGTCGGCTCCTGGCAGTACCAATCTACTTTAGAGAAAATATGGGCATTGAAGAAACTGCATATGGAGTCAACTTTCATTCTGGCAAAAGTTAAGCCACTGGACAACAAAATATCCTCGAATCAACAGGACAAAATGGACAGACAGATCACGAAACAAGGGACTACTGATTCTTGCCAAAACAAGTGTGGTTATGGCTTTATCAAAAGGCATCTTCTGAGGCCAGGACAATATGGCCCCATCCCTGAAGTGGCCTTCGCATCCGGAAAAGGTACAGTGCCCTTTTCTTCAAAGGCAGCTTAACAGGCAGAGGGCCGATGGATTCTGTTGTACAATGGAACAGCAGCTGAAAGCTCATGCCTCTCAAAAGTAGACTGGCATTTAATAGAGGGATGTGGAGAAGAAGGGGATGCTGAGATGAAGCCATATATACACAGCCAAGAAGAATGGACAGCTGAATTAAAAAACTGTCAACAATTTCCAGAATTTAAAATCCTGAATCATGACAGGACACTAGTGGAATTCAGGTGTTTCTGGTACGTGGACTGCTCTCACCCAATGTGAGGTTGAACTGTTGACCTTGTGTACATCCTACTTCACAAATGAGTCTGTCAGATACACTAAGCCTATAGGCTGAAGATGATGCCCCAACACTGCGGAGAAACCTCAGGTGACTGCCCAGGCAGCTGGCTATTTCTGTCAACTCACAAAATTTTTTGGAAGTTGCTTGCATGCACTTCCTGTTTTTATTTTTGTTAGCTAATTATTCCCTTCTTGGGTCTCTGAGGGAGTTGAAGATTAGTTAGTTATGGTTGAAGATTAGTTAGTTATAGTTGAAAATTAATTAGGATAGAAAGTACATTAGATACATCTTGGAATTATCAAAATAGGATAGATAATGGAATTATTTTCTCTGATTCGTCAAATACCTGTTTAGGTATTTATTACTTGTATATATTGTATATAGTTATTGTACTTTTGTATATAGTTTTTCTTTTGTTAGTCATAACCTTTTGCTTTTTTTCTTTTTATTAAAATAGAAAAGGGGAAATGTGGTGGTAATCTAATTGTATTGAAATATTATTTTGATTTGTACTGAAATATTAATTTGATTGTATGTTAATAAATAAAGTTGTCTGGGGGTCAGAGCTATTAGAGCCATAGCAAGAGTGTGGCGGTGGTGGCACACGCCTTTAATCCCATAAGATCTCTGTGTGTTCAGGGATACAGTCAGCATTGGAGACATATGCCTTTAAGACCTAGGGGGCTGTACATTCAGACAGTGACGAGGCAGTCATGTGTTTGGGTTTACAACCAATGAGAAGGCAGAACAACATACTATAAAAAAACGAGCCGACAGGAAGTAGGTCTCTTTTCGTGAAGCTGGGACAGCAGGAGGAAGGGTGAGATTTTAGCTCTGAGCTCTGACTTCTCGGCTTTCTCTTTTACATTGTTTCTGTGTTTCTTATTTAATAAGACGGTTGGTTACATCTACAGTGCAGTTTTTGTTTTTTGTTTTTTTTTTAAATTCCAGATTCTAAGGGCAAGGGATGCTGCTCAGTCGGTACCGTTTTGTCTAGTATGTCCCACGTGCTGGACATGACGTAAGAGGGGGTAGTGGCCTCCCCAGTCATCTAGCACTGTCATCCTAGCTCTCAGAAGGCAGAAACAAGGATCTGTAAATCAATGTTATCTTCAGTCTAAAAAAAAAAAAAATCCAGACCTGGGTATGGTGACACACTCCAGCACTCAGGCAGAGGCAGAGGCAGGTGCATCTCTGTGAGTTCTAGGCCAGCCAGGGCTACATTGTAAGACCCTGTCTCAAAAAAAAAAAAAAAATCAATCAATCAATCCACACTATCAGAAGAAAATTTCATCATACAAATGACAGAGTTTGGGGGTCAGGCATGGTGGTGCTTTCCTATAAACCCTTCACTCAGGAAGCAGAAGAAAGACTGAATTCAAGGCCAGGTAAGTCATAACCTTAACACCTTAACAAAACAAGCAAAATACCAATACCCTTTTTAGCCTTTTTAAGCAAACAGAGACATGAAGGTGGTCTGCTTCCTGAGACCTGGCACATACCCTAAAGTAAAACTATGTGAACTTTATAAAAACTAACTTATACTCCGATTGTTCTTAAAGTCCACAAGTCCCAAGCATTTAATTTTTTAAAAAGCTTTTCTTGGGGTCAAAGAGATGGCTCAGTGGTTAAGAGCACTGGCTGCTCTTGCAGAGGACCTGAATTCCAGTTCCCAGCATCCACATGGTGGCTCACAACTCTGTGACCTGCAGGTCCAGGTGATCCAATGCATCAGGCCCCTGCGGGCACTACACTCATGTCTACACACACGCACTTCAAAATAATAAAGAATAAAGATTTTAGCGGTGGTGGCGGCGGCGCACACCTTTATTCCCAGCACTCAGGAGGTGAGTTCCAGGACAGCCAGGATCATTTCACAGAGAATCCCCATCTCAGAAAACAAACAAACAAACAAAAAAAAACACATTTTATTACTAACACTCCATAAATTCCAGAGGCTTACTAGTTCTGTCAGGAAAGGGAAGACCACGGACATTTTTGGCAGTAGCTAGCTACAGAACTCCTTCAGGTTTTGCACTTTGGAAAGTTACAAGTAGTAGAGAAAGGGTCGATGTCCCTCATCCTGAGAAAAATGACAGCACCAGGACCTAGTGATGTCACAGCAAGGACCGAACTGTCTGTTGCTGAGACTCTTGCAGCAGCCCGGAGTGTTCGCAACCCCCTCGGCTCTTTACTACACGTTGCACATATTTCTGTTTCCTCGATTGCATGCAAACACAGACAGCTGCTGGTTTATAATAATTCAGCACCTGATTTTCCAATTTTGTTAAACAAAAACTGTATTTGGGATTTTTAACTTAACAGTTTTCCTAGGAAAGGGAGCCAGTTGTGTGTGTGTGTGTGTGTGTGTGTGTGTGTGTGTGTGTGTGTGTGTGTGTGTGTAAGTTTTTCTACATACTCTCTAGGTCAAGTTGGTCTTGGATTTGTGGCAGTCCTGTGCTGGGGAATAATTCCTCTGTACACTGTGAAGAGGTGTTACTCTCATTGTTAATAAAGAACTGAGTGGCCAATAGCTAGGCAGGAAGAGGTTAGGCAGGACAGCCAGACTGAGAAGGGTGCAGTCTTCAGAGTTGCCAGGAGACATGGAAGAAGCAAGATGAGCAAGCTGTGCTTAAAAAAAAAAAAAAAAAAAAAAAAGGTGCGGGTTGGTCAAGATGTAATATCAAAAAAGAAAATGTGTGACATCACAAATGAAGATGTATCGTATAGCCAAATAGTTTCTTCTTTTTATTCAACAAGCTGAATTAGTAAACACTGAATCACTGTTCCTAGGGAACATGCAGGGTTAGGTTCCTGCAAGCGGCTGGTGTCTGTCCACAGATAAACACACTGCTGGTTCAGTAACTCGGAGCCCTCTGCCCACACCAACCTGTGCATGCACCCTTCTCCTTACCGCGTGTTCTTATGCTTCGAAGCGTTGGATGAACACTTCCACGGGCCACTTAGTGGCCATTTTAGATAGAAAAGGCTCAGTGGGCAAAGCCTTACAGCCGGAGTTGGATTCCAGGGAACCACAAGAGGGAAGGCGAGCACCACCTACTTCTGCAAGCTGTCTGCTGACCTCCACATGCTTGCTGTGGCACACACATCACTAGTGCACACCCATGCACACACCAAGTCATTTTAAAAAGGGAAGTGGGGCACACAGAAGTAAGAAAAGCACAGCATCACAACCGTGAAGGAAGCATGGTCAGAACTGTGCTGAGCACCAGCTAGTTTGAATTTCACTAATTCATTGGGGAAGCAGAGCCAGGAGGATCTCTGGGAGGGAGTTCGAGGCCAGTCTGTTCTACAGAGCAAGTTCCAGGACAGCCAGGACTACACAGAGAAACCCTGTCTCAAAAAACAAAAACAAAAACACTCCCCCCCCAAAAAAAAGAATTCCACTAATTTATCAAGTGACTAAATTTTTTTTCACCAGTGACCTTAAAAGTTCTATGAATGTCGGATGGTGGTGACACACACCTTTAATCCCAGCACTCAGGAGGCAGAGGCAGGCGGATCTCTGTGAGTTCGAGGCCAGCCTGGTCTACAGAGTAAGTTCCAGGAAAGGTGCAAAGCTACACAGAGAAATCCTGTCTCCAAAAACCAAAAAATAAATAAATAAATAAATAAAAAAGTGCTTGCTGCTTTAATGGGGCTGGAGAGATGGCTCAGTGGTTAAGAGCACTGACTGCTCTTCTAGAGGACCTGGGTTCAATCCCTAGCACCCAGATGGCAGCTCACAACTGTCTGTAACTCCAAGATCTGACGCCCTCACACAGACATACATGCAAGCAAAACACTAATGCACATAAAATAAAAATAAATAAGTTATTTTTTAAAAAGTACTATGAATGTTGATTTGGGGACAGGAATACATTTTAGCTGCAGGCAGGTTTCTAAATACAACAATCTACAAAACGCCAGGGCTGAATGTATCTATCAACCTCCTCACCGTAACTAGGGAGCTGCAGAGCAGTCCTGGGGCACCAGGGAGGGTACCGGGCTGCAACCACCCACCACCTGAGGTCTCAGGGATCTTTTTTTTTTTTTTTTTTTTTTTTAAAGATTTATTTATTTATTAAGTATACAGTGTTCTGCCTGCTTGTATCCCTGCAGGCCAAACGAGTGCACCAGTTATTACAGATGGTTGTGAGCCACCATGTGGTTGCTGGGAATTGAACTCGGGACCTCTGGAAGAACAACCAGTGCTCTTAACCTCTGAGCCATCTCTCCAGCCCTTTTTTTTTTTTTTTTAATTTTTTTTCTTTTTATTTTGTATGCATTGGTGTTTTGCCATGGGTGTTGGGTCCTCTGGAACTGGAGTCACAGACAGCTCTGAGCTGCCATGTGTTTGCTGGGAGTAGAACCCTGGTCCTCTGGAAGAGCAGTCAGTGCTCTTAAACACTGAGCCATCTCTCCAGCACCCAGGTCTCAGGGATCTTACAACCAGGTCCCTAATTCTAACAAAGGAGAAATTCTAATTTTCTCCAATGCCCGCTGAATTTATTCCTGAATACATCAGTCACAACTGTCACCTTTCTGAACGAAACAAGCAAAGAGCTGAAGCCACCATTTATATCACCATAAACTCTTCCTGTATTAATCCCAAGAGGGCATTCGGTCCTTCCAAAGGAACAAGTTAAAAACTATCTCACAACATAGAGGCCTTTTGGGTTGCATACACACTCCAAGTGACACCTGGTGTGTGGGTCCTCTGTGAGTAGCAAGTGCTCTTAACCACTGAGCCACCTCTCCAGTCCCTCACCAAATTACTTAACTAGAACTTGCCAAAAGGACACCCTGAGTCCCATAACTTTTATGACAAAACTGTATAGACTGTTTTTAAATATGCTAACAGACCTACAATCATCCTCTTTGGCTGGAGAGGTGGCTAACTGGCTCAGTGGTTAAAAGTAACCTCACTGGAGGGCTAGGCGACGGCTCAGTGGTGAGCACACACTGCTCTTTAGATGTCAGTTTAGAGTTCAGTTCCCAGCACCCATATTGCATTACTTCTCACTCCAGAGGGGTCTGGTGCTGTTGGCCTCTATAGAAATGTGGTAATACAAGTTAGGATAGAAAGGGAATTAGGCACAACACTTTGGACTCACCAAGATAGGACAGATGGAGTGTTTTCTCTGAATTTGTCAAATGCAAACGGACTAAACATTGTTAATATAATTCTTGCCTATAGGTATTGTACATATTGTATTAGACAAAAAGACGGAACTGTATGATATTTTATTTGTGTTCTGACAAAGCTTTCCTGGAGATCAGAAGGCAGAGCTAGCCACTAGGTTAACCACAGAGGTCAGACTGTGGTGGCACACACCTTTAATCCCAGCACTCTGGAGATGTAGACAGAAATACAAGGTGAGTAGGTACAGGATCTTGGCCCCCTTTTGCTCTGAGGATCCAGAGAGATAAGAAGTCACTAGTGGCTGCTCCTCTGCTTCTCTGATCTTTCAGGTTATTATCCCAATATTTGACTCCTGGATTTTATTCATAAGACTAATTAGGTTCACACTTCAGGCCTCTGTGGACACTTGCACATAGGTGAACATACACCCCCCCCACCAAACACACATACATAATTTATATAAAGTCTTTTTTTAAAGGAATTATCTCACCAGAGCCTTTAATTTACAAAACTTTATTGTGTGGAACGTCAGGCACAGATCACACAGGATCTAAGCCTGTTCTCAGCAAAGCATGATTTTATGAAGAAGGTCAGGCATCCGGGCTTATCTTTACACTTTACAATTGAATATTTATTTCTAACACGCAAAAGCTTTACCTATTATTGTCAAATACATCTGAATTACATCTTTCCCACAGGGCTTCATGATAGTTAAAGGCAATTTAAATGCTACCCTAGTCTTCTAAATTCAATACATGAAACTGACAATGACGTTTCTAATAATTTCAAAGTTACTGAAGCGTACTGTCTTCACTTTCTTGAAAGGAACTTGGCATAAAAGGCGGCAGAGAGGTCTTTGTAAGGGGTCTCTGAATCCGACTTGGTTGGTGGTATCCGGCAAAGCTGGCGGAATCCAGGGGAGCGCAGCAGCAGATTCTGGGAGAGGCCCATGAAGCTGGAGCACAGCCAGTAGAGAACGAGAGACTAGAGAGAGTGTATGACAGTTAGCATCTGCTCCTGTATATGCAACGTTCACACAAGCGGTCAGTAAAAAACACAGGCATTCTGAGCAGGCTACGAGACGGGCAAGAAAGGCCGAGAAGACCAGAAAGCAGAGCGGGGCGTTTACAGCAGACATGACAGACGGCAGGTACCAGCAGGGCCAGGAAAGCACCCTCCCTTCTCTGACTAGTAGGAATTTGTTCCCGCCACAGGTGCTGACAGGCTGGTTGTACAGATGGATGGTGGGAGCCTGGGGATGTGGTGGCTTCCCGTGGCAACCTTACTAGACCTCATTCTCCTTTTATTCGTCACTCTTTCATGATTCCCCAGCAACTCTTTTCTCCCCATCATATAGGATGCATTTCTTATCTTCAGAGCCAGCTTATTATCAATTTTCTTTTGTGATGCAGCCGAGGCTGGTGCTGTAAACTAAGCCCTGCAGCCTTTCTGTACATACATGTGTTTCCTACACATACATGTGTCTCAAGCTTTGCATGGGCATTAGAAAGCAGTCAGGTCTCAGAAGTAAAACCATGTGGCTGGTGAGTCCTGCCTGGGATGAAGATCTCCAGGTCTGAATCCTGTTCACTATTATTTGGCTTTGTATTGGTTATTTCTCTTGCTTCAGTTTCCTATCTGTAAAACGGGACAGAAACTGTACCCACCTTAGAGGGCTTATGAGAGCACGTGCACAGAATGGTTAAGCCAAGTATGCGACCCACAGTGAGTCTCTGCAATTGTTTACAGTGAGACCTCAAGGACAGAAGAATGGCAGACATCAAAGGCAGATTAGGCAGCAGCTACAAACAACAGCTGATCTACCTGGAATGGGAGAGTACCTGAGTAGTTCACAGCACAGAACCAGCTGTTTAACTTCCCATACTTTAGGCTCCTCATCACTAAAGCGGGAGATTGTTTTGTTGTTGTTTTGTTTGTTTTCAAGACAGAGTTTCTCATTGTAGCCATGGCTGTTCTAGAACTCACTCTATAGACCAGGCTGACCTCAAACTCAGAGTTCCTCCTGCCTCTGTCTCCCCGAGTGCTGGGATTAAAGGTGTGCACCACCACAGTCCGGCCCATTAAAATGAAAGACTGTAACAGTGCCTGCCTCATTAAGAGTGCCTCGCACTGGCAAGATGGGCCAGCTGGTAAGAGTGCCGGCCACCAAACCAGATGGTATGGGTTGAATCCCTGGAACCCACATGATGGAAGGAGAACTGACTCTAGGAGGCTGTCCTGTGACTTCACATGTATACCCTGACACGTGCAAGTGCCTGGCATAAAATCAGGGTGCCTGAGTATCAGGCTGGTGCATCCAGGTCATGGGATCTTTCTGTTCAGCTTCCTGAGTAGCTGCGACGAAGGACATGTAGCACCCTACGCTTACACAAGGATTTCGAAATCTTTTATCTTACTACACTTCTTACAATGCATACAGACAGAACCATAAGATGCCATCTACATAACAATTCCTTTCCTTGCTAGGGAACAATCCTAATTTTTAGCTGGGTATACTTGCTGTGGAATAGTCCTTTACATTGTGTGAAATATGTCACTGTGACTGGTTTAATAAAAAAGCTAAACAGTCAATAGCTAGGCAGGATTTTTGAGGCAGAGAAAACACTGGGAAGAAGGATTGTCAGTCAGACATAGAGGAAGCAGCATGGGCAATACAAAGTAAAGGTAACAGAGCCACATAAAAGAACATAGACGAAAAGAAATGGGCTAATTTAAATTATAAGAGCTAACTAGAAACAAGCCTAACCTATCAGTCGAGCTTTTATAAATAGTAAAAAGTCTCCATGTCATGATTTGGGAGCTGGTTGGTAGGAGAGAAAAATCTGCCTGTCTATACTGTTATCTAAAAAAACACTGTACATATTTCCTAGATACTGAAACTGCTAGATGTGACCAAATATGTAAGACACAAGCACATTTATTGGTGGGACCCTAGCAATGGTCCTTAAAGACCATGTGCACTTGAAGCACCCTCTACATTCCTGCAGTGTAACCTGCTCCGGCAGCATCATTACCACTGTGGCCATGAGGAAAATACCAGAGGCTGTGTGTGACAACGCAGAAAGACAGCACAGCTGTCTTCAGGGAGTTGGCACATTGTCCCTAAACTGGACCCGCCTGGACTCCCTGTTGGAGGTAAGCTTGGGTCTGTAATACACCTTCTCAGATTTGTTACTAACTCAGCCCAATCCTTGACATCACACAGCTCTTATTTCATGGAGGTTTCTTCCACTGTACTGCTGTGGCCACATGGTGTTTTACAGCAACACCCGCCCCCCCCCCAGCCATGGGAAAGTACTATAATACATACCATTTCATGCTCACAGACATCAGGTCTACTTCAGAGATGCAGAAACTTATTTTGAACAGGTAAAAGACATTCACCCAAGTACCAGCTTAGACCTTCACTTTTGTACCAACAGCACACTGCCTCAGATCCTAAGAACAGTGAGAGCTTTGTAACTGCTCATCTAACCTTAACTAGTGGCAACTGAATTCTACTTAATGGCTTCATGTTGGCCGAGTAAAGATGAAAATGTACGTAACACAGCTTTTGACAACTTCTAAAGTTATCTGTGGAAAACATACAAAGGACTGAAGTAATTGTAACAATTGTTTGTTCTTTTATTTCTTACAAAGCTTACTTAGGTATCAACAGGGATAAGTGAACCAAACCCACAGCACAGGGTTAAGTAGTACTCGTGAATACGGAAGTTGTTCACTGGACTAGCTAGTCAAATAGGTGAGTACTACAGTATTCAAGGTGCTCCGTCAGACTAAAATACAGGAAGGGGAGTAAGGAGTTTCACGAGAGAGCTGGGCACATGCAGGAGAAAGATTGATCCATCAACCCAAGGAAAATGCTCAAGTGTGAACTGACGACACAGACAACAGTCACACAAGCATTCTCAACAGCAAGGACAGTGAGAGAAGGAGCCTGAAAGCAGCAGGATGCCAGGCTGTGGAAGCTGAGCACCGGCCACATGCAAGGTTACCGCTACTCACAGAAGGTACTGTTGCGGCAATCGGGATCATCAAGACGGACATAGCGCGGACAAAGTGTGTAATATACATTTGAAACCGAGACATTCCAAGTTTTTGCAGAGCGAAAATCTGAAGAAGAACACAAAAGCCATAATTACTAAAATGCACATTCAATCAGATGAACTTTAAAACACAAGCTGAAGCCCAGGCTTTGTGGCACTCTTAAAATCCTAGTGTTTGCTCTGGAATAGCAACTCAAGGTCATCTTCGGCTTTTAGATTTGTAAGGTAGGCTACATGAGACACTGTTTCAAAACAAACAAACAAAACCAAAAACAAAACAATATTCTTTTTTTTAAAGATAGGGTTACACTATGTAGCCCCGACCGGCCTGGAACATATACTCTGTAGATTAGGACAGCTTCTGCTGGGATTACAACCCACACCTTGCTAAAAGCTGATTTGTGGCCAGCCTCCACCAATACCTTAAAGGACTGGCACTGTGGTTCAATGGCAGAGCACTTGACCTTGTGTGTACAAGGCCATGGCCTCCATATCCAGCACTTAACACACCAATTTCAACACCAGTGAACTTATGTAACTCATCATCTAGCTCCAAGGCTAGGAACAGGAAGGCTGTGCGTGCAAAGAGCAACCCTGATGTTGCTAGCCACCAAGCTATCTCTCCAGCCCTATCTTTTGTGTTTTAAACAGGGGCACACATATCCTAGGGTAGCACGGAACTTGCTGTGGAGTTGAAAATGACCTTGAACTTCTGATTCCTCTTACAGCCAGGCCCCACTATGTCCAGTGCATCCAAGGCTGGGACAGAGGTCCCCCGGCTTCATAAACACTAGGCAAGCATCCCACCAACTGAACTACATTCCCAGCTCCAAGGCGTTAAGAAAACAGGCGGTGTCTGCTACAAACAAGATGTACATTAGAATTCCCAGACAGCACTCATTTGATGTGAGGATTGTAAGCTTTCACCTCCAAGTCTGAGCTCTGTACAACACTGCAAGCATGCTCTCTGTGTACTGCTGAGTGAAGCACTATGGGTAACAGAGGAGGCAACTGAAAAATCCTATTTTTCATGTACGTGTTTCTTTACATTACCTCATCAAAAATTCAAATGACTATACTAAGCCATTTATTAAGAGAATGGCAGTAGGTTACTTATGGTTCTCTACCAATAAATTCACAAAAACCCCATTGTGGATTAAAACCGGCTGGCCAAGCATCTTAAATTTCTTTTTTTCCCCTCTCTCTCTTTTTGTGAGTGGTTCTCTCAACCATGTACCCCTGGCTGTCCTAGAACTCACTGTGTAGACCAAGCTGAACTTGAGCTTGCAGAGATTAAAGGAGTGCCAGCACACCCAGCTTTAGGTACTGTTCTTTTTGTTTTGCCTGGTTTTCTGAGATGGTCTTGTTAGATAGCTTAGGATGGCTTTGAGTTTGTGATTCTCCTGCCTCTGCGTCCTGAGTGCTAGGACTAGAGATGGGCAACCGTGCCTGGCTTAGTGCTCTTCTTCCTTTAATAATAAAGACTCTGCCACCTAGAGACACAAAGGACCTGGCCCAGGTCATGGGCTGATATGACATAAGAAGAGCAGCAACAGCAGCAGCAGCAGCAGCAGCAGCCCCAAGGCCGTAAGTGGTCAACAACCCCCATGTAAACCACTGACCTCGACTATCAGTAAATTGACGACACCAACGGAGACAGGCAGGATCCAGGTGGAGTCCACTGCAGTGAGGTCAGGAAACCACAGGGCCCCGCCAGCAGCCAGCTGTTCCTGAACAGAAACACCCGCTGAAACAGTTTAAACACAAAACAACAGATTCCTGAGGACAGCAGAGAGAGAAGAACACACATACAAGCACCCCAACAACTCCTAACAAGCGCCTCACCCTGAAGACCAGCACTGCTTATTCAAGCTATTTATAGCTGCAATTTTTCTCAAGGTATTTTTTCATTTTCTCAAGGTAGTGCTCTCAACATAGACTGTTTATGCTTAAGAGTCTAAACTCTGTAATATAAGGCAGAAGGTAAATGGTAATTATGAAAACTAGAATTATTAATATCATGAATGTAATTAATGAATATCATGAGTGTAAATAAATAAATAAAAACCAGAATTATTTTTTCTATTGGAATACAGCATTAAAGAATTTGAGAGATGAAGATTTCTGTAATAGTTACCTTCTGAATGTGCTGCCCCTGTGCTGAAGTTCCGGAGGGCAACGGATATGAAGATCCACATTGGAAGCTGGACCCAGACTAACACAGTGGCTTTGAAAGGATGGCAGTTGTCACGAACATACAGCTCTGAAACAAGCCTCCGCATATTCTTTAGATACGTGAGCCTAAGGTAAGGGAAGAAAGAGAAAACATCATCTGACCACTAGCAAGAGCTTCACCCTACGGCACACACAGACCCCTTCTGTAGGGATGCTGGAGGGCTGAACAAGGGTTTCAACTATCATAAGCAGTTAAGGGACAGCCACTAAACAGAAGGCACACAGCCTTTTATGAAAGACGCTGTCAGACCACAACTTCAGCCTCTAATATCTCTGGCCAATAAGATTTTTAAAAAACATTTTATTTATCATATTCTCTGATTTATGTGTGCATGCACGATACATGTTAACCACTGAGCCATCTCTCTAATTCCTGCCAATTAAGATTTTAAGGGTAAAATTTTACCAGCTGAGGCAGCACATACCCACAATCCCAGCATTTGGGAGATGGAGGTTGGAGGATTGAAAGCTTGAAGCCAGGCTCCAGTTACAAAGTGAAGTAGGTATGGGAAACCTGTGCTACTTCGTGAACTCCTGTCTCAAAATTAAACAAAACCGAAATGGAGAGTGGGATTGCAAGACCAACAAAGTATAACACACCATAACTACAAATGTTATAGCTAAAAGCATATTTTACTTAACTCTGTAGTCCAGGCAAACATAGTCATCTGACCTTCCAAAGAATCTGATCTGTCCCAAAGTATCTTGTGGGTCTGTGCAGTTTATATTCTTAGACTGTCAAAGTGGCCCCCATTTTTCAATCAACTTTCCAACAAAGGTTATGTTAATCTGTTCACCATACCAGTTCTCTTTTTTAAAAGGTTCACTGTGTAGCCCTGACTGGCCTGATGCTCACTATGTACTAGGCTGGTCTCGAATTCAGAGATTCGTCTGCCTCGGCTGCCCAAGTGCTGGGATTAATAGCACTCATCACCATATCCAGCTCAGTTACTTCCTTTGTTTTTTTGAGACATGGCCTCAGACAGTCCAACCTGACCTTGAACTTGGTTATGTAGCCAAGGTTAACTTTGAGCCTCTGGTACCCCTACCTCCACCTCCAAAGTACCAGGGTTACAGGCTTGTGCCACCACACCTGACCATTCTTCTTTCATAAGTCTTACTTTCTAGACCATGATCTTGAGAGACAATTACTGGGTTTTTTATCTGAGACAAGGAAGGCATTTCTAGCTCTGGCTGGCCTTCAAGTCACAAGCCTCTTCTGTGTGCAACCACTAGCCTTGCTCAGGTTTCCTATTCATCTTTAAATCTCTTATATCACACAGTTAGTACAAGGTAGGCCTTTCTTTAATTGCTGTATTGTATTTAATCAATTTGTAGTGTGCCGGACTGGACAGTACACACATACATTCTAGGCCCTTAAATTCTAATTTTATCTGTACTTTATTTTTCTACATATACCTGCACATTTTGGTCCTGGAAACTTTTAGGTCGTCCAACAAAATAGAGCTCCACATCAGCACATCTGTGGATGTAAACGACCCATCTGAACAAGAAATTTCTAGACGGCCGTGGCACCAGGGTAGCACAGGTAAGGAACGATAAATCTCACCTCACCAAGCCCTCTACAACCCAGATGAACAGCTATTCACCTGTCCTTCTGGCCCACGGCTGTAGCTCTCAGCTTCCTTTTTATTAAATATCAAAACTACTACAGGCTTCGGTTTATCTACATTTAACAAATAAAACTTTGTTTCATGCATTAATACATATACTTCCTCTCTTTCTGAGACAGGGTCTCAGTCTACAGCCTGGATGGCCTGGAACTCATGTAAACAGGCTGGCCTTGAACTCAAGAGATATACCTGCCTCTGCCTCCACAGTGCTGAGATTAAAGGCTTGCCTCATCAGTCTGGCTACAAGGTTTCTCTAAATTTCAAGTTTTCTGTATTGTTAAGATTTATCAGCTAGGCAGTGGTGGTGCAAGCCTTTAGTCTCAGCACTCTGGAGGCAGAGGCAGGCGGACCTCTATGAGTTCGAGGCCAGTCTGGTCTATAAATCGAGTTCCAGGACAGGCACCAAAGCTACACAGAGAAACCCTGTCTCAAAAAAACAAAAACAAAAACAAATTTATCTTATTGTTTTATGTATGATGCTTTGCTTGCACGTCTTTAAATGTACCACATGCACACCTGGTGTCCTGAGGTTAGAAGAGGGTGTTAGTGCCTGGCGGTGGTGGCTCACGCCTTTAATCCCAGCACTCGGGAGGCAGAGCCAGGCGGATCTCTGTGAGTTCGAGGACAGCTTGGTCTACAGAGCGAGATCCAGGACAGGCGCCAAAACTACTGAGAGCGGTGAGCCACAATGTGAGTGCTAGGAATCCGAGTGTTCAGGAGGCAGAGGCTTGCAGATCTTAGCAAGCTCAAGTTCAGCCTGGTCTACACAGTAATAAAAGTAATGTGTTCTTTAAGCCAGGGATAGTGGTGCATACCTTTAATCCCAGCACCGAGCAGGCAGAGGCAGGCAGATCTGAGTTTGAGGCCAGCCTGGTCTATATAGCGAGTTCTGGGACAGCCAGGGCTACAAAGAGAAACTCTGTCTTGGATTTAAAACAAATGCTCTTAAATGGTGAGCCAACTCTTCTAATGTCAAGTTTTATGACAGAGCTTATATTATATATAGTTTGCCAGGCATGGTGGCACATTACTATAGTGATACCATCTGAAAGGCAGGTAACCTGCTAGTGCAAGGCCAGCCTCAACTACACAAACAATTTCACAAGAATCAAAACAGGCAGAGGTTGGAGGGATACAGATGGACAATATGGGACAGGACAGGACCATACAGCAATTTTATACCTACTTACATGCATAGCATAACTCATATGACTTTCATATGACTTACATCAAATTAATACAGTATTGAATTTACCTCCATCTTTATCTGATCATGGCTCTCTTTCAGTGGGTCCTACAGAATAGAAGCCAGATGTGGCAGCACACATCTGTAATACAAGCATTTCCGGGGGGTGGGGAGGGCAGGGGAGGATGAGGAGTTCAAGTTCTGGGAGGCTGAGATGGGAGGACCATTCAGCTCCTCAAGAGTTAGGGTAAAGCGAGATGGGAGGACCATTCAGCTCCTCAAGAATTAGGGTAAAGTCTCTTTTTTCATTTATGTGCTTTCATTCCAATACATAAAACAACCATGCTTCACAGTGACTTATTAATATGAATGAATCAATCAAGCGACTACCTGAACCTGTATTCATGTACTTCATGATTACAGGCATAAAACTGCATACCTGGCAACTCTCTTGGACCAACCAAACCGATGTGCACAAACTGCAACTTCCTGGTTAAGGCGCTTGGCGATGTCTTTTATTTCTGGTTGCAAGTTTTCCACCTAACTGAAGAAAAAGTTGTTTTTATGAGCACATAAAGGATCTTTATTGGTAACGACTACTATAGTTAGCTTCAGTTGTCAACTTGGCACATCTGGGAGAGAAGAGCTCAAAGAAATTTCATCCATCAGATTAGCCTACGGGGTGTTTTTCGATTGCCACTTGACATCGAAGAATGCAGTCCACCGTGGGTCACTATCGCTGGCATGTGGGCTATGTAGAAAAGCCAGAAAGCAGTTTTCCACCACGGTTTCTGCTTCAGTTCCCATCCTGTTATCCCTCCATAATGGACTCTAACCTGGAAGTATTCCTGTTCCTCCCCCATCCTGCACCGGGTCAGTGTCACACCATAGCAGCACAACCAATGGAACTCATATAGTCTCTGTCCCCTAAACTATTAACAAAGTGTTGTATCCTGATCACATTTGCAATCAGAAAAATTTTAAGCAGAAGATACTATTAGATTGCTTAAAATATCTTTAGTCACAAACTTAAATTCCAGTTTGTACACCTAACTCTGGTCAACCAAACTGATTTGCGCAAACTGCAACTTCTTGGTTAAGGGGTGCTTGGTGACGTTTTCTATTTTCTGGCTGTGCATAACTTCTGAAATGGCACCTGCTTCATAGGATTTTGAGAAGTAGATGAAAACTGCACCCCAGATTTTACTGTTCCAGCCTTAGAGAAGCCAGTGGTAGAGAAAACATCACTCGTGAAGTTAAAATCCCAAGGACTCCCGCTGCGACTATACTTGCTGCCTCAGCGCTGCTGCAGCTTCCTTTCCTGGCAATCTTCTGTGAAATCTCACCCTCTCAAAGTAACTCGTGCTGATTTCATCTCACACCACGAAGCAGCCAAGGAAAGGAAAGAGAATTCTATACCGATTCCACATTTAAAAAAAAAAAAAAGTGAAGCCAAGTCAAGGTTACAACTCATCAGACACAGGGTCTCGTAGATTGTAGGTCCAGAGTGACAATCCAAGTCTGCCAATTGCTAACTTGGTGAATCCTTTCTAATAATAAAGAGCAGGAAGGGTAGTTAGGGACAAATAATGCTGCAGACACTCTGTTAAAACGTTTACGTTCCTAATTTTACAGGTTCCGCCGTGCCCTTTCTTCTGCAAACTGGTCCCAATCAAAAATACAGGAAGCACTTGTATTTCAAATATAGACCTGGTGGGTCGGATGAACTGGAAGGTACTCGAGTCACCAACCATCATTTAACATATGCAATACTAACTATTTTAGCGAGGCAGTAGCCTCGATGGTTAACGCTAGCAGGAAGGCAGCAAGGGGACCGACGCCCCTCACCTTAGCCAGGATGTAGTGCTGATAGGCGGCCAGGGGCAACGTGACGGCCCCGCGCAGGGCCACGGTGCTGAGCAAGATGCTGCCCCACCAGGGGAGTCCCGTGGCGGCCTGCGAGCCGAGCAGCACTTCCTCCGCCGCGCGCACGGGCGCCGACGCGGCCAGGGCCTCGTACCATCCAGCCGGAGCAGCGGCCGCCGACACCGACGCGGCCGCCCATACCGGGAGGGGGGCCGGGAGCCGCGGGCTACTCCAGCCCGGCTGCAGTCCCCGTGCCCGGAGCCGCAAGGTGGGCAGTGTCCGGAGCCACCCGGCACCCGGGCAGCACAGCATGGCGACACCACTGAGAGCGTGGGCGAGAAGGACGGCCCGGGGAGCCCGGCGCGCGTCAGGGGGAAGTACGCATGCGCCGGCCCGCGGCCGCACCTGACCCTCCCAGCCAAGGCGGTGACGCCAGGCGTCGCGCTAGAGATGACGCCACCAAGCCCCGCCTCTCCCACGCGGCACTGGGCAGCTGGCGGCACTCACGGGATTCCTTCCCTTGCTAGGGTGGAGCTCCGAGCCTCGGAACCGGAACCGCAGGGGTAGGCGGGGCAAGCAAGCCGCCGAGTGGTGGAGTTTCGGTTTCCAACCGAAGAGGATGGTCACTGGTGAACCTTTTTGTGACCCGCCTGCTTCCGGTGAGGGCACGCGTAGAAACCTCCTTTGAGAGTAACGAGTATTTCTGGTTTGTGCAGAGTGTTAGTCTGCGTCCTTTATCCCCTAGGCATAATTCTACCTGATACAAGATTTAATTCTTGATCTGTTCCAGTCAACATTCTGTTTCTTCTTTATAAACCAGGAGAATGCAAGATGCCAGGCAAGGTGGAGCACGCCTTTAATCCTATCACTTAAGAGGAAGAAGTAAGAGGATCTCTTGTGTGTTCGAGACCAGTCCACACAGCGAGCTCTAAAGCCGCCAAAGCTACCCAGGAGACAAAAAAACCCCACCACCACCATCATAATTAAAAGCAGGAAAAATAGCAAAATGGAATGCACGGGGCATACACGACTACCTGAGTTTTTCCAGTTTTGAGTTCCTGGCTACAGCAAAATAATTGGGATGACATGGTATTTTCTTACAGAGGCACCCAGCCCTAGAGTAATCCAAAGCGAATTGTGAGTTTTTAGAAACCTTTCCCGTGTTTGGTCAAGACAAACGGTAGATAATTGTCCTCTACTTTACTGCACACCTACCCAAGGTTTCAGATAAATTATTTTCTGGAATTCCGGTCACCTGCCTTCAAAAGTATAAATTCATATAAAAAATTTAGAAGTTTAAGCTCCTGTACCATAATCCCCTTTTCTGAAACAGCTTACCGACCTCTTCTAAGAAGCCAGCTGTTTCCAAACAAAACCAAAAAAGCCAACAGTTACTGTCTACTGATTTAAAGTGAAAATCAAGTTATGTTAGGTATGTGTAAAAAGTGAACTGTTTCCCCATCCTCCTTCCAGAGAACTGGCAACATCGAGTTGGCACTTCCAAAGTAGCCTTAAGGTATAGAGGGAAAATTTCTTAAAATGACACAACTCTTACCATGTGAGCACCTAGAATCAATTCTAACACTGGGAAAATAAGTAAATCTGTAATCCAAGAATTTCAAGCAGATATTAAAATCTTTAACACTTTTATTACAACTTCAGCTCCAGGGATCTGACACCCTCTTTTGACCTCTGTGAGCACTTGCATACACGTAAGTAAATGTAATAGAAATAGACCAACTAAAAAAAAAATACCTCATATATTATAACACGATTGAATTAATTTAATATTTAATTTCTTCTAATTCTGCATATGGCTTGTGGAAGTCAGGGAACTTGGTAGTCAGTCCTTTCCATCCACTTTTACCCAGGTCACCACATTTGTACCCTGAACCATCTTTCAGACCATATTTATTTTTAAAGCTTTTTAAACTCAGGTTTATCGCATGTTCACGTGCAATGTGGGAGGAGGAAACTCATGTGGGATCAGAGGGACAACTTGAAGGAGCTGGTTCTCTCTTTGTAATGTGAGTCCTAAGGATTGGTCTCAGGTTGTCAGACATGGCTTTATGGTTTTTTTTTTAACCTCTTGAGGTGCATTTCCTCGATGCTGTAGCCCAGGCCATCATAAAACTCACTATATAACCCAGGCTGACTTTGTGCTCTAGGCAACCTGATGCACTAGTGCTAAGAGGTTAAAAAGCAGGATTACAATTCAAGGTCAGATTTCACAAGAGATGCTTTCAAAGGACCTGAAACTGTAAAAGTGAGGGGCCACCACTTCTTGCGGTTAACGCCCCAAAAATTATTGCAACAAATAAAGCATTTTATTTTTGCAATTGTTTTAAAGATTTTATTATTTTATGTCTATTTTGCCTGCATGTATGTATATATATTGTACTACCTGCAGTACTAAAATGTTTGAGGAAGGGAATTTTTTTTTAAAACATAAATTATTCTTGTGAGAAACTTAAAAAGTAAACCCTTGGTATTGGACTTAGGCATATTTTTTTCTTTTGGGGGAAAGGGGATGTTAAGACATGTAGCCTGGAACTGTGTAGACCAGGTTAGCCTAAAACTCAGGGATTCACCTGTCTCTGCCTCACAGCTGCCACCACATCTGGCTTCTTAAAACCTTTAACAGGAAAGTTCTCTAATGTAAATTAGATCTTATATCTCTGTATCAAACATTGTGTCATTATGTTCCAGTCCAGAGTGGCCTGGAACCCCTTTCTCTCTCTCTCTCTCTCTTCTTTCTTTCCTTCTTTCTCTTCTTTCCTTCCTTCCTTTTCTTTTTTTCTTTCTTTCTCTCTCTTTCTTTTTGTTTTTTTGAGACAAAGTTTCTCTGTGTAGTTTTTGAGCCTGTCCTGGACCACGCTCTGTAGACCAACCAGGTTGGTCTCCAACTCACAGAGATCTGCCTGCCTCTGTCTTCCTAGTGCTGGGATCAAAGGCGTGTGCTTCTTTGTCCTTTGTCCATCCAGCTTTTTTTCTCATCACAAGGTGGCTTTTATTTGTAAAAAGTGTGAATTCATATAAGATAGAACTGTAACATGAGGCTCTCATTAAAACTTTGAATGAGACTTGGTCCCACTGTAAAGGAATTCTGTCTGGGCCAGCAAAGTGCTGCTCTCCATGTACTTACCCCCACTTAGGTGGTGGTCTTTTTGCATTCAGGATGTATAATAGAAGAAGTTGTAAGTTAAGATGCTCTCATCTGAAGGCAGCTGAGCCCAGTGCTGCAACTGCTAAGCAGTCATCAGTGAAATGTGTACTTCCCCATCAGTCCAGGAACACCCAAGCCCAAGTATAGAAAGCATTAACATTAACAGTCTAAGACACCTGGACAGATGAATTTACAAAAAGTCAAAATAAAGCGACTATCTTAATCATTTCAAAATCATCCTGATTCTTAAATTTTGTTACTTAGAAAATTCTGAAACACTGTAAATGTTCTCTATATCACTTCTGTGGGAATGAGTGTTCTTAAGAATTATCAGTGATGGATGCGAAGGGAGGACAAGGGAATCCGTGGCTGATATGTAAAATTAAATTAAATTATAAAATTAAAAAAAAAAAAGAATTATCAGTGAAAGACTGAGTCAGAGGTCCTGAAAGGACTGTGATTCTAAGAACCTCAATGAATAATAACAGTGCACAAAATCATGTTTATCCAGTACATGTTTAGGTAACTTGAGAGAAAGAATATTTTTTGTGAGATGAGACAGGGTTATTTAATATACTACTTTTGTTGTTTTCCCAGAGAACAAATGTATTATTTACTAATAAAAATTATTTTATAATAATAGGCCATAGGAGGTATTTTCTCAGAGAAATGCTAAAATCAGTTCTCAATGCTATTAAAATATGCTGAAAGGAAAGAATGAGGACTTTGTCAGAAACAGTTAACAAGATCTTTTTTTTTTCAGGGGTGGGAGTGAAGGTCTATATAGTCCGGGCAGTCCTAGAATTATGTAGACCAGGCTGGCCTCCAACTCAATGATCTCCACCTGCCTCTGGATCCCCAGTGCTGGGATTAAAGGCGTGAGCATGAGCCGCTACGCCTAACCAACAAGGTCATTTCTAAAGTGAAATAGCTGGAATACACATCACACAATAATTGGGGACATTAGCTATTTGGAAAAGTGATAGTTCTGAAAAGGTAACTCACTTCTGAAAGAGAAGCACACTATGTAGTCTGCAGAGATAATCACATACTTCAAAAGGAAAAAAAAAAAGACCTGCAAGGTCTCAAAAATTGTTTTTTTATTGTTTAAATAAAAATGTTCTTTATTACATCTGAAGTATAAAAATGTATTTGGAAAATGTTCCTAGTACAAACTTCTAGTACCATGGCACTGTCCTTTTCACAAGCCTGATCTCTAAGTGTAGAGATGGAGGGCTCCAATCTAATCTCATGTTCCACCTTTTAAATTCAAGAAAATAGCCAGCTTTTCACCCTTCTTCCTTATTAAACAGCACCACTCACATGCACAATACATGCTGAGTAATGTCTGTTCTCCACTGGGACTATTTCAGGTAGAAAATAACCCTCGTCATCACATAAAACAACTGTGGGGGTAGAGAAGACAGACCCGTGCAAAATTCAATACAAAAGGGTAACTAACATCACACAGGTGTTTTTGTTTTAGTAAAGTGCTGCTTTTTAATCTCATGGCTATATTTGTAGGCTGGTCTCCTAATTTGGGTGTATTTATCATAGGTGGAAAACCAAATGTCTATACTTAACATCTCCTAACTGAAAAGACAAGTGCACCATTTACAAACGGCTGGGTAGGTGTGAGAAACCAACCTTACACTCTTCTACTAACGTCACTAGAGGCAAGAGATCCTCTTATGTACTTTGACAACCAAGGAATGTTATTATCAACTCTAGTTGGTATATCTAAGCTTTAGTTCGTGTTTTACAGTGTGAAATTTGTATCTAATTAAAAATCAAACTGATATATACAGTATTTCTCATGAATGCATTGTTTTATATTTCAACCACATAAGTCATTTTTCCATAGGAGACAGGGTAGGACACATATTCTTCTTGTATACATTATTGTTTATTGTTTCAAGTGGATGGAATATATAATTCCCACTGAGTAGTTTAGTGTGGCCCTGAATCACATATAAACAGGTTAAATGTAGTCTTTATAATCCTTGTATTCGTGTATAGACCATAAAAATCGTCTTAATAACAAACCCAAATACTCCTTTTTTGACTTGGCCCAAGTTAGCTGTTCATCCTTTTCATTGCTACCAACAAGTGCAGAGAGCAAGGAGCCTTTCAACCTAAGACATAAGATGCTTGAAAAAGGAAAATTTTAATGTTGACTCTTCATGACTAGGAAACCAATGTTAAGAATCAATATTATCCCATATAAAATATGCCAAATTGTTTAAAAATAAACAGTATATGCTGACTGAGAACTGTGGTGGCTTTTAATTTCTCCAAAGTCTCAAGTTTTCTGGTAAGAAGAAACCACTGAGTCACTGAAGCTCTCCACCTCTGTGTAGCAGCTGCTATGGTAAAAAGCTTTACAGGGTGCTTTTCACTATTGAGCAAGAGAATCTTACTAGGAACAGTGGCAAAGACAGTCCAAACTGAAGAGAGATGTGTGTATTAGTTTGAAAGTGTGACAAATGTAATAAAGACATGGAAAAATCAGAAATTCCTTCTATATGCCTTGCTACAAACAAACCCAAAAGGGAGCAAGATGGATGTTTTAAGAGCTAACACAGGGAAACATCCACCGATAATCCCATCATTTTACTTTATGCTTAAATTACACAAGTAGAAAAGTTATGCTTATTAATAGTTTAATGTAGGAAGGAAACATCCAGATTTCTGAGTATGAAGGTACATATCTCACATTCATTCAAGTCTACATAAAGTAGAGCTTCTATCCTGACAGACTGAAGTTCACTCTCTGCTTAGCCTCTGCTGTTATGTAAACAATTGTACATTTATTTGCCATTCTAAAACTTCAGGATCAAGTTTAACATAATTTTGCTAAATTTCCGTGTTTGCTCAGAAGCAGTTTACAGTACTAAAACCAACCAGCCAAAGAACAGCTTTAACAGAAAGTTATGTCCAAAGGAGAGGGGAGAAAGAAGAAAATGATAAGAAAAATGCTAACTAAGATAAAAACGGATGACGATGGAGAATGGGCAGTCACAAATGTTCACAGAAAATAGGTCAGTTAGTAAGTTCTTCTGCAAAAAGCCTACACACTTCAGTCAAGCACATCAGTAGAATGATTTGGGAGCATAAAAAATTCTCGGCCACTTGTGATTTCCTCTGAATGAAAGGAATCTGCAGGCTAACAGGCTTATCCTCATCAGCCAAGCTGGTTCATGTGCACACTGTTCATGTGAGGTGCCCAGGGTCCGGTCCACACCTACAAATATAGAGCATGCATTTCACCAAATACAAATTAAATAGATATTTAGGTTAAATAATACTCGTAAAAAACAGTCAAGTATCTATGAACTAATTTCATTCAGTCTGTAACATATAGTCAGTTTTGTGGAAGGAAAAGGAAATACTTGGGAGTTCAAGGTCATCCTCATCTGCATAGTATGTCTTAAGGACAGCAGCCCGGGCTACTTGAGACCTTGGGTCAAAACTGAGAGGCTGGGGGAGGAGTACAGGGAACTGGAGGATGGCTCAATAAGAGCACATATGAGCCGGGTGGTGGTGGGCACACATCTTTAATCCCAGCACTTGGGAGGCAGAGCCAGGCGGATCTCAGTGAGTTCAAGGCCAACCTGGTCTACAGAGCGAGATCCAGGACAGGCACCAAAACTACACAGAGAAACCCTATCTCAGGGGAAAAAAAAAAAAAAAAAGAAAAGAAAAAGAAAAAAAAAAAGGCACAGTTGCTTTTACACAGGACTTGTGTTTGATTACCAGGACCTACATGGCAGCTTTCAACTGTCTATAATTCTAGTTCTAGGATCCTCTTTTGGGTTCCGAGGGCACAAGGCTTGCATATGATGTAGATATACATGCAGGCAAAACACCCATACACACAAATTACAAGAGAACATTATTAGGACACAACAGAAAAAATAGCAATGTCCCCACCCCTGACTGGGGTCTTGAGAATGCTAAGCATGTGCTCTGTCACCAAACTATAACTCAAACCTCTTTTCTTTGCTTCTCTTTTCTCTTTTTGAAACACTAACCAGAAGTGATATCCAAGCAATTTTAAAACTAGCTACCTGACAATATCAAGATTGCTGTGAAAGAACAAATTGTTCAGAGATACTGAACATACACTACACCCAAGTAACTTAAGCATGAGTCAAGTATGGTTGCTTATACCTATGATCCCAGCACATGGGAGGCTGAAGCAAGATCAGCCTGGGCTAGCTAGTGAGTGCCAGACCAAACAGAGCAAGACTCCACCCCCACCTAAGTGTATAGTCATTTCCCTAAGTTTTCAGTTATATACAGTTTGGCATAACACTGTTAAAATATAAGACTATATAGCTCTTTACACATTAATGAATTTTAATGAGAATATAAAGTTATTTTACATGAAGATCACTTTGCAACTTGCCATTTTTTGTTTCTGAAACGGGGTCTTACTATGTAGCCCTACATAACCTACAACTCTCTATGTAAACCAGGCTAACTCTTAAATCAGAGATCCACCTGCTGAGTGCTGGGATTAAAGGTGTGCCCTACCATGTCCAGCTCTATAATTTAAATTCTTCTACATACCATCTGCTACAGAATATAATCTATAAAATGCTTTTCTGTAATAGTTTACAAAACTGTATCATTCTACAAAGGTTTCCAGCTTTAGTCAATTTCTTCTCCTGCCTATATTCACTGTGCTCTATTGCTCTATACCAAAATTCTATTTGTCTTATATTTTGTAAACACCTAAGTGACTGCTTACTGAATTATCAGCCTTACCGTTTGAGGACCATTATTTTCTGTGGAACTTGAAACCATCTTTATCAGTGAATTCCAAGAAGGGTCTGCAGCATGAGGGCCATTGAATATGGGTCCTCCAGTACCATCAGGGATAGGTGCTACTGGAGGAATCATTGCATTCCCATACACAGAAAAAGGCATACTCTTCAACAAAGGGGGAGAGGAAGAAAGAGATTAGCATCCAAGTCATTACCTTCTTTTTCTTTGTCCCTCCCCCACCTCTGATAAACAATCCTGCAAGGACTAAGGACAGAAAACAAAAAGAGGCCCTTGGGAGGCAAAGGCAGCCGGGGTTTAGAGTAAGTTTCAGGCCAACCAGGGACACATACGTACTCTGTCACAGAACAGAAATGAAACAAAAACAATCAAACCAACCAACTGAGGAGTCAAAAGCTCTAAAATGTTTTTTAACACCTCAACTGACTTTATGAATGTGTAAGTTATTCACAGAGCCTAAAAATTATTCTGACATGAATTCAATTAGCAGAGTATAGCTGGGCATGGTGGCCCAGGGCTTTCATCTCAGCACCCAGGAGGTAGAAGCAGGTAGATCTCTGAGTTTGAGGCCAGCATGGTCTATAAAGTGAGTTCCAGACCAGCTAGAACTACATGGTGAGAACCTGTCTCATGAACAAAATAAAAAACAAACACATAGTATAGAGGAGAATACCATATTCAAAGTATTTTTCCAAAAAGCATTCCACTAAAGGCAGACATGGTAGTGCACGCCTGTAATCCCAGCACGTGGGAGGTGGTACAGAAGACCAGAAGCTAAGGTCACCCCAGTTCTGTAAGAGCTCTAAATGGGCTGGAGAGACAGCTCCACAGTTAAAACAGTTTGCTGCTCTTGCAGAATGCCTGAATTCAGTTCTTGGCTCTCACTTTTGATGGCTCATGATTTCTGTAATTCTAGCCCTAAGGGATCCAATACCCTCTTTTACCCCAGTGAGTGTATGATTTATGTGCACATACATACCCACATATACACATAATTAAAAATAAAAATGTAAAAAAAGGAACAAACAATATACCCCAACCAAACCAAACAAACCAAAGACTCCTAAAACATAACTCCCCTAAATGACAAGAAAAACTAATTATTTCTATTTTATCCACTTTGATTTGTAGAGCCCGAGCAGGACTTCACAGATGCATATCTTTGGAAATGAGAGATGACTAGAAATAAGAAAAACATTTTGTAATAATGTAAATGCTTATTTAAATTACCCCAACTTTAGGAAAGTCCATGTATCCTGCAGGAACATGCTGATGGAATGTACCAGAAGGAGTTACAATTCCTGTACTATCTCGCTCCATTGCTTGATGCTGTGAAAACACTCCTGGGTCAGACATTGGCCTGTGAATCATAGGATTTCCCATCCCAGGGTTACACCAGTCCACTTTGTCTAAGGGGAAAAAAAAAAAAAACCAAACAAACAAAAGTTGGTAACATTCAAAATCAATATACAATTTAAAAGGAACACTTTATAATTTCTATTTCCACTTATTGTAAGAATTGTGATAAGCAGGCTGACAGTGCAACTGGGTGTATCAGTCATTTGAGAAAGAGCAAGCTTGAAAAATCTTGACCTTGATGAATGGTGAAGGATTCACGAGAGAAATCCCTTAAATAAACATGTATTCACTGACATAGCAACAGCAAAAAAAAACAGTAGCAGGAACGACGATGACGACAATAAAATACTACAAAAGTAAGTAAAAGCTAAGAGCCAAAAGATCTCAAAGGAAATCCAAACATCTTCATATGGTAAAATGAAATACAAGTAGGGCAAGATGGCAGACAACTGTCATGGAAGTACTGTGAGGTTAGTCTCAGCTACACAGTAAGTTCAAGGCCAGCCTAGTATACAAAAAACTCAAAAAAAAGCCCAAATTCTTTATGTGTATTGCATTATTTTCAGAGATGAGTAAGTGCAATGGGAAAGACCACATGAAACCAGAACTAAAAGATGCTGGTTAGTTTAACTGAAGAGACAGACTAATTCCCTTAAAGGAACGATGAGGGCTGGAGAGATGGCTCAGTGGTTAAGAGCACTGGCTGCTCTTCCAGAGGAACTGGGTTCGATTCCTAGCACCCAGATGGCAGCTCACAACTGGATGTAACCTCAGTTTCAGGGAATCCAATACTTGCATCTGGCCTTCTCAGGCACCAGGTACACCTATGTTGCACAGACATACATGCACAGAAAACACCCACACATATAAGTGTAAATAAAATCTCAAAAAATTAAAATAATGTGAAATTGATTAAAGTATTATAGCTAAACAAATAAATGTAATTTCCAGTAATATGACAGTAAATCATACCTTGATTGCCACCAATCCCTTCAAAGGACCAGATGCCACTATGTCCTACTGATGTAGACAAATTACTCCCAATAACGGATGGAGCTGAAGTTCCAGTTTGCCTGATACGTGCAGAACGTTCAGTTCCAATAGGGACTGGAACTTTCCTGTCCTGAGAGACACTGCTGGGCTTTTCGGACCCTAAAGGTACTGAGGATGGGGCAGGAGACGGTGCACGAACGCCAGAGGATACCGACTGTGCAGGAGACTCTGGAAAAAAACATTTTGAAATAGAATACAGGTACTCTGTAGAATATTTAATTTTGTAAAACCAAATTTCACATTTTGAATCTTAAAATATACATTTTCTAAGAAAAGCTGAGATATAAGAATAATACTTAATTAGCTTTTGATTTGTATCCAAAGAAATGAAGTTCTGAGTTGTTTCACATATATCCACCACTACACTTTATTTTACTCCCATTACTTTCTTCTCCCTCTTCTCCCTCCTTGCTAGTCCCTTTGTTCCTTTGAAATAATTTCCTCTTCTGCTTTAAGAATGTTGAAGCTGAGCATGATGTAATCTGTACTCACAGCGCTCCAGAGGTTCAACCCAAAAGATTAACTGCAGCCAGGTGTGGTGGCGCTCACCTTTAATCCTAGTACTCTGGAGGCAGAGACAGGAGGGTCTCTGTGAGTTCAAGGGTAGACTGGTCTACATATGCAGTTCCAGGACAGCCAAGGCTACATAGTGAGACGCTGTCTCAAAACAAAACTAAATAGATGGCTACAAGTTCAAGGCCAGCCTAAGCTACATAATGAGACTCTGTCTTTTTAAAAAGCAATATATATGTAGACATTAAAACCTGGTTAGGAATAGTAATTTAGTTCAATGATACACTTGATACAGTGCTTGCCTGGCATTCATGAGGCCCTGGGCTCAACCCTCAATAACACACACACACACAATTTTGTAAAAAAAACCAAGGACTTTATCAAAGTGGTCAATTACTCATTTAATAAATCATTGGCTTAATTAATAATTAAGTCAATACTTGCTGCTAAAATATAAAACCAAAGCAATTAAAAGAACAATGTTTAAATGAAGTGTGTGCCCACTTAGCCCAGGCTGATACTGAACACCCTATATAGCTTAAGAGTAATCTTGAATGTTTTGTGTGTCTGAATGTGATATATGCACTTGTTCCTGTGCAGGTGTGCATGCCACAGGAGGATGTTAGGTATCCTGCCTTTGAGACAGGTTCCCTCAGTGGAGCTGGAGTTGAGCTAGGCTGCCAGGCAGCAAGCTCTAGGGACTCCTTTCCTGCTCCAACTTAAGTTCTGGGGTTACAGGCAAGGTTACAGCCTTGCTTTTTACTTGGGTGCTGGGATCTGAACTCAGGTCCTTCTGTTTACAGAGCAAGTATTCTTACTCAGCAAGACAATTCTTCAGTGCTTGACCCCGAATTTCAGATCCTTCTAGCTCTACCTCCTGAGTGCTGAGGTTCTAGGGACCTGCTGCCATGTCTGGTTTACACAGTGCTGGAGGGCAAACCCAAGGTCTTGTTGGGGTACACAGGCACTTTACCAAATGAGCTACATCCCAAGTTCTCTCAAACTGTACTCTTTGCAAACAACTGTTTTTGGTGTTCAGATAGTCTGTAGGCTCCTCTGTTTAAATGCTTGGTCTCCAGTTGGCACAGCTGTTTGGAAATGACTAGGAGGTGTGGTCCTGATGGAGAAGGGGTATCACTGGAGATGGCCCAAGCTAACACCTTTAATCCCAGCACTCTGGAGGCAGAGGCAGGTATCTGTGAGTTCCAGTGCAGCCTGGTAAATACATATATAGTATGTTTCAGGGCAGCCAGGGCTTTGTAGAGAGACTCAAAGAACAAAAACAAACAAACAAAAAACAAAACAAAACAAAAACAATTCTGGAGTCACAGGCAGGCAGATCTCTGTGAGTTCTAGGCCTGCCTAGTCTACAAGGGAGTTCCAGGCCAGTTAGGGCTCCACAGTGAAACCCAGTCTGGAAAAACAAAAACAAAACAAAGATCTGCACTCTCAGCTACTCGCTTTCACGGTGCCTGCTGCCATGCTCCCTGCCATGATGCTTACTGACGCTCATCCTCTGGAATCATAAGCCCCCTATAAACTCTTCTCTAAGTTGCCTTGATTATGGTGTCTCATCACAAAAATAAAAAAGTAAGCTGGGCAGTGGTGGCGGGCACCTTTAATCCCAGCACTCGGGAGGCAGAGCCAGGCGGATCTCTGTGAGTTCAAGGCCAGCCTGGTCTCCAAAGCGAGTTCCAAGACAGGCTCCAAAGCTACACAGAGAAACCCTGTCTCGAAAAACAAGAAACAAAAACAAACAAACCAACAACAACAACAACAAAAAAAGTAACTAAGGCAGAAAAAAGGTGGTATCTGGGGATGGGCCAATGTTACAACAGGCCAAACCATGGTCCTTTTTTGGAAGACTTTGGGACTTTAGGAAAATGATTGAACACTCTAAGAAGCACGTTAGTATGAATGAGCAAAACAGTAGTGCTGAGAGCTATGCTGACTGGAGGCCATGTTCAAGAAGTTTCAGAGCAACTTGAGTGGATACCATTCATGTGACATTGTGACCAAGACTGCAATTGTCCGAAGAATCTGCCCGAGACTGAAAAGTTTTGGACTATTTTAATTGGCTGAAGAGATTTGAAGACAGCCTAGTACTTGACTTTGTCACTTGGCTGTTAGGAATCATTCTTAGGCAGCTCTACAATGAAAAAGAGAAAGTTGGGCAAAGGGAAATGTAAAATGTACAGTCGGAGGAGAAAAAGGGCACCAGGAAATTTCATGTTGGACTCAAGGCTAGCGCTGAGGAAGATTAGGAGAGGCTTTATGCAGAATGAAATGACAGGAGTGCTGTCCTCAGGGTCAGACCCCACCCAGCTAAGCCCCCAACCTAACAAGAAAATGGCAAGAAATTACAGGAAAGCCTGTGCCAAAACGAAGGCGACAAATCAACTCTCATGCCAATGTAATTCAAGGAGGGGCCAGCTTCTCCCCCAAGCAAACAGAGGAATTTGACAGCATAACCTTGTGGTTCTGGCCTTAAAGTTATTAAGATACAGGAGTTGTGGACTCTTCCTTCACTTAGGTTAAGCAGAGCACTGTCCAGTGGTGTGGACAGGGGTGTAGCCAGCTCAAGAGACGTATGTAGCAGTCAGCACGGCTGGGAGGGCAGAGTCATCTAAGCTCTTTGACAACAGAGTCACAAGGTCTGGAATTTGTCTCAGTTTGGTCCAGTATTTCCCCACTATTGCCCCCTTCCTCCCTTTTGGAATGGTAATGTATATTCTCTGCCATCTAATGTTGTAGGTGAGTAATTTGCTTCTTTGTTTTTTTTTTTAATAGGGGTGTAATTAAGAGATTGCTTTGAGTCTCAGAAGAAATCTTGGACTTTATAAATAGTCTTCTTGGGACCGAAATACTATGGGGACTTTTGAAGCTGTACTAAGTGTATTTTGTATTATGATATGGCCACAAACCTATGGGGGCCAGGGAGAGGAATGTGGTTGTTTGAATATATGCCGAGTTGATAGAGCTGTTTGAGAAAGTCTAGGAGGTATGGTCTTGTTGAAAGAGCTGGGACACTAGTGGTGAGCAGAGGTTTAGTGCTCACCCTCCTCTCTCTCATGCTCATCGACAGGATGTGAGCTTTCAGCTACCACCCCAGTGTTAGGAACGCCTGCCTGATGCCATGCTCCTCACCATAATGGTCATGACCTCTGGAACTCTAAGTCTCCTTTAAACTCTTTCTTCTTTAAGTTGCTATGACCATGCTGCCTTCACAGCAACAGAAAAGGAATTCAGACAGGTGCTATGATGCAAAAACAAAGGAATTCATGTACGTAAAAGATCTGTGAGGTCTAACTTAGGGGGAAAAAATCAGCTGGCAGAAAGACACCAGGCTGCTCCTCCTCATCTTTGTTCTATTGTATCCTGTTGATATTTCACAGTACATAATTTTGTAGAGATGCCTAACAGCCAAAAAGGCGAGACATATGGGTTTTGTTTGTTTTTGGTTTTTTGAAACAGGTTCTGGTACATTTTCAACTTACACTCCCTCTGCCTTAACCTTACAAGCCTAGTATCAGAGGTACACACTACTACACCTAACCCAAGCTGTGATCCTTAACCCTGAGTACTTACATCAGAAATTCAATTTGTTTTACATGTTACTAATAAAAAAATTAAAAGCAACAAAAATTTGGTTTGATACAAAAAGCTGAAATATTAAGCATATAATTTAAAGAAGGGAAGAGGGTGTGATAATGACTATAAATCCAGTGACTCAGGAAGTTAAAACCGGAGAATTTTATGTTTGTGGTATGCTGGGGCCACCTGAACTACTTAGTGAGCACCTGTATCAAAAGGAAAGGCAAAAGGGCTGAAGACAGAGCTGCGTGATTAGACCACCGGCTGCTCTTCCAGAGGACCTAGGTCCAGTTCCTGTCACATACATGGCAGCTCACAGCTGTCTGTGACTCTAGTCCCCAATGATCTGACACCCTCTTCTAACCTCAATAGGTACCACACACACAGTAAGCAGATATACATGTAAGTCAAACACCATACACATAAAATAAAAATAAAGGATAAAAACTTGTTTTACAATAAGTAAAAAAGAAGCTGAGGTTACAGGTCAATCATAGAAAACCTGACTACCTTTTTAAGACCTAGGTTCAATCTCCAGTACTTACTTTTTTTGTTTGTTTGTTTGTTTTTGTTTGTTTGTTTTTCGAAGACAGGGTTTCTCTGTGCAACCACCCTGGCTATTCTGGAACTCACTCTGTAGACCAGGCCGGCCGTGAACTTAGAAATCCTTCTGCCTCTGCCTCCTGAATGCAAGGATCAAGGGTGTGTGCACTACCACCACCCTCCAAATGTTCACTTTCTATTTTGTTTGAAGTATTTTGGATTTCTTTTTCTTCTTCTTTTTTTAATTGTATGGAGTCTAATTTTTCAGTAATTTAATGCTTTTTAACTTTTTGTGCTTTTTTTTTAAAAAAAAAACATTTATTTTATTATGTATACAGTGTTCTGCCTGCACATATGCCTGCAGGTCAGAAGAGGGCACCAGATCTCATTACAGATGGCTGTGAGCCATCATGCGGTTGCTGGGAATTGAATTCAGGATCTCTGGAAGAACCACCAGTATTCTTAACCGCTGAGCTACCTCTCCAGCCCTAGTATTTTGGATTTCTGAGTCACGATTGTGGATACGGTAAGGATATAATACTGTGTACAGGGTGAGCTTGTTTTGTTATGCTGCTGAGGTAGATAAGATTTAAAGGTGGAGGGCTGGAGAAATGGCTCAGAGGTTAAGAGCACTGACTGCTCCTCTAGATGGTCCTGAGATCAATTACTAGCAACCACACAGTAGCTCACAACCATCTGTAATGAGGTCTGGTGCCCTCTTCTGGCCTGCATGAATACATGCAGGCAGGACACTGTATATAAAATAAATAAATAAATCTTTAAAAAAAAAAAAAGATTTAAAGGTGGAAAAAAGGTATGTGTTACATGGTAGCTAACAACTACCTAATGAGACCTGGTACCCTCTTCTGGCATGCAGGCATACATGCAGATAGAATACTGTATATATAATAAATAAATCAATCTTTTTTTTAAAAAAAGGTATGTGGTATTTATATAGCAAGTGTTTGTATATGTATTTGAGAGTTTCCACATTACTGCCCAGGCTGCTTTGCAATTCGCTATATAGTTGAGGCTGATCTGAAACACAAATTCTCCTACCTCAGTCTTTAAAGTAGTTAGAATTATGACTAAGTCTCATCATGCTAGGCTCAAAAGGCACACTTTTTATAAAGCTAGCAATCTTTCTGCTCACTACTTGTATTTAAAGAGTAAATACATTAACAGTGAATAGGACTGAGGTAGGGATGTGGTCTGGTTTCATCACCATGGACGATTAAGTAAGTAGGTTGTAAAAGCAGTTTTAGAAAGTTTTATTTTACGTGTGTAACGTTTTGCCTTTACGTATGTGTGTGCATCATGTGTTTGCCTGATGCCCCCGAAGGTCAGAAGGATGGAATGTCCTGGAACTGGAATTATAGATGGTTCTCACACAGGTGCTGGGAATGAAAGCTGACTCCTCCAAGAGCAGCAAGTGCTCCACCTCTCCAGTCCCAACAGTTTTCCTAATTGTTTTTCTTTTTGGTTTGTTTGAGGCAGGGTTTCCTCTGTGTAACAGCTCTAGCTGTCTTGGAACTCGCTCTATAGACCAGGATGGCCTTGAATTTACATAGATCTGCTTGCATCTGTAGAGATTAAAAGTGTGCACCACCACTGCCCGGCCCAATAGTTTTTAAATCTTCAAATTTTATTGACATTACATACACTGTCAAGAGTCAGAAATTGTATTTTTTTAACAGCATTAAAATAATGGTGAAGTTAAAAATCCCAAACATGAAGTAAGCGACAGTAGAATATGCCTATAATTCCAGCTGTGGAATTAATTCCAACTGGAAGCAGAATGATCAGATTCAAGGTCATCTTTGACTGCATGGTCAATTTAAGGCTAGCCTGTCTCAAGCAACTATCTTATACTTAAAGAGCTCGAATCTCTCTGTTTACAAGAAAGTAACTTCTTCTGGGATACAGATCACTCACCATTTGATGCTGATGAACATGGAGTCAACAAACTAAGTGGGGAAAAATGCTGTCTGTTAAAGTTAGCAGCTGCAGGTGCTCCTCCAAGAGGTGCTCCAGGCCCATACATTTGACCTCCTGAAAGACTTGAGGCAAAGTTTCCCAAATGTGTAGAAGAAGGTGTTACAGAACCATATGGTGAGTCCATGTTGACAATACCTGTAATGTAGAAGACCACCATTATTTACTAATTATCCCAAGAAGAGATCATTTAAAAAAAAAAATTCTTAGCTGGGTGTGGTGGCAAATACCAGTAATGCCGGCATCTGGGAGACAGAGTCAACAGAGTCAGATTAAGGTCCTCTTTGGCTATATAATAAATTCAAGGCCAGCCTAGACTATAAGAGAGACAATCTGTCTCTGTCTGTCTCTCTCTCTCACACACACACCTATCTTACATGGTCATAGACATCATGAAGTGGAGAATTGCCACATGACAAGTTAAAGGGGAGTCTAGGCTAAAGGAAGACCCTTTCTCAAAACCATTCCCTCATTAAAAGATATGAACAAGTGAGTAATCTGAATGAGGGAGTAGTATTTATTGCTTGGCATTTTATTCTTAATTTAAATTTTTTTCATTTATCTATTTATGTATTTATTTATTTTTGAGACAGTCTATGTAGTTTTGGCTGTCCTGGAACTTGATATATAGACCAGGCTGGCCTCGAACTCACAAAGATCTGCACCTGCCTCTGTTTCTCTGCTGGGATTACAGGCTTGTGTCACCACCGCTTGTCTAAAAAGATTGTTTTTAGTGTGTAGGCTGGGGAGCTTCAGGTGGCTCAGCAGTTAAGAAGCACTTGTTATTCTTGCAGAGGACCTGGGATGGGTCTCAGCACTTACACAGTAACTCAACAACTATCTGTAACCCCAGCTCCATGGGGGCCAATACCTCTTCTGACCTCCCTAGGCATTAGGCACTCATTGGTACACATATATTCATGCAGGAAAAAGTCTATAATTAGTGAGTTTAGGCCAGCCAGGTCTATAAAGTATAAATGTCCTTAAAAAACAAAAACCAATAACAAATAAATAAACAAAGACAGCCTCAGGTGGTTCATGCCTTTAACCGTAGCCCTGAGGCCAAGGCCTGCTGCTAAGTTCAATGGTCGTTGGGAAGTCTGAGACAAGCATGGCCTATATGGTAAACTCCAGGCCAGTCTAGCCTATAGAGGCCTTGTCACAAAAAACACAATTCAACCCCAAATAAAACAAAATATTCTTTAAAAATAGATCAGGTCACGTAGACCACAGGCCATAGTATGCCCATCTCTCACATGGATTTTCTCAATTACTTTAACTGCTCAGGCTAATCCACAAGAATTTCTTTTCTTCTTTTTTAAAAGACAGGATCTCTGCTGAGCAATGTCGGTGCACTTTTTTTTTTAAAGATTTATTATTTATTATGTATACAGTATGATGTCTGCACACCAGAAGAGGGCATCAGATCTCGTTTTAGACAGTTGTGAGCCACCATGGTTGCTGGGAATTAAATGCAGGACCTCTGCAGGAGCAGCCAGTGCTCTTAACCTCTGAGTCATCGATCCAGCCTGGTGGTGCATGTTTTTAATACCAGCACTTGGGAGGCAGCGGCAGGTAGATCTCTGAGTTCAGTGTCAGCCTGGATTACAGAGTGAGTACCCAGACAGCCAGGGATACACAAGAGAAACCATTTTGAATAGACGGAGTTTCTTTATATTCCTCGATAAAAATGAACTCCACATTTAGTCAAAGATCATATTGAACCCAAAGTGCTGGAGAGACAAGAGCAAGGACTACCATGTTGTTTCAAAAGTACAACAGTTCTAAATGCAATTTGCATCTTGCATCAGATCCTAAAACAGGAAAAGTAGTTATCTGAATACTGTAAAATCTATAGCCAATTAATTTCTTTTTGGTATATATGTCAGTCACCTAAGATATTTACACAAGAAGCATTCTTGTTTCATAAACCTAAGAATTCTTGTTTTATAAATCTAAAAATAAGTGAAAAGTTAAAAAACCAGGAACATAATTAGAATATCTTTAGATCCCCTATAAATACCAGTGTTGTCCAAAAGAACTTCCCTTGAAATAGAAATATTATAGAATTTTGCTGTCCAACATGGCAGCCATTAGTCCACAATACTTATAGCTTGACTAAGAAGACAAAGTGTTGTTATTTTGAGACAGGGTCACATTATGTAGCCCTGGATGGCCTGTAACTCACACTGCCTCTGCCTCCCAAGGCTTGGATTAAAGGTGTTCATCACTATACTTGGTGAATTTTCACTGAGTTAAATAAAAATAGAAGAGATACCTAATGGCTACCACATTAGATAGTGTATTGTCTAAAATGAGAAAGATGTTCAAAAAACAGAAATGAATTCAAATTTAATAAAACTGATAGCTATTTGGTATTTGCTGGCATTTCTTTAATGTAAAAAACCCTATTTTTCCCCCTTTTCTTTTGAGACAGGATCTCCTGTAGCTAAGGCAGTCAAGATCAGTATGCAGCTAGAAATGACTTATAACATGCTGGGACTACATGCATGCATCACCATGCCCTCCCTTCATTATTTTTTTTCCAAGACAGGAATTAATGAAGACTAGTCTCAAACTCAAGCTACTCTTCTTCAGCCTCTCATAATGTTCCATTCTCGGACACATCCCACAAACTTTTCTTTTTCAAAGAGGTGTGAGGGGGAGATGAGACCTATTATCTTATTTATGGGAAACTCAAGATAAAATTTACTATAGCCTTTAAAAGATTGTAAAATAAAAAATAACACACTAAATACACATGATACAATGGTGTACTAAGGGACCAGAATGATCTTGGGCTTGGGGTGTAGCTCACTGGTAAAGTGGTTCTAGCATGTATAAACCAATGGGCTTAACTCCTAGCACCACAAAAATAAAACCCTGTAGCAGTAGTCACCATAACCCATACCTTTAATCCTAGTGGTCAGGAAGCAGAGGTTTGAAATCAAGGCCAGTCTGGTTTACATAGTGAATTCCATGCTAGCCAGGGCTATGTAGCAAAACCGTTTCAAAAACAGCAGCAGCGCAACAAAACCCCCTCCTCATCCATGTAGTCTACTTACAGAGCAAATACATCACAGCATAGCCAGGAGTTTTCATATCATCTCTGTGAAGTAGCTGCCATTGATGTCAATAATTAACACAAACTCACCTGAGGGACTTGGAGCAGGTCTCTGTAATGGCGGCCTAAAACCGGGTGCTTTGGAAGTATCAGACTGATGTAAAGGATCTGAATTTGGCAAGTATGAGGACTTTCCAGACAGCATGGATTCTGGTGTTGACTGAGATGAAACAACAGATCCTCCCCAGAAGGCATGAGCATTCGTAGGGTTGTTTTCAAACAATGTGCTAAAGGGCCCAAACGGTAAAGGGGCACTGAAGTTGGGAGCAACAGGCTTATTTGCTGGATGTACTGAATTCTGACAAGCACTTTGTGTACTTAAGGTCGAAGGTAGCTGGACAGAAGAGGGAACACTATGAGGTCTTTTAATGTGATTGACATTGAGGACTGCAACAGATGAATTCTGCACTGGAGCTGGATTCTTGTGAGGGGCAGCTGTGCCATGAGAAGGTGGTCTGATAGCAGGGGTTTCCATTTGAGGAGGCTGGGCACATCCCATTTGTGTTTGAGGCATAGGGTATGTCACAGGCGCAGTAGAAGGCACCACCGCTGGAGCAGAACTTGTTGCTGGAGGAGGAACAGTCATTCTCACATCCGGGGAAGGAACCTGAGACTGCTGAAGAGGGGGTCTTGGCTCCTGAGAAACAGATCCCGGAGGCTGCTGCTGAGTGGAATGACCTGATGAGCTCCCAGAAGAACTGCTGCTATGTGGAGGCCTATTGTTTGAGGTTTCTACTACTGGCGGACTACCTGCTTCCTGTTCGGAAGAAGATGCTCCTTTATTTGGGGATGCTGAGCCACCATCCAAAGGGCTATTTCTAGAAACCCCTCCTGGCTGGGCTGGCGGTGATGGGGAAGATGGGGAGGATACTGGGTAGTGTTCTTTGGCAGTAGGCATAGGGTATGTGGCATTTGTGGGTGCAGTGCTGTTGTTGCTTGCTGTAGTTGTGACTGTTGTGGTTGTGGCATTGGATGTCTTCACAACTGTGACAAAAAGCTGCCTTCTGACTGAAGGAGAACTTGGACTGCCGTTTGAAGATGTACCAGGCACCGCTGACGCTGATGAACTGGTTGTAGTTGTTGGACTTGAAGTTAAAGAACCTGCTGAATTCACCTGAGAACCACTGCTATTCTGATTGCTATGGCGAGGCACCATGTGAGGCTTAGGCGAGTTAGTAGCTCTGGCAGGGCTCAAAGGCCTGACAGGAAAAGGACCCCAAGTGGACTGAGCTGGTGGAAAAGTACCTCCGAAGTGGGTCATGGGCAACCTTGGTGGACGGATCTGCTGGAAAGTCTGAGCAGCAAGCAAAGCATGTGCAAACTGTGGAGGAGGATATGCTAATGGAAGAGAAACTGGGAAGCCAGGCCTGACATTATTCACGGGGTTCTTAATGGTTTTGTGAGTGGATGCAGAAGAGATGGCAGGCACAGAGAGTGCTGTGGCAGTCTGAGATGTCGATGACAGAGCTACAGTCGTCATTTTAATGCCCACTAAGGAGCTATTAGCAGCAGTGGTGGTAGGTGCTGAGGACCCTATTTTGGAATTTGCTGAGGAGCTTTTCAAACGATTCTTTGGAATAAGTTCATCGATTTCTTTGTCTGGATCCTTGATCAAAGCATTGATCAACTGAGTTGCTTGTCTTGTTGATTCAGTGCCACCCCTGTACGAACAATGAACAAAAGAAAAGGCCGAGAGTTAGCCTCAAGTTCAGTACTTTCTAGCAATAAAGTCACTTGTGTGCAGATAGTGTGACACACACATACACACACCCCAGATAAACCCAGGTGTCCAAGGGCAGGTTTCTCATCAATTTTGAGGTATTCTGGAAACAATAAATGATCTTGAATTAATGCTAAACTTCAGAAGACCAGCAATTTTTATCTTCTTTTTTGGTATGCATGTGGAAAGTGTTGGCAGGCTTTCACAAGCTTGCTAAGTTCCCTACCACTAACCTATACTACCCATCTTACTACCGATCTTCACTGACTTTCCTAAAACAGACTTATTTATGTTTATGTGCATAAGTGTTTAGACGGCTGTAAGGCACTATGCGGGTGCTAGGAACTGCACCCAAGTCTCCTGCAAGGACTGCTGAGTTACTGCTCCAGCTCCCCCGCCCCACGCCTTTTTAATGAAAACTTCACTTTCCCATTGTAAAATATTTTATTGTTAGAAAATCCATTCTAGACAAAAGCTTGCACAGAATACAAGATTATAAAGTTAAATAGGTCAACAACTAGGAGTAGTAGTCGATGACTTTAGTACCAGCAGATAGATGATCTCTGTGAGTTCAAGGCCAGCTTAAGCTACAGAGATATGGTTTTAGAGAAAAAGGTAAGCATAGAACGGTGGTACAAGCCTTTAGTTAGTTACCCCAAGGTATTTTATATTATTTGTGGCTATTGTAAAGGGTGATGTTTCTCTGACTTCTTTCTCAGCCCTTTGATCATTTGTGTATAGGAGGGCTACTGATTTTTTTGAGTTCATTTTGTATCCTGCCACTTTACTGAAGGAGTTTATCAGCTGTAGGAGTTCTCTGGTAGAATTCTGGTGGTCAAAAATTATGTATACTATCATTATCATCTGCAAATAGTGAAAGTTTGACTTCTTGCTTTCCAATTTGTATCCCCTTGATCTCCTTGATCTAGCTAGGAATTCAAGTAATATATTGAATAAAAATGGGGAGAGTGGACAGCCTTGTCTTGTTCCTGATTTTAGGGAATCCAAGCCTTTAATCTAAATAGTTAGGAGGCAGAGTCTGTAGGGAAGGGGGTACCTTGCAAGTTCAAAGCCAGCCTGGTACAGTGAATTCCAGGATAGCTGGGGCTACATAGAGAGACCCTGTCTCAAAAAACAATACTAAACCAATCTAAGTTGGGAGTGGAAATTTAGGCTCAATCTTTAGCATTATAAATCAAAGAACAAAACAATGTAAGTAAACATGGAAAATTTTTACAACTGAGCAAGCAAAGAGGATTTTCTTTCTAACCCTGGTATCTGAGATAACACAGTTTACTACATATTCCCAAATATCTTCTATATTATTAGTATTATAATCCCTTGGGGAAGTTCTCTCAGAACGAGTGAGGAATCCCAATAATGCCAACAATGACAGCAAACTGTAATGTTGGCTCTTGAGGAAAATATTTGATTAGGCTTATGTATGGAAACCTCAGGAACAAATGACCCAGACAGGGTACCTGCTTGCCTTTTCTCAGGATACCGAAGTTAAATATGTGTTAGATTTAACTGTATTAACTAGTTCAAATTCTAAGGCTGCCATCTCAGAAGAACAAAATCTCAAATGTAAAATTGACAAAAAATAACTCCCTGCTTAAAACGTGCTAGATATTAGCCAGTCATGTGCCCACGCCTTTAATCCCAACACCTGGATCTCTTTGAATTTGAGGCCAGTCTGGTCTACAAAGCAAGTTCCAGGATAGCCAGAGCTGTTATACAGAGAAACCCTGTCTCAAAAAACAAAAACAAACAAAAAAAAAAGTGTTAGAAATTTACTACTAATGGCTTGGGACAAATTTTTAAGATTTTTTTTCAAATTTCCATAATAGTACTTAAAACATGTCACAACAATATATTCATTAGAAAAAAGACTGGGAATAACTGTATTCCCAAACACCTGTTTTTTTTTTTGTTTTGTTTTGTTTTTTTCTTAAAAGATAAGGTCTCACTACATAGCCCTGGCTGTCCTGGAATTCATTATGAAGACCAGGATAGCCTCAAAGTCACAAGAGAGCTGCCTGCCTACCTGCCTCTGCTAAGATTAAAGATGTACGGTACAATTCTCATACAATTACTATCCTTTAAAAACATCAAGGCTCGGAGATGTCTCAATGAATAAGAGTGCTTACTGTACAAAGGATTAGAACATGAATTTGAATTCCCAACACATAAAATCTGGGTATAGCCACACATGCCTATAACCTCAGCATTATTTATGGAAGGGTCCTGGCAACTCTCTGTTCAGTCAGACTAGCCTAAACATCAAACTTCAGGTTCACTGAATGATACTATCTCAAGGGATAAGATAGAATGACAGACTATGAGAGGGGAAATTCTTCTCTTGCCCCTACAGTGTCAGCACACATACACACATTACACATCCCCCACCCCGTCGATAATTCTCTTGGTAAAGTATTTGTCTTGAATGCACAGGAACCTGAGTTTGACTTCAGATCACAACACATTAGAGTAAAAAGCTGGGCATCGTGTCTGCATGCTTGTGATCTGAATGGTGGGAAGGTGGAGACAGGTAGATCATTTGGGCTCAATAGCCAGCTATGTATACCTACATAGCAAGTTCCAGGCCATTCAGAGGCTCCCTGCCACAGGAAGAAAGCGGGTGCTCTAAGAGAGATGGTTTAAGGGTTAAGTGCATGTACTGTTCTTGTAGTGGACCCAAATACAGTTTCCAAAACCCATGTCAGGTAGCCTATTACTCCAGGTCCAGGGAATGTGAGGTCTTTGGCCTCTGATGGCACACACAAATATAACTGAGAAATTAAAAGACAAAACAGACATAACAAGATAAAGTGCATCAGAGATCAGCACCCAAGGCTGTCTTCTGACATTCACATGCATTTGGATATACTTGCATTGGCACTCCCAACACACACACACACACACACACACACACACACACACAGTGGTAGTTTGAATGTAACTGGCCCCCATAATATCATAGGGAGTGGCACTACTAGGTTTTGTTGGAACGGATGTGGCCTTGTTAGAGGAAGCCTACCACTGTGGGGGAGGGCTTTGAGGTTTCCTATGCTCAGGATACCACCCAGGCTCTGTTGACTTCCTATTGCCTGCAAGGTGTCAGACCTGCAGCTACTTCTCCAGCACTATGCCTACCTGCATGCTGCTACATCCCGCCATGCCTAAACCTCTAAACTGTAAGTGAGCCACCCCAATTAAATGTTTTCCTTCACAAGAGCTGCCTTGGTCATGGTGTCTCTTCATAGCAAGGAAAACCCTCACTCACTCACTCACTCTCTCTCTCTCTCTCTCTCTCTCTCTCTCTCTCTCTCTCTCTCTCTCTCTCACACACACACACACACACACACACACACACACACACACACACACACTATCAAACACAAAATGCTACTCAAATGGTTCCATTTCATGGAATTACAATACAACAGAAAAAAAAATGCAGAAATAAAGCATTGCCTTATAGTTATTATCCGATCTCCAGTCTTGTCCTTCTGCTTATCAATATCTATGTGTGCACCAGTAAATTCCCGAATAGCATTGATATTGCAGCCACCTCTTCCAATCACTCTAGATATCACAGTTGATGGAACAGATACTTTCTTTGACCTGTTTAAAAGTTGAAAGATAAATTAATAAATTAAGAAAAATCATTATCAGCAGTTGCAATGAAATAAAAAATTATAAGGTGTTTTTAGTATAAACGGAGAACAGACTTGCTAAATAAGCTTCTTATATTTATTTTTTTGTTTTTTAAATAAGCAGTAAATACAAGATCTCACTATGTAGCTTTGGGATAGCTTGAAAGGCAATCTTGGCCTGTCTCCAAAGTGCTTGGATTAAAGGGGTGCACCACCACACCCAGCTTTTTATTTATTCTTAATCCAGACAAACAAACAAAAGGCCCCTTTAATAACATTTCTCTGAGCTCCAGGCTAGCCTGATCAACACAGTGAGATGCTGTCTTAGCCTAACTTTTCATCCTGTTGTTTGCTTTCTTGACTGTGCCACTGCAAATCCTGGTGATACAAATTAAGAGGGAAAGTTCAAGGATCTAATTTAGCCTAAAGGTCCAAGGAAGGCTTCTTTTAGGCACCTTTCATGTTTAACTTATGTTTAATGTATTATTTCAAAGAATGATGAAAATTCTTTGTTTCTCTGAATTTTTTAGAAGCATTTAATTGATTATCTAGGCATACAAAAACTCAAAGTCATGTGAGGAAAAAGAAAAGACTACGCCAGGCAGTGGTGGCGCACGCCTTTAATCCCGGCATTCAGGAGGCAGAGGCAGGAGGATCTCTGTGATTTCGAGGCCAGCCTGGTCTACGGAGTGAGATCCAGGAAAGGCGCAAAGCTACACAGAGAAACCCTGTCTCGAAAAACAACTACCACAATTTAAAAAAAGATAAAAATCACCTAGGGTAGCCTGCCAGGTGCAGGGAGTTGGTGGCAGGAAGATCAGTACTTATTCAAGGACAGAGTCTCATTCTACAGCCTATGTTGGCTTCCAAATCAAACAATCTTCCTGCCTCTCAAGTTCTTGGATTACAGGCATGAACTATTATGCCCCACTTTGCAAAATTACAAAGATTCTTACATTAGGGGTGTGTGCATACATGTGTCAGGGAGTACATGTGGAGGTCACAGGACAACTTGGAAAAGCTGGTTCAATTTATGTGTATCTACATGATTGTATGCCATGTTGTGTGCAGGTGGCCTGTGGAGGTCAGAAAAGGGTGTCCAATCCCCTCAAGCTAGGGTTTCATGAAGTCGAGAGCTGTCCTGTGTGGGTGCTGGCAACTGAATTCAGGTCCCTTGGAAGAGTAGCAAGCAGTGTGAATTTTATTTATTGATTTGTTTGTTATGAACAAATGGGAACCTCAGACAGCCCAGGCTGGCTTTAAACTCATCGTGTAACATTAAGCTCCTGCTCCTCTTGCTGGTACTTCCCTAGTGCTGGGATTACAAGCATGTGCCACCAGGGCTGGCACATTTTAATTTTAAATCTTCACATTGATGAAGGGTTCCCAGCACTTGGGAGGCACTCTTTGAGTTGGAGGCCAGTCTGGTCTACAATGAGTTCTAGGCCAGGCAGAGCTACACAGAGAATTACACTGGGATTAGAGTCATCTACCACTACCTCACTTCTCCTTTTAAAACACTGACTTTGGGGCCATGTGTGTCTCTTGACCAGATTTCGTTTTAGCACCTGAGTTTGTCTGCACCCTTGAGAATGGTGGGAGGACTTTAACTGTAACCCAAGAATCACTCACCTCCTTACAACTTCCTTCCATCCTTCTTCCCTCTTTTGCCCACGCTTAGGACTTGCTACTGTTAACTTCCCATTTGGAGAAGAAAGAGGAGATGGACCAGATTTTGTACAAGTTGACAGAGAATTACTGGTCCCTTCATTGACAGTCTCTGACAATCTTTAACAAAGGAGGGAAAGCACATTAATAATGAACAGATGCAGAAAATTAATGATAAAGGTTATAAGTGACATAGCTTATTGTGTAAGACCAATTAAAGAGAACACACGAGGAATTTGTTCCTACTACTTTCTCTACTAGTCCACACAGAATAACAAAGAGCCAGTTTTAAGAACAAACAACACATGGGTAAATTTAGTGGAGTAGAATCCTAATGCTGTGAAACTACACATCAATACTTTTTTCTTTTTGTGAGACAGGGTTTTGCAACATAGTTCAGCCTACACTCAAGTCAACATGTAGCATAACCTGGATTTCAACCTGTGATTCTCTTGCTTCAGCCTCCCAAATGCTGAAATTACAGGCATGTGCCACCGTGCCCTGATTCATATATCAATACTTTCCATAGGCTAATTTTAACAATCACAAAAAATTACATAGTAAAAGTAATTTATTTTCTCAGCAGAAGATCTAAACAACAGCTTAGTCTTTTTAGCATACAAAAAAATTTAATAGTTAATTTACTTGTTTCAAAAAAAAAAATAAAGAAAGATAGAAAATTAGCAACAAGGTGTTTCACATGACACCAGCAAAAGTAGAACTTGGAACTAACTTTATAGAAGCCTTGCCAGAAACGGATTTTCTCTCCTCCTTTGGAAACGTAACAAGAACAGAAGGCTGCTTCTTGCTGGTCACAGCGGTGGTGACCACAGCTGGCGAGTGACTGTCCCTCTGCCTGCTGCTGTTGCTGTTGCTGCTTTCGTCGCTGCAGCTGGAAATCCTCAGGTTGTCACTGTCCCCACTCTCGCTGGTGCTGCTGCTCTTGGACTCCCCGTTCCCCTTCTCCGGCTGACTGTATGAAATCGGTAGTGGATCATCAAATATAATCTGGACATTTTCGGGAGTAATTTTATTTTTCCTGTTTTTCCTCTTTGAACTGGTTGTAGTTATGGTATTATTTCTTTTACCATGGGAACCTGCCAGAGTAGTCCAGGTAGCAGAGATTCCTATGGTAGTGGTGGTAGTGGCACTTGGAGGCTCTGTCAAGACTTCAGGTTCTTCTGTGAAGGTAGCAATAGTGAGTTAGTCATTCACGGATGAGACTGATACAACCGACAACTGTAAGGAGGATTTGGGAACAGCTTGGGAAATATGCACATGAATCATGTATTCAGTTTTATAAAATCACTAATTTAAGTACAATAATGTTACTATGGATATATAAAATAATGTAACTGAGAAAATACTCAATTATGTCATTATACATAATATATACATTTACATGTAAAGTTTAAAAAAAAAAAGGAGAGAGACAAAGCAAATGTACTCAAAAGTTTTAAAAATCAAGAATGGAAGAAAATGTCCATAATCTAGACCACCTGAAAGGGGCGGGGGTAGGAGGATGTAGAGTGTAAGGCTAGCATGAGCTAAATACAGCAAAAGTATCTCAAAATCAAAGAAAAAACTACAAAACAATACAAAACCCAAACCCAAAATGAAAATCTAAACAGTGAGGTGGGAAATTAATAAATCAAATAACCACTTATCACCTTTGGTCCTCAAATAGTTAAAACCATTTCTAAATTGACTGCCTGGTATTTAAATAAAAACAAGACATGAGACAGCGTTTTACTACACAGTCAAGGCTAGCCTTGACTTTTCAGTAATCGACCTACCTCAGTCTCTGAATGCTAGGATTATAAATATGTGCCACGACATCCAACTTAAAAGTAAATCTAGTCACATTTACAATTAGCAGAAGTAGTTGTATTTTGCTTTCTGAAACAGGGTTTCATGCAGCCCAGTTAGCCTTTGACTGACTGGATGACCCTGAAGTGTTTGCTGACCCTCTTGCTCTACACTTCCCAAATACTGGGATTACCATGGTACACCACACCGTGTCTATCCTAAGCTAATTTTTTGTTGTTGTTTAGTACAAAGGACTCAGCACATGGTAGGCACATGTTTGCAGAGCTACCTGCCTGGCACTCTTTTAAAGTCTTGAGACAATCTAACCAAGTCCTATATTCTGGCCTTGAACTCCACTGTATAATCCACATGTCTTAATCTTGCAATCTTTTTACCTCAGCCTACTAAGCAACTGGAATTACAGCTACTAGGTGCAGCTAAGTATATGATTTTGACTGCAGTCTCGAACTGGATGCTTGTCTGGAAAAAAATACCTTCCACTTTAAGTTTTTCTTTTTCTTGGGCGGCTTGGAGTTCAAAGTTCTCCTTATTTTTGGCTTCAATTTCTTCTAATTTTCTTCTTTGTTCTTCCTTTTTCTTCCTTCTCTTCTCTTTTCGCTTTTCTCTTTTTGCAGCCAAAGCCAGCCTTCGACTTTCTTCCCTTAACTGTTTAAAAACAAAACAAAACAAAACCACAACACTAGAGCTTACTTCAAATAAAAGTGGGCATTATAATGCCACTTATTACAAGGCAATTAAGAAATCTTAAAATTCAAAGTCATTGGATCCAACTTATTGCTAGTGCTAGATGATACTGCAACCACACTTAAGACACTAATAGGACAGTATCTGTTAGCTCTAGGACATTTTTAAAATATCAAGCTGCAATCAAGTTTTTTTCTTTGAAAGGTTTATTTATTATGTATATAGTGTATGTATGCCTGCATGCCAGAAGAGGGCACCAGATCTCTCTATAGACGGTTGTGAACCACCATGTGGTTGCTGGGAATTGAACTCAGGACTCAGGAAGAGCAAGCAGCCAGTGCTCTTAACCTCTGAGCCATCTCTCCAGCCCAAGTTTTTTTCTTAAATGCAAAAATAGAAGGATTTGGAGAAAGGAATTAGAAGAGGGTAATGAATAGGGATTAGGGGACCATAATTCAAGTACATTATTATTTACATGCATAAAACTGCATGACTTAAGAAAAAAAGACAAAGTAACAAAAAAGAGGGGTTGAGGATGTAGCTCAGTGGTAGAGCGCTGGAGGCCCTGTGTTTGGGTCTCAATTATGACAAAAAAAAATCTGCCTGACTATTTTGTAAATAAAACTTTTTTTTTTTTTTTCTTTGAAACAGCATCTCACTAAGTAGCCTTGGCTTGGCTAGAACTCATTATGTAGAATAAAAAGGCCTTAAATTCAGAAAGATCCACCTGTTTCTCGCTTCTTGAGTGTCGGAATTGAAGATATGCGCCACCACACCTGACTTATTTTTAAGCTAGATATGACTGATTATGTATACTCTAATGTCAACATTCAGCAGGCTGAGGTAGTAAGATCTTGAATTCAAGGATTGCTAAGGTTACATAGTGAGTCTGATGCTGGTATAGGCTACACCACAAGTCCTGTCTCAAAAGAAAAGCCTAGGACATAGCTCAGTGATGGAATACTCACCTACCATGCACAAGGCCCCAAATTCAATCCCTATTATAAAAAACTAAAGAAAAGCTTATCTTATTTTAATGAGTAAATGAAAAAGACACATGATTTCTATAATCACTTATAATTTTTAAATTAGGTTTGGAGAAAGTTCAGTGGGTGACAGCTTTTACTGCTCTGGCAAAAGACCTGAAATTCGTTCCAAGGACCCTTGTTTGGTGGTTCAATCACCTCTAACTTGAGCTCCAGGGGGATCCAACACATTCAGCCTCCTCAGATACTAACAGAGCCCCCACCCTCACCCCGTGCACAGATAGTCTTGTTTCCTGCCCATAAGCATTCTCATTTTTGAAAACAATGGCACTTAGTATACATATATATATATAAAAAAAAAAGTCACAGTATCCTACTAGTGAGACTGAGGCAAAACAGAAAGATAAGGGAGATTTTTTGTTTTTGTTTTTTTTTCGAGACAAGGTTTCTCTGTGTAGCTTTGTGCCTTTCCTGGATCTCGCTCTGTAGACCAGGCTGGCCTTGAACTCACAGAGATCCGCCTGCCTCTGTCTTCCAAGTGCTGGGATTAAAGGCATGCGCCACCACTGCCTGGCCAGAAAAGTAAATCTTAAAAACTAAAAAGGTGAATAGCAGAATTTAGACCTCAAACTAATTTTCCTGCTACAATAACTATCTCTGAGACAGCCTGGTCATAAGGTAGTGAGGATGAGCTGTCGAAAGAGAGAGCACAGAAAGAGCCAGAGACTGCCCAAGTAGTTTACTGTTTAAAAAAGAAACATGTAAGGTAAGTTTGTCACTTGAAACAAACAACTTGATGAACAAGTTAGCACGTCTGTAATTCTGAGACAGTGGAGGCTGAATCAGGATAATCTCTAGTTTGAAATCAGCCTAGGATACATATATACCAAGTTCAAGGGTGGCCTGGGATCCACACCTTTCTTAGAAACAAAAACAAAATCATCAACCACCTAATTACTCCAAATCCAACACACACATTAAATGCTCTGAGTGACTGTGTTTCACTGGTCAATTGTGCCTTGCAGTAGATGTGGTATCTCTGATAAATTTATTGGTAATAAACTCTAGGGCTGTGGTTGAGGATTAAGAGAACTTTAACTGAAATAACACTAACTTCTAGATAGAATGTATGCTTCCTTTCAGATCCACATGATCCCTGTAATAAAATTTTACTAAGATTACAAAAAACAATGTCTACTGCCCCTGTGGTACTCAAAATCAAACTTGGTGAGTGCTTGATCACTATGATAAACAATGCATACTGATAGAGAAGAACAAAGTTAAACAGCATGGACAGACTTAAGTTTAGAGGACAGTGAATGATAAAGGATGGTCTCCATGTACCACCGCTTCCATTACCTTTTCCAGGTCCAGTTCCTCCAGCAGTATGCTGGCATTCTTATTTGCTTCAGCAGCCTGTCTGTCTTTGGCTTGTACTATTGACTCCATGCAAAGATGACACTTCTTCAGCATCTCCTGCAATGAAAAATTTGAGACATTTCCAGCCTTAAAGGACAATTCAAATTTAGTCAGATTCCTAAAAACATGACCTTCATTACAGTACTTAAAAATGAACATTAGGCCAGGATGGGGGGAAGGGTTGTTGGGGAGGGAGTGATGTGTAGATATCAAACTATACATTTCCTAAACAACCACAAGAAAGAGCTTTCCATTTTCAAAATACACACCCAGAAACTAACTTAGGCCTATATTTTGAGTAAAAAAATTAAACGTATTACATATGCACATAGTATACAGTGTACATAAATACATGTAAGCAAGCCACCCATGAGTAACATAAAATCTAAAAATAAAAAACCCATATATACCATAACAATGATAATTTTTCCTATAAATGGGGTCAATATAAACAACAAACAGATGTAAAGCATGTTCAGGAGCATTAATTTAGTGATTTCATTCTCGAAACAAACTTAAGAACAACAAAGGAATATATATTCCTTATATTACTATTAGTAAAAACATTAGCTGGGCATGGTGCCGCACACCTTAATTCCAGCAGTCAGGAGGCAGAGGCAGGCAGATCTCTAAGTTTGAGGACAGCCAGGAATATACAGAGAAACTCTGTATTGAAAAACAAAAAAACAAATGAAATTTTCAAAATATCTATTTACTCCAGATGTGGTAGTGCAATGCCTTTAATCCCAGAACTCAGGAGGCAGAGGCAGGCAGATTTCTGATTTCAAGACCAGGCCAGTATACAGAGTGAGTTACAGAACATCAAGTCCTATACAGAGAAACCCTGTCTTGAAAATCCAAAATAAAACAAAATAAATTTTAGTTTAACTCAACTCCCAACAAAAAAAAACCCTAATATTCAATAATATGAACTGCCATACCCCAACTTCTTGGTATTGAAGGCTTCAAGGTATTCTTGTTCTCAGAATACATTACAAATCTAGGTAAATCCTTTAAAAGTTCATAAATATTACAGAAAGGAAATTGCTATATAGTATATTTTATTGCTCACAATGAGTTTACTGGCACGAAAGCTGTATTAACCAAAAGTAATTCCGGCTCATACATAAGGTGAATTTAAATAATACGTACGTTACCTTATCAGTGATGGTTGCTATATACCGCATGCATTCAGAATCTGATGGAAATTGATTGACTTCTTTGACCAAGTAGCGTACTACCTTCACATGACCCTAAAAACAGATATCACTGTCAGATCAAAAACGTGCCAACGGAGTTCAATAAATCTATACACTGTCTGAAAGAACATTAACACTAGTAAATATTAAGGGCACAAATTAAAGACCTAACTGTGTATATATACTAAAAGGAAAAGCAGAGCTTTTTCTTCTAACGAGTTTCAACTACATCGTTCATTTCACCTCACAAAATACAGAACAATGTGGCCTAAAATTCTAAATAAATGAATAAATATCAGCATGAAGAAAAGTGAGCGAGACATCCAATGAGAAAAGAGTCTACAAACGTCAACCTTTCCCCTGCTCTCATTTGTTTTTTAATTCTAAGTAGTAAAAGTAAAAATAATTGCCAGGCTTGGTGTCACATGCCTTTAATCCCCAGCAGAGAGGCAGGGGAACTACTGTGAGTTCAAGGCCAGTCTGGCTGGCATATCAAGTCTAGGACAGCCAGAACTACAGAGTATGCCACTGCCTCAAAAAGAAAAAGAAAAAGGTAAAAACTATTTCCAAACAGGTGTGATGGCCCATACCTATAATCCCAGTACAAAAGGTCCAAGATAGCCTAGACTACACAGAAAGAAACCACATACACACACTCAAACACACACAAAACTGTTGTTTATACTTATGATTACGAGCTGCTATCCTTTTACATAAGAAGGATAGACAGTATTAAGTTTTTGTATATATGTGCATACTTCTACACACGTGCATGTATTTCTGTCATGCGTGGATTCAGTTATCTTCTTCCACCTCTATGTGGATTTGGGGAACCAAACTCAAGTTGCCGGTCTTGCATGGCAAGTACCTTTACCTGCTAAGCCTTTTGCCCCTCTTTTTTGAGACAGCATCTCATTTTGTAGTCCTAACTGTTTTGGAAGTCACTACAGATAGACCAGTCTGTCTTTTAGCACATCTCTGTAAGCCTCTTTCTCCCCAGTGCTGAAATTATGGTACTCACTATGTCGAGGCGAGTATTGAACCTGTTCTGTGAGGCACTACCCCAGCCTCCAAAAGACTGGAATTACAGGTGTGAGAAAATTGGGCTCTTTACCTTTAATCTGTATTATCTGTTTTATCTTTTAAAGGCTTTAAATGAATACTTACAGTCCGTAAAATACTTCTATGCCACAATTCATATAACACCCTCCCCATTAGCATTCATTTAAAAGAAAGAGGGAGAGAAGGAATATAGGTAGCCAAGCTGTATACTTGGTAATCTATTCCTGTAACTCTGGTACTTGTAAAAAACAAACAAACAAACAAAAAATGACAAAAATAAGAAAGGACTGCAGTAGGATTATAGAACTTCTAAAACCTCTACATGAAATCTAACAAAATGGGAACAGTTTGTGACGGCGAGATTTTAAACTACCCAAAAAACCGAATAACTAGAAAAAGAGGAGGGACATGAGCATTCTAGTTGATGACAGAGGTCAGCAGATAGAAGGTAACACAAAGATCAAGGAACAACATGACTCTTCCATTAGGGATTCACAATGGAAGGTGAGATCTACAAGACAGTACATTGTGGTGGCTTTGAAGAGCAAACCAGTCAAGAGAATACTAACACAGTGGAGTGTGGTGATATATTGTGTACCCTAATAAATTTATGTGGGGATCAGAGGACAGAGCCAGCCACTAGATTAGACACAGAGGCCAGACAGTGGTGGCACACATCCTTAATCCTATCACTTGGAAGGGAGATCCAGTCTGGATCTTTGTGAGTTCAAGGTCACACTGGGAACAAAGTCAGGCAGTGGTGGCACATGCCTTTAATCCCAGCACTTGAGATTGCATGCCTTTGCTTGAAAAGCACACACGCCTTTAATCCCAGGAAGGACATGGCTGGATGGAGACAGGAATTAAGCAGCAGTTCAACTGAGACCCCTCAGGGGTGAGGACTGAGAGGCTTTCAGTCTGAGGATTCGTGGAAACAGGATCGGCTGAGGAGTTAGTGAGGTAAGTTTGGCTGTGCCTTGTTCTGCTTCTCTGACCTTTCAGCTTTCACCCCGATATCTGGCTCCGGATTTTTTCTATTAATAAGACCGTTTAGCAATGCATGTTACAGTGGAGAGGGAAGGAAGGTTAACTTGGTGATTCAGCCAATATACTTAGAGAAGAAGACACTTAGAGAAGAAGACACTAGGAAAGAGTAGATTTGAATGTGAAAGGGAAAAGTAAGTGGCTGTGTAGTCCATAAGAATCAGCAAAGTGACTGGGCTGCGGTGGGGCACGCCCTTAATTCCAGCACTCGGGAGGCAGAGGCAGGTGGATCTCTGTGAGTTTGAGGTCAGCCTCGGGTACGGAGTAAGATCCAGGACAGGCACCAAAACTACACAGAGCAGAGAAACCCTGTCTCCCCAAAAACCAGAAAAAAAAAAAATCAGCAATGTGAAGTAAAGAACAAGAGTCAGTAATTGGGAGTGCTGGGTGTGGTGGTATATACCTTTAGTTCCAGCACAGGAAGACCCTGTCTGGGGGAGGGGGAGCAGAGGAGAAAGCAAAGGAAAAAAAAAAAAAAACAAAAGAAAAAGCTAAACCCCAACCATCATCAACAACAAAATAAGATCAAGAGTCAGAAAGAATGAGAGAAAGATGATGTCTTGTAACTTATGTACTAAAAATAGTCCATGCTTTAGTATCTACAAAGTACTTTTATGAATGCTAGGTTTTTGTGGTGTTAAAATTAAGTCCACTGCATCCTGCACACCAGACAAGTACTCTCTCGTTAAGCTATATCCCGAATATGGGATTTTTTTAAAGTAATACAATCTAAAATGCTTCAAATCAATTTTTAAAAATATAATTTATATAAATGTGTCTCTACCAGAAAGGCTGAAGCAGAGTGTCTGAAGTTCAAGCCCTATCTTAAACTCTATTATCTTTAAATAATTTATTTTGTTTGCATGCATGTCTATGTGAGGGTATCAGATCTTGGAGTTACAGACAGTTGTTAGCTGCCATGTGGGTGCTGGGAATTGAACTTGGGTCCTCCTGAAGAGCAGTCAGTGCTCTTAACCACTGAGCCATCTCTCCAGCCCCCCAAGCTCTATCTTATATAGTAAGATTCAAGCCAGCTTATGCCAAAAAAATACTCTCTTTTTTTTTGAGCTGAGGATTGAACCCAGGGCCTTGAAGTGCTCTACCACTGAGCTAAATCCCCAACCCAAAACTGTATCTCAAAGTAAACAAATGTAGTTCCTGAAATAATGATCTTGTTTTTCTAAGAAACAAATTGGGCTAAAACCACATTAAGTTATCAGTGGTATATTTTAAAGCAAATGATTTCATCAAACCACACACAGCTCTGTGCAATAGCACTACATAGAGAAAAGGCTACTTTTGCTTCATTAAAATTCTTATATAGTACACTAACTTTTCAGCAAACTATTGATAGTGAGGTTTTCATTGATTTTTCCCCCTAATATTTAAAACCAACAATTAAGGCCATGCTCATTGTGTGCACCTTTAGTCCTAGTACTCCAGAGGCAGAGGCAAGCCTACGAGTTCAAGGCCAACCTGGTATAAGAGCATGTTCCAAGCCAGTCAAAGCTACACAGTGAGATCCTGTCTTAAATCCAAACTAAAACACAAGACAAAACACCGAAACCAAGCAACAACCAAACAACCCCAATAAACAAATAAATAAAATCAATGATAAAATAAAACTTAGTTTATTTTACAATGGTAATGTAAAAAAGCATCTAAATATTAATATTATAACTAGATTTTGAATGTGCAACTTAGAATATCTATGGCAGTTTGAATGTAATTGGTCCCCATAAACCCATAGGGAGTGACACTATTAGGAGGTGTGGTCTTGTTAGAGGAAGTGTGTCACCTTGGAGGTGGGCTTTGAAGTTTCATATATGCTCAAGCCATACCCAGTGTCACAGTTCACTTCCTGTTGCCTGCAGATAAAGATGCAGAATTCTCAGCTCCTTCTCCTAGCACCAACCATGTCTACCTGCATGCCATCATGTTCCACCACGATGACTATGGACTGAACCTCTGAACTGTAAGCAAGCCAATTAAATGTTTTCCTTTATAGAGTTGCCATGGTCATGGTGTCTCTTCACAGCAATAGAAACCCCAAGAAACTCTCTGTTTTACTTATTACTAAGTATGCATATATACCCATGACTTATGAATGTGGGTGCCTATGTCAGGGCATGCATGTAGAGGTTAGAGGACAACTTTGTGGAGTTGGTTTTCTTTTTACCATTATGTAAGTTCCAGGATTCACTCGCAAGTTGCCAGGCTTGCATGTCAGGCACCTTTACCCACTGGATCATCTGGCTGGCCAGTCTAGATTATCTTCTTACAAGTATCCTTAGTTTTGATGTCTAGTATAAATCACATTCACAGCATTTCTGAAATACTATATCTATTTGGTTTGCCAGTAGAGCATTTCATTTGCACATAGTATTATTGCTTTCATCAAAGCTATTACGTCATAAAAATAAGTCTAGAACAATCACTGTCCAAGCTCTCCCTAGCACAGACCACCATGTGCAATGCAAGTGAATGAGGATGAGATGTGCTACCTTTCTAAATGCAGCCATGAGAGGTGTTATCTTGCGGTTATCTGCTGCATCTACATCTGCACCTGCTTGCACCAATAGCTGAACCACATCTAGGTGTCCACCATTTGCTGCTAGCCACAGCGGAGTGTTCCCCTTCTTGTTACGCACATCGATATGAGCTCCCCTGGAAATGAATGACAGACAGCACTTTCTTACATGAGATGGAATGATAGGGATAGCAGTAAAAAAAAAAAAAAAAAAAAAAAAAAAAACTGTGAAAATTTAAAGAGGAAAATAAATACTCAAGGATGAATGGATTTTTTAAGAATTATATCACAGAGAATTTCTAACTATCAAATTAAATATCCATGTGTTCAATATATGCTTCCCTTATTTTAAAAATGACTATATTATAACTCTAAATTCTGCAAATAAATAGATATTATTTTGGAGACAAACAGTATCCTATGAGGCAATACCCATCTCAGATTATTTGTATCCATGTATTTACAGTACATAGAGAAAAAAACAAAACAAAACAACTTTAGGGTCCTGCTAACATCAAGGTAGGTAAGACTCATGGTACTGTTAATAACAGTTAAGAATACTCAGAACCAAATATGTAGGATGCCACACAAAGGTCTTTAAGATTTTATTTTGTTTTATTTATTAAGATAGGGTCTCTTACATAAATAACCCTGGCTGTCCTGGAATTCACTATGTAGACCAGGCCAGTCTCTAAATCACAGAGATCCATCTGCCCCTGTCTCCCAAGAGCTGGAATTAAAGGTGTGTGCCACTATAGCTAGCTGGTCTTTGACAAGCCTTTTTCTTGAAACCTGGCAGGAAGCTTCTAGCAACTCCCCTTCACCTTGTCTGATACTGAATAGCTACTGTCAACTAAAACAGTGTAAGAGTGAGGAAAATGTAAGTTGCAGAAGTAATTACATTTGATTGTTTACACAGTGACACTGCCCAGAGAATTCTAACATTTACATAGGATACGTTCATAACATACCTGCCAATGAGAAGTTCACAAAATTTATAATGCCCTTTATCTGCGGCTATGGTTAAAGCTGTATCTCTTGAGGAGGGCACTGGAGGGGCATTAACATCAGCACCTTTATCCAAAAGAACTCGGCCCACCTCTGCATACCCACCAGAGGCCGCTTCCATTAGTGGTGTGAGGCCAGTCTAGGTTTAATGGAAAATAAATAAATGAAAAAAAAAAAAACAATAAAAAAAAAAAAAAACTATGGAAGAGACCAGAAATAGCCAAAATGTTAACAATCTGAGGGAGCAATATGATATAGTTTCTACAGATTCATAAATTTATACTGACAGTTGTTTGAGGTATATTTAATTAAAAATTAATTTTACCTAAAATCAGTATGGGAAAAAGGATTTGAATGAGATCCAAGTCCAATGATATGAATGACACTACATGTTTCCTGTCCTTTCAAAATTGCATTGTTTTCAGCTATTTAACCTATCAATAATGCCTATAAAAATGTATGCGCAAGTATTTTCCTAAGTGAATTTTAACTATATATAGTAGACTAATGTAATAAAGTAATAAAACCATAACTTCTACAATAAACCTGTTTTTCCATTTCTAAAATGATTTCTCAGGTATTTTGTCATTATAACAAAGATCTGACAAAGATCTGACAAAGTTCCAGCATTTTCCTTACCTTTGCTCTATGTTCAACGTTTGCTTTTCTATCAAGCAGAAGACTAACCACTTCCGTTCTTCCTTGGAAGCAGGCTAAGGTAAGGGCAGTGTTCCGATTGGTTTCTATCTGGGCGTTTATGTCAGAGCCCATGTCTAAGAGGAGCTTAACTGCAGCTGTGTGCCCGTTCATAGCTGCTAACATCAGTGGAGAAATGCCCAGTTTGCTACCAGTTCTGAGGGGAACAATATGGGGAAACAAAAGCAAACTTTTATCACAGCAGAGATACAGCAATGACTAAAAGAAACTTTGAATATAAAATTCTCTCTGTTTTTTGAGAAAAGAGTATCCTGTAGTCCAGGCTTGCTTCTAACTGGCCATGGTGGCTAAGAATGATCCTGAATTCATGATCAACCTCCCAAGCACTTCAATTATAGCAGTGGACCACCTACCAAGTCTGGCTGAAACTCTTGGTTTCTGTAGGATTATTTAAAATTTTAACTACATTTCTCAGACCTTGAATCTTCTGAGATACTACTAAAACTTTCTCAGAGACCTACAAGCTAGGGTGTGAATTCTCCATCCTATGATGAAGCAAATATATGACTATTTAATAACCACTAAGAAAGATATTGCCATTAGTTCCCTAAGAAACAGTAGTTTGCATTTTTCAGTTACATAAAACACTTTAAATTCTCAATTTAAAGTTTTTAAAATTAATAAGTTTTTATAACACTAAAATAACATTTCCAAATATCTACAGCACAATATTCTTAATAACATGTCTACTTGTCTACATGTCTACATGTCTTAATAACATGTCTAACTTGCCTCGAATTGATCTCGGCTCCTGCATTTAGCAGTATTTTGATGATGTTCACATAGCCACCAGAAGCAGCCAGGCTTAGAGGTGTGTAATCAGAAACATTCCTGTGTTCTTTATTTGCACCCCGAGCTAACAACAACTCCACCACCTGGTAGGAAAAAAAAAAGGTAAGAAATACGCTTTCTAAAGCCAAGACAATTTCAAAGGTATATTTCTCATTTTTCTCTGGTATGTAACAAAATGAGGTTCTTTCATCTTTACTGCCTTAGACAATACGGTTTTTTTTTTTTTAAGTCAACAGAGAGCTCTCAAGCTGAAAAAAAAAAAAAAAGCTTAGAAATCTAATGAATGTTCACAGAAGATTCAGACCTCAGATGTTGTGGCAGGCTATTTAGAAATGAATATTTTTTTTTATCACTTTTACCATATAGTTACAAGGAAAGCATTAGATAAGATTTATTTTATATGTACATATGAATGCATTAAAATTTCATTTTTTTATTTTCATTAAAAATTTTCCACCCATTTTACATACCAATCCAAGATCTCCCTCTTCCCTCCTCCCATCCTACCTCCCATTCCTCCCCACAAGAAGGCAAGGCCTCCTATGGGGAGGCACATCCAGTAGAGGCAAGTCCAAGCCCCTCTCCCTGCCTCAAGGCTGCTGGAGGTGTCCCATCATAGGCAGTGGGCTCAAAAAAGCCTGCTCATGCACCAGGGAGAGATTCTGATTCTACTGCCAGGGGCCCCCCAAGCAGATCAGGCTACACAACTGTCTCATCATGAATGCATTAAAATTTTAAAACCTTCAATCACCCCCCCCCCGCCCAGACAGGGTCTCAAATATGTAAATAAGGCTGGTAGCAAACTCCAAGATCTGACTACCTCCCCTCCCAAGGCACTGGGATTAATGGTGTGTGCCAAAACATCTGGCAATCAGTATTTTTTTGCTATTAAACTAACAAAAGAGTTGAAATTTTTTTCCATGTTTTAACTACCTTAACAACCTTAATAATATTTTGTGCCTGTGGGCACAGCATTAAATCTTACCTGGTAATAGAATCTTGGATGCATAACTTTTTAAGACACTATCAGACTGATCCACAGAACAGCTGTACTAATTAAACCTCACCAACAGTGCAGGAGTTCTGGCTGATTCTACTTCTGGGTCTCAAGACCATTTCTCTGAGAGCTAAATTACTGCGCATTAAGTGCTTTTTGGCCACTCAGAGATAAACCAGTTAAAACTCCTTACTTGTTTAGATAAAGCTATAGATTACTTTCATTAAAGCTAGCCAGACTAAGTGGCTTTACTTTTTAATTTATTGTAAATCTGTATGCATGCAGGCCCATATGGAAAGTGGTGGGAAGGTAGAGGACAACATTCACAAGTTAGCTATCACCATCCACCTCACCAAGGTAGGGTCTCTTGTGTACTTTGACACAAGGAGCCACCTACCTTACTTGTTTTTTTCCTCTTACATTTATCAATTAGCATGTGTACAGAAAATCAAAGTCAGACTGTCAGGCTAGGTGGCACAATTATCTCTACATGCTGGGCCATCTGTTGGCCTACTTTGTATTGTTTTGTTGAATGGCAGTGTCTTACTATACGGTCATGACTGACCTTGACAGAGGCCAAGCTTGCAACAATCCTTCTGCCTTTGACTCCCAAGGACAGGGGGCATTGGCACAAGCCAGTAACAGCCATGAGCTAGCATATCTATTTTAAATGGCTTGAGTGCTTTTATAGCATCTGTCACATAATAAAGTAAAAATAAATGCTTACAAATTTCATTTTTTTCTAAATTTTATTATGTAATTTTATGTTGAATTGATTTTCCCAATCATACCAATTATTTCTCAATACCTGTTTTAATGACACCAAATGAAAGCAATGTGTTTATAGGTAAAGTTTTGTAGCAGAAAGGAAAATCTTAAGTTGTCACGGCTTGGTTAGTTTCTTGTGGTGTTAAGGATGATGAAACCCTTAAAATATGCTAGACAATCATATTTACTAATGATTATTATCTCCAGCCCACCTATTTTATTTTAGTTGTGAATAACTCACAAAAGTGGGGCTTAGTGTTTTTAAATAAGGATGTTACTGTATTTCTTTGATTTAAAACTAAAATACTTGATATGAACTCAGGACCTCTGGAAGAGCAGCCAGTGCTCTTTCTTGAGCCATCTCTCCAGCCCCGTGACTAGGAATTTAAAATTGTATTTAGCCTCAAAAATTTCTGTCATCAAGTTTTGATCTGGAATCAGTAGGAATCTAATGTGGTGATTTTAATAGAATGGTTCCCAATAGGCTCATATATTTGAATGCTTGGCCATGATGGAGTGGTATTGTTTGAGAGGGATTAGGAGGTGTGGCCTTGTTGGAGAAAGTGTGTCGCTGGGGGTGGGCTTTGAGGTTTCAGAAGCCCAGAATCTCTCTTTCTTCTTGCTGCCTCTCCAGCACTAGGTCTGCCTGAATGCCATTATGCTCCTGCTGTGACCATAATGAACTAAATTTCTGAAACTGTAAGCAAGCCTACAATTAAATGCTTTTTTTAAAAAAATAAGAGCTGCTGTGGTCATGATGTCTCTTCACAGCAATAGAACAGTGAATAAGAAAGAAGGTTTTTGTTTTTGTTTTTTTTTTTTTGTTGAGAGCACTGTCTACCTGGCTGGACTGGAGCTCTCTATGAAGAGCAAGCTGGTCTCCAACTAAGAGAGAGATCTGTCTGCCTCCGCCTACAGAATGCAGAGATTAAAAGCATGGGCTAACACACCCTGCTAATTTTTTAAGACCCTCTCCACCTCCACTGTGCATTACAAACGAAACCCAGAAGGAAGAAGCAATACACCAGAACAGGGGCTGTGACATCATCACAAGCATGAACCTTTGTATATACTCTATTGGCAAGGGGAAAAAGCCATAGAAGTAGCCTAAATAAAAAGCTACCAAAAAAACATTCCATGTGTGTATCATGTTTGATTTTTAATCTATAATACAAAAGAGTATACTACCTTTTATGTATTTGTGCCATTTTTTACTACATTTCTCACTCTTGGATAGGAATTCTAAACATTTCTTTTACTAGTTTGCTTTGAAAAACCTAGCGAGCTTATCTGATTAGTTAGAAGGAAGGGATAGGGAAAAAGACGAATTTTTAAGACTGTTTTGATTTTTATTGTGTGTTGTATGGGACCAAATATGGGAGCATGTACCACAGTGAACATGTGGGGATCAAAGGACTACTTTATAAAGTCCTTTCCCTCATTCCATGTGGAGCTCCTGAGTTGTTAGGCTTATTCAACAAGCCCTTTCCAAGCTGAACAGGAAACTAACATAGATGACAGAGTGACTTCTAAAACTAGTCTAACTAGCTAACCATTAAATGCTATTAGACACAAAACTGATTGCACGGCTCGATTTTCTTGTGCCTATATGATCAACTCCTATCCTCTGGTCTGTTTGAAGAAGAGGAAGGATGAGTAGGCATAAGCACTGCACATCTCATCTGGAATGGCTTCATCTTTCTCTTAACACAAATGCAATACACAGGATTCTTACGGCAGAAACTATTTTCAGATGAACAGGACTGTATACATTATATGACTTTCGTTGGAATATTATACTAACCCTATTCTTGCTAATATGTAGTAATGTGAGTTACTCTGATAAGTTTAACGGGCAAAATGTTCATATATGGAAAACAAATACATGAGTACATATTTGCTAAACAGAAAGAGAAATTACACTAAGAGGAAATGTTACCTCCTGTCTGCCCCCCGAACATGCCAAGGACAGTGGTGTATCCTTGGTTCTTTCTGACTGGGCTTCAATGTCTGCACCATTATCCAGCAATATTTCTACAACCCCAACATGACCAGCTGTAGCAGCCAAGATGAGTGGAGTAAAACCTAGGGGGAAAAAAATCTGCTTACAACATGCTAAGCAAAGAAACAGTAACAATTGCTTTCTAATATACCAAACACCAATATGTGGCTATAAACTAATTATTTCTAGAGTCATACTTCCCCACAAAACTTGCATGAAGTAAAACCAACAAAAATAAGGGCTACCTTTCTTGTCTCGGTGTTCAATACTAGCTCCTCTTTCCAGTAGTGTTTGTACCAGTTCCTCATGGCCACCAGCACAGGCAAGCGTTAGTGCAGTATCATGATTACTCTCGGTCTGTGAAGAGAAGGAAAGAGAAGCCATTAGTTTAATTAGTTTATTTAAAGAACTTTCCAGTGTTAATGTCAAAAACACAGATACATATGTGCTCCTCTATTACATCAAGACACCAAGTTATGTGGCCCAAGCTTAGCTAGAATGCACCATCTTCCTGCCTCAGGCCTCCTTCCTGAGTGCATGCCACCAGGCTTATAGGAAGCATTTGTATGGTATATGGTTTACTGCCGACCCTTACACCAATAAGAAGCCAATTCCTAGTTTGTTTTTTCCTTTGTCTTTTTTTGGTGGTGGTGGTTCTAAAACTTCCTAGCTTATGACTGCCTTAGCTGAGGATGACCTTGAACTGTTTGTTCCTCATTGCCACACCACTGGAGTACTGAAATCACAAGCCTGTTCCATATGCCTAGCTTCAATGACCTTTCTAGGCTAGGGTTACAAATAACACTCAAACTTTATAAGCAATTATTAATGGCACCAAAGGATAAAAGAATGGGTTTCTATCATATGCTAATTTCAAGCATAAAATTGATAAAAGATAGTGTGAATTCAATTGTGCTGCCATATATTAACAGAGTAACAGATTAGATGTTTCTATTTCAAATAACTTTTTGTTTACATTTTTGAGATAGAATCTCACTGTACCTCAGGCTGGCCTTGAACTTGTATTGTTCAGTCAGCCTCTACCTCTATTGCTTTTTTTTTTTTTTTTTTTTTGAGAGACAAGATCTTTTGCTCCCTCTTGCTGTTAAAGATTTATTTATTATTATGTATATAGTGTTCTGCCTGAATACACTCCAGAAGAGGGCACCAGATCTCATTGCAGATGGTTGTGAGCCACCATGTGGTTGCTGGGAATTGAACTCAGGACCTCTGGAAGAACAAGCAGTGCTCTTAACCTCTGAGCCATCTCTCCAGCCCCCTCTATTGCTATTATAAGCATGTGTCACCATGCCTGACCTAATACATTCACGCTCTCATGCTCTCATGTTCTCTCTCTCTCTCTCTGAAAATGTGTCGACAGGCAGTACAGAACAGTGATTCCTAAGGACAAAAACATAGGAATGTAGGAATGCAAATGTAGGAATAGCAGGTGCCCAGTTAGCTGAGGAGAGAGTTTAAAGAGGAAGGACTACAGAGTGTTCTGGAGATGAGCAGAGAATCCCTCTGGTGTCTTCAGCTGATGTTCACCAGCCCATGTACATGAGGAAATTATCAGAGGGCAGGAAACAGACCAGGTACAACACCAAGAGCAGGAACACAGGGCCAGGGATACAAGTCCTACCAGCTAGAGCAGAAAGCATTTACAACATGCAGAAAATCAATAGAATCTTCTGTATACAGACCAAATTAGTTGTGTTGGACCCATAAAAATCATGATGAAATTTTTTTATTTAGCCTTAAAATTTAAAAAGTGTGCTGAGTATAGTTTTGAAAACCCTTAATAACAGCACTCAGGAGGCAGAGGCAGGAGGATCTCTGAGTTTTTGGCCAGCCTGGTCTACAAAGCAGCCAGGGCTACTACACAGAGAAACCCGGCCTCAAACAAAAAAACAACCTGAAAACAAATAATAAACCATTGTTTTCAGTAACTTGGCTGTGTTTAAAAATAAAGGCCCCAAATTCTTTAAGGACTAAAACACATCGGATACACTGTTTTAAAAACTACTCAAGATTGTAATTGTGATTACAATCACTGCAGAGCTGAACTTCTCGAGTAATATGTGACTAGCATGGCTAGTGGGGTGCTTCTTTTGGAGAGGGGGTCCCACTATAAAGCTCAGGAGGGTGGGTCTCTCACTCCTTCAGATAGTTACGGGTACTGGGAATGCATGAGAACGTGGCCCTGCCTGGCTTTTGAGACAGACTCTCACTACACAGCTCTGGCTGACCTGAAGCACTTTATGTAGTCCAGGTTGGCTTCAAACTCAGAAATCTGCCCGCTTCCATTTTAAAATTATTTTTAAGTTAATAAATAGGTAGTCTGAGAAAATGAACATGTGAATGTGCTTTTCAACTATGTAGCTAAATTTAAATATAAATAAAAGTATTTCCAATATAAATTCATATTAAAATTGAAAAGTACTGTACCAAACAAGTTGACAGAACTCTGGGGGAAAAGCCACTGTAAAGAGGGACTTTGAATACTAAAACCATTCTCAGTTAAAGCAAAATAATGGGATCACTATTAACTACAAACTCAACATACACACCAATTTTCAAGACTTAACCTATGACATAAAATTTCAGGGAAAAAAAAACCAGCTTTATGACTCATTCCTTTTTATAGTGGGGTTCCTTGCTTTCTTTTTTCTTTGATTTTGAGCCTGGGTCTCTGCAATCCTGTCTTGGAGCTCTCTATGTACACCAAGCTGGCCTTGAATTAATAGAGATCCACCTGCCTCTGCCCCTGCCTCTGCAGGCATTAGGGTGAGTTTCCTTCTTTGGGGTAGGGAGAGGTCTCACTCTGAAGCCTTGACTACCCTAGAACTTCCTATGTAGACCATAGAAGGTCCACCTGCCTCCTGAGTACTGAGATTAAAGGAGTGTGACATAATACTCTGCTCTTTTTACTTTTTAATGTGGTAACTAAAACTGTTCTAAAACATGCCTCTATTTTTCCTTTGTGGTTTGTTTTGAAATTTGTCTCACTATGTAGCTGTGGCTGGCCTGGAAACTCAATCCCACCTGAACTTACTGAGAGTACAAGTATCGGGCAAACTCTATTGTTCTCTTTGATAATATGTTTATATCTCTATTACCACACCATTTTCTTTGTCTTCAGAAGACTTAAAAAATTTTTTTTGAGATAGGCTCATACTATATAGACCAGGTGGGCCTTGAACTCAGAGGTCCACCTGCCTCTGCCTCTCAAGTACTGAGATGAAATATTTGGTGCACCATGGCCAGCCCACTAAACTTTTGAAAACCTAATGAACATGTACTGTATTTTCATTCTCAACCTACCATGTAATATTTTGTCCAGAATACATTAACTGAATGTTGAATGAATGACAACAGCTGTAAACCTTCACATATTCAAAGACTATTAACAGGCTTAAATATTTATAGTGTTCTTATACAGTAATATTTATATAATACAAGTCATACCCTCCCAATAACTGTAAAAGCCAAACTCCATTACAAAAAACTAAAATCAAGACAAAAAGTGAAACTGATCAAGAGTCAAGAAATGAGAAAAAGCCTACTAGTCAGTGATGGAGAGGGAGCCGCACTAGCTGCTCTGCAGAAGAGCCACTGACTGCAGAGATCAGGGATGGCCACAAGGGAGAGATGCACCAACTACAACAATGGAGAAGGACATGAAACTTCAATGAGTGACAGTTCTGTGCTTCAACATATGATCTTCATTTCAAGTTTTATATTTTGAAAAAGGAAAGAAAAGAAACCTTGTCTGATTTTAGAAAAAGGCAACCAATGCTCAGAGAAACAATTTTCTGATGGGCACACTGAACTGGTAACTACTAAAGATGGGCTTTCAAAGACCAAGAAGGACATTTCAGACAGCAAACTCCTCCAACTGCATCCCAAAGCCTACTAACATAGTCTGCGGAAGACTGTTAAACACCCACGTCCTGTGTCCTCTCTGTTAATTGTATATAGTCCACCAATAGATTTAGGTTTAAAAGTTTTAAAAATTCTTTGAGACTAAAGGGTAAATTATAATATTCATGTCTAACTGAAAGACACAAAAATATACAAAATTTGAAAAAGACAACAATGAAAAAATTTCAAGTGATCAATAATATATAGTTTCCCTCATTTCAAAGCATAAATTAAGCTAATATTAATTCTAAGCATCATTTTTCCCAAGTGCTCTATTCCAGAATCTCAGGTTTACAAAGTAAATATGGATCTTTCTACAGGATCTAGTTAAATACTGTACAGAGTCGATTTGAAATTAAGTTCAAACTATTTTTAAAAAGCTTATTAAACTATACATTTTTACAAGTGAAAAAAAATTTAAAGCTGAGCAAAGAGAGCTGTTAAATTCTTTAAGGAACTAAAGTTAGTTACAAAAATGAGAAGGTCCACTCCATTTTCATATGATGAAGAACGGAAAGCAACAATTTATTTTTGTTATTTATTTTTATTTTTTGGTTTTCCGAGACAGGTTTTCTCTGTGTAGCTTTGCGCCTGTCCTGGAACTCACAGGTAAGCTTTGCCTTCCGAGTGCTGGGATTAAGTCGTGTGCCACCACCGCCCGGCTTGCAACAAATATTTTTAAGATAACATGAGAACTTTAAGTTCAAAAAGATTGCTTCTAGTCCCCAAACACTAACATAATTCCAAATTGATAGTACCCTGCTTTACAACCCATAAGTAAAAATAACTGAAATAGTTTGATATTAACAATGACTGACAGTGAACAGAAATAAATAAGTGTCAGAGAGGGAAAAGTACAGGAAGGATCCTTAAAGGACTTAACATCACACACTGTTACTTTCTTCCTTATCAAGTACCCAAACCAAAGTCTCAAACATGGAAAGAAAAGGGGGTTGGGAGGAACGGGTGTGTGTAAAAAAAAAAAAAAAAGCATGTATGTATGTATGATTTATAAAACAGGGCAGGGTGGCGACACTCAGATTGAGGGTGAGTATGGAGTGAATCTCTGAGTTTGAGGCCAGCCTGTCTACACAGTGAGTCCCAGGACAGCCAAGGTTACAATCAATCAAACAAATACCTTATGAATTATTTACACGACTTAAGTGAGAGAAGAAATGTGCAGGTAACATTATGGCCATACATGTGACTTAATGCAAAGGATCAAGAATATGTGAGAGTGCTGTATAAAATGAAACCTTTAATGAGCTAATTATTGCACAGGTTGAAAAACTCTTATAGGAAGTACATTTGTTATTATTAAATTAATTATGTTTAAAACCAGGAAAGACTGAAATAGCTCAACATTTTTATATACCTACAAAAAAATCTTTACAATTTCAAATATTTCATCTTTTTATACTGCCAGATTATGTGTAAGTTTAAGGAATAAACTAACATTTCAGGATATCAAATAAATGAAAATAATCAGAAAAACTAAACTTAGTAAGTTTTCTAAAAGTAGTTCATATGAAGCAGCAGTTGAATGCATATCACTTTTCTATGAGACAGTGTCATTATGAATGTAGGCTGCCCTCAGGACCTCCCTGTCTTGAGTGCTGAAGAGGCCACAAAAAGGTATGAATTCTCCTGGAACCTGAGTTAGAGGCAGTTTGTGAGGGCCATGTGGGTGCTGGAAACCATCTTAAACTCTGAACCATCTCTCCAACTGCTCTAAGCTACAATTTGAAAGGAAACTGCTTTTTATTTTGAGGCAGGGTCTTGTTATACATGCCAGGCTAGTTAGCTTCCAGCTCCCTGTCCTCCAGCCTCAGACTTCCAAATGCTGGGATTACAGGCACGTGAACATACCCAGAACGTAGAAGGCCTTAATGTATATTACACATAATTCTTCACTTCCTCAATTACTTGTTGTATCATTACAGTGAAACTTTTCTCTAGACTCTAAACCTGGTAAGAATATAGGAAAAACCATCTAACTAACATTTAGATGATGGAAGGTCAGACACGGTCTCACATACTTCCCAATCTTGTTTGACTTTTTTAGGAGGTGGGGAGGCAGTATTCAGGCAGTCTCACTCTAGTCCACTTAAGATAATTCTCCTCCTATTTCAACCTTCTAAGTTTTAGGCTCACAGGAATGAACTGCTATGCCTAAATATAATTTACATTTAGCTATAATTTAAGTCTTGATGCATGAGAAGTTAAACTTAATAGCTCACGTAACCCAGGCTAATCTCAAATATGCTATGTACCAATGGATGACACTGAACTTTTAATTTTCCTCACTCAACCTGTATGCTGGCATTAGAGGTACCAACAAACATATCAGGTTTTATATGGTGCTGGGGAATCATACCCAGGATTCTGTGTATGCGACATGCAAGCACTCTACCAATTGAGCCACATTCCCAGCCCACACCAACAACTTTGAATAGATAAAAAGGGATGGAAATAATGTATACTAACTTTTTATTCGTTTTTCTCACATTACTACTTCTAATTTGAGAAAAGCTCATAACAGTTTGAGAATAACAAAGCTAGAAAGCTTAAACAAGTGTTAAAACACCATAAATAAAACTAGTCCTTTCCTATAGTTACTTAGTGCTTATGAGAGTCAATCAAATTTCATAAAATCAAAAAAAAATTAATTCAGGGGTACCCAAGTTTAATCTCCATCTTATTTACTGCTTCATGGAACCTTTTGCTCAGTTTATGCTAGGGATCAAATATACCCACTTCACCTCTGAATAGCATCAACAGAATCAGACTCTACCCCATTAGAAAGTGTTTAATCTCTCACAGGAGCTCGGCACTCTATCTTACAGTATTTTTTTTTTTTTTTTGGATTTTTGAGACTTTTCAGTATTTCATTTGTGTGTTCCAGCAAAGTCTGGTCATACAAACAAAAATATTCACGACATCAGAGTCCATGGGATTTTTATTTTAGTATCAAATATTTTTAGAAGGATGTGGCAAAAAAAGAGAAAAGGATTCTTAAAAAAATTTATTGAAGTATTTGCTTGACACAGAAGCAAATTCCTTAAATTAACTTCAATAATTAAGTCAGGAAGAAGTGTCATAATTATAATTTTGGCTGTTTTTTCCCTCCAGATTCAAAAACTTTTCTGTATTTAGATAACCACTCAAACTTAACTCATGTTAGACAAAAATGCAACACAAGTTTTAAAAAGCCTCAAAATAGGAACCAGATAATAAAATTTTTTATATTCATGTATTTTAGGCCTCCATGCTTTACTTTGCCTACATTTATGTGCACCACATGCATGCCTGGTGCCCTTAGAGGCCAGAGGAGAGCTGGATCACCTGGAACCAAAGTTAAGGATAGTTGTCAACGACCACGTGGGTGCTAAGAACTGAACCCTTGTAAGGGCAACAGGTGTTCTCAACTGCTGAGCCATATTTCTAGGGAGCCATAGTGAAATCTTTATATGTAAACAAAAGTTTATTTTAATTTATGTAAATTCTCAGTTAACTTATAGGATTGTTGGTTAAACAGTAACATGAGTGAAATTGCATCATCAGTAACTTAATTCAGTAAAATCACATTCACACTTGGACACATAGTTTTAGACCCATTTTATATGAAAATGTTTTGAAAACAAGAGTTAACTTTGTATAAGGACTCATTCTTGGTCCCCTAAAAATCAAAATATACTTCTTGTCAAATGCAATAGTCTCAAGATAAAATCTCAAAGGAAACAATGCACATCTAATGCCAAGTTTTACTGAATTCCACAATCTGATCAACAATAAATATAAATGAATGTGATTTTCATAGTTTTAAAAGAGGCTATGTAGCATGACTGGTATCTTATTGAATTCAATAGTGCTGCACACTTGTAATTCTACCTACCCAGAAGACATGATTCCAAGAAGCAAGCTAGGACAAGACTCATAGCCTTCCTCCTCCTTAGCCAAGCAATGTGACAAATAAACAAAATGATTAATCTCATTTCAGGACAGTAATGGCAGTGACTTGATCCGAGGATTAGGTAATTTCTTTAAAATATTCCCCAGCAACTTTTTTAGGGCTAGAAAGAGGGTTCAGTGATTAAGTGAACTTGCTGCTCTTGTAGAAAACCTTGGTTCAATTCCCAGCACCCAGATAGCAGCTCATAGCTGTCTGTTCCAAGGAATTCAAATGCCCTCTTATGGCCTCCACAGAGACCAGGCACATTTGTGGTACGTGTGTACACACACACACACACACACACACACACACACACACACACACACACACACACACACACACACACAACCATGCAGTTCAAACACTCACACATAAAATAAACACATAAACAAAATAAGCCTGAGCATGGTAGTACACACCTTTAATCTCAGCACTCAAGAGGCAGAGGCAGGGGATCTCTGTAGTTTCAGTGCAGCTTGGTCTACAGAGTGAGACCCTGTCTAACGATAAACAAACCCATTGGGGAATATTATTTTAAGGTGTGTTACTTTTGTTTATGTTTCATTTGTTTAACTCTGTGAAGCTGTGCCTGTCTAAAACACCCAATGGTCTAATAGTTGAACAGCCAATAGCAAGGCAGGAGAAAGGATACCTGGGGCTGTCAGGCAGAGAGAATAAAAGGAGAAATCTGGGAAGAGGAGATCTAGGAGGGAGAAAAGGAGGACATCAGGGGTCAGTCACCCAGCTACACAATCAGCATTGGAGTAAGGAAGTAAGGTTACAGAAGAAAGGGAAAAGCCCAGAGGCAAAAAACAGACACAATACTTTTAAGTTAAGGAAAGCTGGCAAAGAAGCCAAGATAAGGTTGGGCATTTTTAAAAGAATAAGCCTCTGTGTGTGAGATTTATTTGGGAGCTGGGTGGCAGGCCTCACAAAAGAGCAAAAACAAAAACAACAACACAAACCCACATATAAAACAATTATGAAACATTTTAGTAAAAAAGGAACTCTCATAGCTTGGAAGTACAAGGTTTTAATGGTATATACTGTTTCTTGAAATTAAAATTTATAAAAGTCTGGAAGTTTTAATAGAATATACTTCCCTTACCCCAGGCATTAATCAAAATACTACAAATATACCCTGCAAACATTTTCTTATTCTTACCTCTTACAATAGTCTCTCCTAACTTACACTTCTTAGCCTTTCCTTCTTTTCAATTTCACTTCATTCATTATTATGTAAAATAGAAGGAACCCCCTTGGTCCTCCTGCCTTTACTCTGCAAGGGCTGGGATTTTAGACTTTGTGACACCATGCCTGTCACCTTTTGGCCTTTTTCAAGATAATACAAGCTAAATTTGCCAATCCCATCTTGCCCTGGGAATTCGTGCTCATCTTAAAATGTATGTGTGTTGTGTGGGAACACATGATATAGCACACATATAGGTCAGGAGACAGCTGGTAGGAGGTGGTTTTCTTCTTCCAGTGTGTGAGTTACAGGAATCAAACTGAGGAAGCTTGCCGTCTTGCATCAACTAAATTTTCTTTATTTATTTAGTGAGACAAACTCATAGAAATTCACCTGCCTCTGCCTCCTGCGTGGGAATCAACTAATTTTTAATAGAGCTGCTTACTTAACAGATCTCAAGCTTTCTAAACCGTAACAGTATCATTCTTCACTCATACACATATTCCTTCAGATAATCCTAAGAAATAAGTGTTTCTATCTCCTCCATGCAATCTGTTACAGCTAAAATTGCATAAACTATGTATTTCCTCATACCATACATAATTTCATCATAATCTTTAAAAGCGATATAAAGCCACGTATGGTATGTTGCTGGAAGTTTTCCTGTGTTCTACACAGCCCTGAGGTCCCACAGCCACTTATAAAATAATCACTCAGAAGCTTATAGTAATTATTGTATGGTTATGGCAGGTTTCTTGCTAGCTAGCTCTTTCATCTTAAATTAACCCAATTCTACTAATCTATGTATCACCATGTGTTCCATGGCTTTACCTGTGTCCCATTACATGTTGCTCCTTGGACGGCAATTTGGCGTCTCTCCCATCCCACCTCTCTCTTTCCTGTATCTCTGCTTGGTTTCTTGCCTACCTCTAAGCTGCCTTGCCATAGGCCAAAGTAGCTTCCTTATTAGCCAACTAGAGCAACACATATTCACAGTGTACAGAAAGATATCCCACAGCAATGGTGATTCATGCCTGTAACTCCAGCACGGAGGAGGCTTAAGCAGGAGGATTGCCGGGATTGAGGCCAGCCTAGGCTATAGGGAGACCCTATCTCAAGGGGAAAAGTTATAGAATGCAACTAAGCATATATAATGTATAGAAACATAGTTCATGAAATTTCAGTATCACCTTTTGGTGAGGCTAGGGACTCAACCCAGGACTTTTAAGTACTCCGTAAGTTCACTATACTCCCAGCATTTTCTTTATAAATAATTGATTACCTATTTAGGAAAATACACAGCAATCCTAACTTTTGTTTTACTGACACAGTAAACACAGTAGGACGTCATGCAGCCTAGACTAACTTCACAGTGTCACACAGCTGAGGCCAACCTTATCGGAACTCATGATCCTCTTGACCCTACTTCCCAACGGCTAGGATCACAGTGGTGGTTTCATTTTAATCTTAAATAATTACTTCTATTATATTCTAGTACTTTCTAAACAAAATTTAATCCTTAGCTCAGCGTGGCCTAGCATTAACTATGAAGGCGCAGGCTGGCCTTAAACTCACATAATTCTGCCATAGCCTTCTAAATGCTAGGATTGGGTGTGAGCCACCATGCCTGAACTGGTAATATTTTAAAATGGATTTTAATTTTTAATTGTATCTGCAGTCTTCGTAAGGCGTTAAGACAGTTACCATTTAAAGGTGGTGTAATTCCAGGGAAACCATCTCTCCTATTGTGGAGCTTACCTGTGCATCAATATCAATGGCAGGGTAGATAGGTAGCATGGCTGAAGGAGAGATGATAGGACTTGGAGTTGGAGTCTGAGGTTGGGAAATAGAAGCAGCGATACTGTGGGTAGGAGTGTTTGACATTGCAGATGCTCTTCCACTGACTGCTGTTGAACAAAATAACTGCACTTAATAAGGACGAAACATTGTTAGGAAAGAGTAAGAAATACTTCTTTAAAAATGTCTATAAGAGATTATTATAACATTAATAACTAATTTTCTGATGATTTTTGATTGGTGGACAGCCCCAAATTAGAACGTACATTGAATGATACACTTTCTATTCAATAATCCTCCTGAAAGACACATTCTTTTTTAAATGAAAGTAACCATAAAAATCTTAATTCAAAATAATCCTGAAAACAAAATATTTTGCGTACTAAAATTACACAGAAAAGGAATAAATGATAAAATAGTCAAGAATAAAAGAAAGAAAGGTGATTTTTTTTTAAACTTCCAAACTTCAAACCTTGTATTGTAGAGCAAATAAAAGTTACTTCACCATTGGAATGGAAGATCCCAGAAGTCCAACTATTTCAAACACCACATATTTACTAACCACTACAGGGCAATGGTAACTTTGAAGGCCCTGGTGTTTCAAATATGTTTTCAACTATGCATTTTCTCACATTAAAAATCATTCTGAGAGGAATAAAATATCCCACCTGGCAATCACACTAACTTAGGACAAAATTAAGATTAGGCTACAAATAAGTATATTTACACAATCATCCTCCCAATATGGATTCTTGTTCTTCTATGTAGGATTCCGCTGTAATCTTATTTCACCCACATATATGATTTAAATAATGTCTACTTAGATCTGTACTTAGGGTGGGAGAATAATGCTAAAGACAAAGGCAGAGAATAAACTGAAAATTAGCTTAAGGGACTTTGTTCTCTCAACAACTCAATTCTGTAGTTCATGTGTGAACATCTTCCTCTTCACCCACAGTAAGAATGCTGCTGCACTGGTATTAAATCATGAATAGTAATCTCTGAACAGAGTGCAGATGTGTATTCCCAAGTACTGTAAACTCCATCAGACACAAAACAGAGAGTCACAGCTGAGTCTCAAACCAGGCAAAAGAATTTATCTTGCCAAGAATAGTGAAATTGATCTTGTAACAGTTATAAACACGACTATCAATTAAGAAATCTACTTTACACAAAATCTTTAGGTCAGGCACAAACATACACTGTACATTATAGCAACACACATTCTATAGTTTTACATTTTTAGTCCACTTAAAAGTCAAAAGAAAAACAAAGAACAACAAAAAAAACCAACAACAACAACAAAACATCTGAATCATTAAGGAACCAGATCAAGAGGAAGAGCATGTGCTACTACTAATGATCTAGTGACTTTGATAGTCTTACTGATTTCTTTCTAGATAATGTTTTAATCTTGCAATCCTGATCTCCTGAGTCTACCTCAGACTGCTAAGATTACAGGCTCATGAGCACACACAGATTTAAGAATCAAATAATTTCATTGAAAGTTCCTATCCTATACATAAATTTCAAAATCACATATAATCTACAGCTCTTAAGATAGGTTCCATGTTTAAGATGACCTTGAATTTCTGCTACTGCTACCTCCGCCCTACTAAGTGTTGGGATTACAGGAGTGCACCACTGGTTTTATAGAGTCCTAGGGATCAAACCCAGGGTGCTTCATGGATGCTATTCAAGCACTCTATCAACTAAGCTAGATATCCTTAGCCCTCACTGACTTTTATTCTATTAATTTAAATGGGTTAAAAGATAGGTAAATGTCTAAATTTCAATCCCCATTCCAACTAGAATAATATATTTTAAAGAACCTACTAAACCTAGTTTTCTTGTTGTGGGCTGTTTCAAATTGGTTGTTTTCATCTTCTCATCTAAAGTTGGTAAGAAAGAAGCCTCATTTCCTTCAAACTGTTTTATCAAGTAAGAGTAAGTTAACTATTCATCATTCAACCATTTACTATACAGATAAGAGGAAAAAACTTAAATTCTAAGAATCTTTCTTTTTCTTTATATTTTAAGATTCAATTAGGGACTGATTAGAGAGGGAAAACTGCATGCTTGAAAGGTTTTAACAACAGAAATGAAACAGTGTCATCAAGACAAAACGGGCATGTGTTAAGAGAGGTTAAACAAGTGCCTAGTTTTGATCTGGTGAGTATGAGGAATAAGGAGGGTTGAAGACTTGGCCAGCTCAGCACCCGAAGGAGAACGTCCTAGGAGAAACCTAACAAGTGAGAACTAAGAAAGAGAGGGGACAGTGCTTAGGGAAAGAAGGCCCAATGAGGTTGTGTTACTCAAGAAGCCCAAATAAGGAATGGAAAGGATCCTTAGTCAGCTGAAAGGACAAGTATGATCAGAAGTTATTCAAACAAGGAGAATATAGAAAAAAGTTGTGTGCTTGTATGTGCACATATGTGCGGAGACATGTGAATATGATTGAGATACTAGGTAGGGATCATCTGCAGGTAGACAGTAAGATTATTTTTAATTCTGTTCTTTTTCCGCTTGGGTATGTCTCTTTACCCACATGAAGAGCATGATACAGATGCCTTTTTAGAAAATAGCAAATTGGTCATAATCCCTAAAATCTTACGTTCATTGAAAAGAAAAAAGAAAAAAAAAGCAAAGAAAAAAATTTTATGAAGGAACAACCTTGAACACACAGAAATTTTGGGAATAAATGAGTTAATAAAAAAAGCTATTTTACAAACATCTGATAATTCTCATCAGAATTAAAAAATTTTACAATCAGCAAATTGTTGACAACTATGCTCAAGTACATCAGGTAAACTCTCATAGTGCATCAAAACCAACTTTCCAACAGTCATTGGTATAGAATGTCCCAAATTTTCATTTCATTAACACTTAACTCTATAATCTTTCAGTAAACTGATACAATAGAGAATTATAATCTAAGTTAATGGCCATGAACATGGTATCAATTTTGGATTTATAACTACTGTGAGCTAATTGTCATACAATGTTTTAAAGTTTATTAGGTATCATAACCAGTTAGTGATGATTAATAGGGACTTAGGTCTTAAAAATCTATACTTGTATTAAGATTGTTACAAATTCTTATTAGTTACTACTAACAGTTATCCTGATATAGGTTTATATTACTCTTAAGATTAGCAGAGGTTTTCATACCACATATTGCTGAGAAGATAAAAAAAAAAAGGACTGGGAAACTATACCAATTTTTAAAATGCAAAATCTACCTCATTACCTGTTTCGGTTTCTGTATTATCTCAACCTAAATAGCTAAACACTACAAAGCATATTTTCCTTTAAAAAAGTGAACCGTATATTAATGTATGACTTCATCATAATAAATGTTTCTCAAATAGTTTCAAATTAGAAATAGTAAATTATCCAGGTAAAGACAAATAAATAAAAAGTGGGAAGAAATCAAAAGAAAATTATCAAAATTCAACAACTATTTATTTCCTTTATTCTCCCCCTTCCCTTCCTTATCAAGTTTCCTTCCTGAAGAAGGAAAATGATTTTAGGTAGCAGAGCATTCTTTATGACCTATAACCCTATGAAATCTCATTTTACTGTTACACAATTCACAAAATCAGTCCCAAATAAGCAGCATTAAAAATCTTAAGTTGCAATACTCATTAGAATAGAAGACAAACTCTCTGGCTCCACATTTAAAACATGTTTTTTCCATACTGTCAGGGGAACATACCTTTCCATAATACAGTCAGAAACAGACTATACATTAGCATTCACAGGGGATAAAAACACTGACATACAGTAGAATCGGACTCTACTCGGTTGGTCCTTTATTAATGTTGTAAAGGTGTTTGTTTTGATTGTTGTTTGCTTGTTTTTAAATAGCCATCATCAAGTTTGGTACATTAGTAAGTTAAATATTTCTTTTTATCACAAATAGAGTTCCTAATATACCCTAATACTTTTGTACTTCAACTTTTATCAATTTTTCTTTTATTGGTGTGAATACAGAAGCAAAATTGCCAAAAATCCAACCCCAGTGTTCTGAACTTAAAAGTGAAAAGGATAACCAAAAGTAAAAACCCTAGACTCAATCCACTACTGAAAAACCTGGATTCCCAGCCTACTGATCTACGACAGGCAGATCTGGTCATTTGTCTTGTATAAACTAATCTTTAATTTGACCTGTAGCCATTTGAGAACTTCTTAACACTAATATTTCTAAAGACATAATGGGTCAAGAGTCCAAAAATAGTTCTCAAGTTGAGTAAAGGTTAAAAAAAAAAATTCTGGCACACTCTTACTCGCCTTAAGCAAATCATATTTGATACCTGCTCATAACAATATAAACCCACCTGCCATGATGTCATCCAGCGTGTCATTGAGGGTCTGAGCAGGGCTGGCTACCATTAACCCTTGTTGTGTTTCAGTGAGAATTCCTTGCCCCAGCCCTGCCAACTGTGCTTGGCCCAGTACTGGCTGTCCAACTATCACTCCTTGAAGTTCTGTAAGATTTGCGATGGACCCTGGAGGCAAGGGACCCGCTGCCAGAGGCAAAGCTTGAGGCATCGCCAGAGGCTGGATTGGTGCAAAACCCATCTGAGCAGCAGTCTGCTGGGGTTCATCTTTAAGCAAAACAGGATCCACTTGTTGTAAGCGTGCATAGTCTCCCTCGGAAAGCTGCTCTCCAACCCCAACAGGAGTAAGAAGTCCCAGGTGTTGGCAAGACTGCTGCTGTTGCTGCTGAAGTTGAATTCTTTGAGCTTTAACTTCTAGATACTGTTTTTTCAGCTGCTGCTGAGTTTTCAGCTGTAACTCTCGCTCTACTTTCTGCAGTTCCTCCAGAATCTTTTGTTTCTTCTGAATTTGCTCCTCCCTTGTTTTGTTCAGCTCCTCGATCTTCTCCTTGGTAAGTTGGTCGGCATGAGCCAGCTCCAAGGACTGCAGCTGTGCATTTTTTTCTATGGCTTCTTTTATCCTCTGTTCCAGTTCTGTTAACTTTCCCTGAGCCTCTTCTACAATGCTCTCTGGAGACTGATTGGTGATGTAACCCTGTACATCCTGGCTGTTTGCTGGCAAATGGCTGTTGGACTTTTGTTTAGAAGCAGCTGTGTGAAAAAGAAACCCCCTCAGAAGTGCACATGAATGGCATCCTCATTACAGAGTTACTGTTGGGAGGTTTAGTGCCCACAGTTATGCACCAAGGTATCATATCCACGAAGGTGAAATGTATTTTTAAGTAGTTAAACTCAAGTCCACCTTCTCTATCACAAATACAAAATGTATGTGTTTTATGTGCATAGAGTCATCTCTGAAAGTAGAGTTTAGAATTTATCAATATCTAATTTAAAAATTAGACAACAGAGGGATGAAAGCTTGTGACACTTAAGTGGTGCAGTTAAAGTCAAATCTAAGGCTATGTGTAGGTATTTCATATGGTCAGAATGTAAAAATTCATCATAAGAGCAGAAAAATTAAGCTAAATCATTAAGGTGTAAAGAAAATTTAGATGTCTATATTAAGATTTTCCACACTTCATAAATGTCTGTGCCTTTGATAAACACACACACATACACACAGAGAGTGCCCAAACCACTGAGATGCACCAAGAAATTAAAATCCAACTAAAATATATGTATTTGTTAGGACCTACCATCTTCAAGACTGACAAAGGAAAGAGATAGAATTCACATAGTCACACAGCTACGCGGCCAATAGAGAATTGGGATTTAGTTTCCCTGAAAGAAAAGATGCTGGCCTACGCCACCCTCTGTATCTTCTGACAGCCAGGGAAACAGACTGCTCTGGCCAACGGGTTTAGCAACCAACTGAAAAGGATGCCAAGACAACAGGCTGGTGGTGGTGACCGGAAACAACTGCTGGGAATGCTTAGCATACTTGTTGCTAAAAGAATACAGGTAGCCAAAACCAAGATGCCAAAATCACAGTTTCTTTAAGTAAAACTTTTCAAAAGAAAAAGTGATTCAAACTGGTAGGTGTCATGTTTGGGGACATACTTAAGAACAGGCATGGTATGACATATACAAGTCAAAAAATGGACCTTGGAATTCTAAGAAAGTGTATCTTATGTATCTTTGAATTACTAGTTGAGGAAAAAGTGTCCTAGATATAAATCTATGTTAAACCAGTTCTTTAAATTGAATTTTAATATTTGATCCAACTTCTTAATCTTTATGCCTTGTGTCACTACAGACTTAGGAATGGTAAATAAAAATGATCAGAATTGTCATGCAACTGTATCCAGCTTAACATGAATAAAAATGACTACTCATTGGAGGAAATTGTGGATATCAGAATTCCATCAGAAAGAGCACCTGAGTCTCTTCTGAGTCTCTCAGTCCCTGTCTTCTCTCCCAGAAAGTTGCTTTTTCATTAGTTTAAAACAAACAACAAACAAACAAAAAAGCTTTAGTGATACCAACTTAGTAAATTCATTGTTGGTGAAAAATAATTTTGAAGGGCTACTTTTTGTATTCTAATTTGACCTGGACATGTAAGAAAGTCTTTAGAAGTATAACTGACCTTTGTTCCTAACGGGCAGAGTGGCAGCAACGTTGGCAGGGGGTTTGTCAGGCTCCTGGGGTGGGACAACCATGGGCAGTGCTTGAACTGGTACACGAGGGGCCTACGGAAGAGGGTGATAACAGTCATTTCTTCTTTAGTACACACGTCATCATCTCTCGAATAACTTGCAGAGTTGCTATGTATACTTAATATGCCATTTGAGACAGTGACATATTTATATCAAATTATTTTAAAGGTGGCTATGTATTCCAGTTATTCTGACCATAATTTTAAAAAAGGAAATCATAATTCCATCAATCTAGAACATAAATCTTATACCAAATAACAATAGCCTTGGCATAATTATACAGAGCTTCATCTTAACAAAGATAATCTCATTTAAATGAAAATTATAGCTAAAAAGAAATATAAAATGCTTTAACTTTGAATCTTACCCTATTTAAATCGTGGGATGGGGGCGTTAGCTGAGTGACATCAGGTGGAGGGGCTGAAAGTAGATTATTAGGATAGTCTAAAAGATAGCAAACAACACTTGTATGGCCACCTTTTGCTGCTTCTATCAACATGGTTGAGCCATCCTAAAAGAACAAATATAGAAGGGGAAAAAAGTTAGTACACTAAGAAAGCTATCAGGTCTCAGATACATTCAAGTTATATATCTAATAGGAAAGTTTTTTTTTTTATATTAAGGCCAGATAACTAATACTCAGAATGTCATTACAAATACAACTTATATGTGGCAATTTTATAATGTTCAAGGTGAGGAATTCATAATGCTGCCTTAACCACTTGAGTTACCTACTTTTAAACGGTGAGTAGGGTCTGCCCCGTGAGCCAAAAGCAGTTCTACCACTGCCAGATGACCTCCTGCACAAGCCAGGGACAGTACAGTATGGTCATTATTAGCTGTGGTTCGATTCACATTTGCTCCTAAAACAGACATGGAAAAACTATATTAGTAGAGTGATTAAAAAAAATTAAGATTTATTCATTTTTAATTTATATGTATATGTGTAGACCTGTGTGAGTTTATGCCCCATGTACGTGTAGATGCTCTTGGAGGCCAGACATTGGATCCCCAGGAACTAGAGTTACAGTAGGCTGTGGGCTATCTGATGTGGATGCTGTGAACTGAACCCAGGTCTTCTGTAAGAATGGCAAGTGTTCTTAACCACTGATCCATTTCCCAGCCCCAATTATGGCAAAATTCTACAAATCATTTAGTGTTTATGCACACAAGCATATACATACATACATACATACATATTTATATAAGGGTGCATGTGTAACATGGTATGCACGTGGAGGTCAAAGGTTTATTTTCTCCTTCTACCATGTGAGTTCGAAGCCTTAAACTCAGGTCATCAGGCTAAGCAGAAAGTACCTTTACCCAGTGATACTCACTGACTCATTTCATTGGCTCAAAATTATGGAAAATTTAAAAATCATAAAGAGTAAAGCCAACAGTGCAATGAAACCTCACATAACCATTATCCAGTTTCACTGATTATAAACAGCCTCTCATTTCACATAAATCCTCATTTTCACGAAAATTCTCCTATACAGAATTATTCTAAAGCAAATCCCACAGAAATATGATATATTTTTCTTATAAATATTTTAGTATATATCAGTAAAGATAATACAAGGTTGTATCATACCTAAGGCAATCATTGTATTAATAAAGTAAAATACAGGGGAAAGAAAGATGGTTAACTCAATGGCTAAGAATATTTGAAGCTCTTCGGAGGCAATCCAAGTTTGGTTCCCAACACCCACACAGATCTCACAAGCACAGGCACCACTTGTTCCAGGGGATCTGATGCCCTCTTCTGGCACCTGTGGGCACTGCATGCATGAAATGGTGTCTTCTATGGTTGAAATACATTTAATACATTAATAATTACATTAAATACATTAAATTTTAAAAAATTACAAGGAATAGAAAAATCTAGTAATGTTCCTTTAATCCTAGGTCTTGAGATCTCATGCCTTTGCTTGAAAAGCACACATGCCTTTAATCCCAGGAAGGACATGGCTGGATGGAGACAGGAATTAAGCAGCAGTTCAACTGAGACCCTCAGGGGTGAGGACTGAGAGGCTTTCAGTCTGAGGATTCGTGGAAACAGGATCGGCTGAGGAGTTAGTGAAGTAAGTTTGGCTGTGCATTGTTCCGCTTCTCTGACCTTTCAGCTTTCACCACCATGTCTAGCTCTGGGTTTTTTATTAATAAGACCCTTTACAATTCATTACAGAAGGTAGAATATAATTAATTCAACCAAAGAAAAGGCAGGGCAGTGGTGGTGTATGCGTTTCACCCCAGCACATGGGAGACAGAGGCAGGTAGATCTCTGTGAGTTTGAGGCCAGCTTGGTCTACAGAGCTAGTTCTAGAATAGCCAGTGCTACACAGAGAAACCCTGTCTCAGAGAAAAAAAAAAAAAGAGGGTGTGGGGAGGGAGGGCAGTAATTATGGACATAAATCCAGTCTTGAAGTGTGTCACCATCATGCATATTTCACCAATCTGTACCAACTTGTCCTGGAATAATCTGTTCAAGAATTTATTTCTGATTTTTTAATCTATAAGAAGTTTGAAGACTACTGAACAAAGAGTAAACATTTCCAAGGTGCATATGGCCCTTCACTTATCAATCATTTCTGTCCTATTATTTGCTTTAGAAGTATTTTTAATCTGCAATGAAGAGTAAAACCAATTCTTGAAAAAAGATTTAACAGATTATATAGTAAATACTGAAGAAATAATTTAAAGTTTCGTGTTTATTTGGTCAGTAAAAAATTCAAAAGAATAACTGCAGATTATGAATAAAAATCTTCATGTAACTTGACACGTATCACAGTTTAATTCTGAATACTTTCTTCATTTAATTTAAAATTATTCCACTATCTTTTAAAAAGAGGACAACGTAAGGTAGGAAAGGTGCTTGCCCCAAGTTCTTCAGGGGAAAAAACAAAAACCCATGTTGGAAAACAATGCAGTAGTACACAAACAGAATAGGACTTCAACATAACACTAGCTTACACAGAAGACATTTTCTTTGTGTTTCTTCTCAAGAGTGCTACTTGGTGTAATAGTCTTTTGTAGCTCACAGCTATTATAAATATTATGAGATGTTTATTACTAATGTTAGGAGGAGCATCCCTTCTCCATATCATATAATAACCACAAAATGTTCTTTACCCTTCAAAGGTCAAAATGCCTTAGCATAGTTCTGGATAGATAGTTAAGAAAAAGAAAAAAAACTTCTCTATAAGATTACCTTTACTAATTAAGAACTGAACTGTGCAAACATGACCAGCTCTGGCAGCTTTCATTAAAGGAGTTCTTCCACCTTCAGATTCATGTTCCTGTTTTAAAACAAAACAAGAAACAAAAAAAAACCTCACTGTTGTATAACTCATATTTAATTGCAAGGGAATACTTAATCTTTTCATTTAAAAAAAAAAAGGAAAAGGAAACTTAATTCTGAACCCAAGCATATTAAATATCATGTAATGAGCAAAGAAAATATACTTTCAATTAAAAAAAAAAAAAGATCTGCACTTTATTGTAATAATTTGAAACCTAAAGTAGGGGATTAGTAGCACACACCTGCACTTCTGGTTACCAGAAGATGCAGCAATAGATACAGCCTGGCATGCTGGCACCCAGGCTTCAGAAGAGGACTGAAACGACACTTCATCTAATTCAAGCTGGGAAATGTCCTTTCTCTATAAAAGTGATTGTAGAACTCGAACATTGGATAGTCAATCTGCTCCCCCTTTTTAATGGTGAGATCCTGCTACATATCTCAGACTCACATAGAACAGTGATCCTCCCACTTCAGTCTTCTGAATGATAGGATTATAATCTATACGACCTCTCCTCAAACTCTTGTCATTTTCTGAAAGTCGCATATAGCATAGGTTAGCCACAAACCTCACTCTGTCACGTACTCCCAGTCTCCCGAGTACTACGGTGAGACTAGATCTTCCCTCCACAGATACTTTACACCTTCCAAGCACTCAGACAACTCCTACAATTTCAATTATATAGCTCTTCTGTCCAGGCCTCCCTTTCCAAACCCCATCCAGCCAATGAACTAGTATCTCAAATGACTAGTTACATCTTTTGACCTTTATCACTCTCTGTACATTCCCTGTGACATCTCTTAATACCCTGCACTGAATGCACTTAAGATCCATTTTACCCTCTTTACTACTTTATGTACTACCCATGGGACAAAATTATTAAATACTTATGTTTTAACGCTTTAATTGATAATGCTTAAAACATAGTAGGCAAATTTCCCCCCAACCTACAAAAGAAATGCTTCTAAACAACATTTACCTTAAGTAAACAACTAAGGAAGGAAAATTTAATTTGTAATTCCATCTCTAAGCAGAAAACATTTCTTTGTAAGGGCATGGGATTAGTGAACTGAATATTACAAAAATAAGAACAAAAACTAAATAATGTAAAAAAAGAAAAAACCAAACCAAACCAAACAACAACAAAAAAACCAAACCTGACTATGACTTTAAATAAAAGGGAAAAAAAAAAAAAAAAAAAACGCCAACAAAGTAAGAAGATATGCCTTTGATTTAATTATTAATTTCCTGTCTTTGTTTGCAGAGGCGGGGTCTCACCATGGATTCCAGGAAGGCCTTGGGACTCTGGACTCAAGTAGCCTAGGTGGCCTTGAACTCGTAAACTCTTAGGTACCTTTCTGCTTCAGCCTCACAGGTGCACAAGCGTGTGCTAAAATGACTAATTCATCTTCTCTTTATAAATAAAGATTTAAGTGATACAGCTTACCAGATCTGCACCTGCCTGAAGTAAGACATCTGCTACATCCGTATGGCCATTTTCACAGGCGTATGTTAAAGCTGTATCTCCTGTTGCTGTTGTGGCATGGACATTAGCTCCTGTAACAGTTAAAAATAATCACTGTTAAAAAACCCTTTTACAAAATCAACATAAACCTGTTTTTCAAGATAGCCCACATCTCCTAAAATCAGACAAAATATCCATATCTATTTCTAGAATGAGTACACTGACAACATCTTTAAAAGAGGGAGAAGTCTGCAACAACTGCTCAGGGCGTGAAGGTTAACTACCATCAAGCCTGACTACGCAAGTTCAGTCCCCAAGACCACATGGTAGAGAGAGAGAACGGACTTCTACAAGTTGTCCTCTGCCTGTGAACACATGCACTGTGGCATGTTTGCATGCACACATACACAAATTTTTGAAAGGAAAATATATGAATAAATGTACTTGAAGTTAAAATTGCATATACTTACTATGACAGCTAAATTATCCAGAACACACAAAGGATATCCTATCTTTTCACCACATATTCTGTGTGCAATAACATAAAAAATACTTGTACTGTGATCCTTATATCATGCAATATATTCCCAAATGCAAAAAGGCATACCTGCAGCTAGTAAGTATTTAACTAACTCCAGGTGGCCCTCTTGAGCAGCTTCCATTAGAGGGGTAGAACACCCGAGTTCTATGTCAGCTCCAGCCTTAATCAGAAAGTCTGCCACTTCCAGAAAGCCTCCACAGCAAGCCAGGGTCAAGGCAGTTTCTTGAGTTTCTTCTGTCTGTGCATTGATATTTGCTCCTAAAAGAAAGATTCTACTTAAAGGAAGTTCAGGAATTTATTCAGACACAAACAAAACACAACTGTTTTCTAATGAACTATATCTAAAGTGAACAGAATTATCTCTTCTCTATTCTTGGCAGTCAAAAGTAAATGGGAAAAAAACCCACATTCACAAGTGGGTATCTACTATATGTAGGTAGAGTGTTTAAAAAGGTACTAGTTATGAATAAAAGGAGTCATAAAATTACCTAATTCCCACCTATAAAGATTCAAAATGGAGGATAAATGTACTAATGACATTAGCTAACATTTTTTTTTTTTTTTTTGTATTTCATAAACTTTTTTTTTTTTTTTTACTTTTTTTTTTATTTTTATTTTTTGTGATATATATTTTTTATTTTACAATACCATTCAGTTCTACATATCAGCCATGGGTTCCCCTATTCTCCCCCCTCCCACGCCCTCCCCTTACCCCCAGCCCACCCTCCATTCCCACCTCCTCCAGGACAAGTCCTCCCCCGAGGACTGTGATCGACTTGGTAGACTCAGTCCAGGGAGGTCCAGTCCCTTCCTCCCAGACTGAGCCAAATGTCCCTGCATAAGTTCCTGGTTTCAAACAGCCAACTCATGGAATGAGCACAGGACTTGGTCCCACTGCCTAGATGCCTCCCAAACTGATCAAGCCAATCAACTGTCTCACCTATTCAGAGGGCCTGATCCAGCTGGGAGCCCCTCAGTCTTTGGTTCATAGTTCATGTGTTTCCATTCATTTGGCTATTTTTTTTCAATAATTGAGTAAAACTGAAATTTATTATATGCCACAGTCGTCCTAGGGACCTCCATGCTATATATATAGCCTCTATGGTTCTATGGGTTGTGGTCTGATTGTTCATTTTATATCTAGAATCCACCAATGAGTGAGTACATACCATAACTGTCTTTCTGGGTTTGGGTTACCTCACTCAGGATGATTTTTTCTAGTTCCATCCATTTGCCTGCAAATTTCATATTAGCTAACATTTAATAAGCTGTTACTATTTCCCAGGCAGTATTAACAGTGCAGACTGTTAAGGTACATTTATGTACATAATTCAAATTTGAGGTAGGGGCAATGCTGGAGAATGAACCATCCATGGCCTATTGGATTGTGTGGTGCTGGATAGAGATCAAACCCAAGTCCTTGGGAACACTGAGTAAATATCCTACCAATGAGCAACATATTTCTAAGGCCTTATGTTGGTATTATTTTCAGCACCATTTTACATAAAGCTGAACAAGCTGAGGTTAATTCATTTAATTCACTTGCCCTAGCAACATTATCACCATTACTATTACCTTCACCATGGCTGATTGACCATTGCACCACCTTCCACCCCTCCCTCCCACTAGAAACAAAACTGTCATGCAGTGTAAATGATTCACATTTCAGTAAGTCTGCCAGGCTGTGGTGGCACACGCCTTTAATTGTAGCACTTTGGAGGCAGAGGCAGTTGGATCTCTGTGAGTTCAAGGCCAGCCTGGTCTACAAAGCTAGTTCCAGGACAGACAGAGCCACACATAGGGAGACCCTGTCTCAAAAAAAAACAAAAAAACAAAAAAAAAACAAACTACTTCAAAACCTGTACGTTTAAAGTTCCAGTCAATAGAACCTCTACAGAAAAACAAGTAAATGTGCCTGCCACTTGTGTTAAATGTTAAACTTGTGTTAAATTTGTTAAACAGAATAACACTATAAATGTAATGGGAGATTATTATCTAAATGTAGATATTTAAACTACTATATCATATCACCGTTTCCAGAAATTCCTTCTGTTCTGGCCTGAGCTCAACAGTTTCTGATGTATATGCACCTAGATTTGTTGGTCTCGAGTGTTCTTCTGTTTTCCTCAGACAGTGTCTCCACATGTAGGACTGGATGGCCTCAGCCTCCTAAGCACTGTGATTACAAGTGTCTAGTCCCTACTTGGCCTGCTGCATACTTTCAAGCTAAGTTTCACAGAAGTGTTTCCCATGTTGCTCCATTACACACTTATATTCATGAGTAATGTCCTAACTCCAAAGAATTCCCTCACTGTATTAGGCTTGGAGAATTGTGATTTTGTTTTTGTTTGTTGTTTTATTTTCTCATAGCATATGACTTTCAAAGTACTACATTGAAGAAAATTCTACTGAGCCATTTTACAGCATACAACGTAGAAGTTTGGGAGCAACAGGTCAGTGTAAATATACTGAGGAGGTGATGTGCTGAAATTCAGCCTTAACAAAGACTTCTGTTTTACCCATTTATGGTTTAGTATTTACTACAAGTGCTTACCTTGGCCTAGAAGTAATGCCACCATTTCTTCATGTCCTTCACGGGCTGCTTCCATCAAAGGTGTATAGCCTTCATCATTGACCTCTTCCAGGCTAGCTCCTCTTTCAATAAGTAAGGCTGCAAGTTCCACATGTCCCCCACATGCAGCCAAAGTCAATGGTGACTCAAATGAATCAGCTGGCATGTTCACTTGAGCACCACTGTCCAGAAGCAACCTAGCTACTTCAACATGGCCATCCTATTCACAAGCAATTAAAAAAATTCAATCAGCACCATAAAAACTTGAAAGAAAGAAAAAAAAAAACTTCTCAATTATCACACAATGACAGTTGCTGACCTTTACTCAAAAGAATAAATATACACCTGACAGCTTGGTAAACGCATGTCATGTGTTGCCTGTACTCTTTATCCCACAGAAGTTCAAGGATTTAAAGCAAAGAGATGAAAAATAGTCTCTCTAATCAAGAAGCTTATCAGCCACCAAAAGAGAAGTGGAAGGAAAAGAACGGGAGACAAACTTAAGGCCACAGAGAATAAGCAGAGCATGGCAGACATTTGAATGACAAGCTCAGGTACTGAGAAGGCAAATTTTTTAACATCTTTAGAGTGAGCAAACTTTTGATCTAGCAGGACACTAGATGCTATGGAGAAAAAGCCTCCTGTGTTAAAGGACAAAGTGAATACATGATGCTTTCTTTGTTGTTCGTGTAAGCCCCAGGAAAAAGACAAAGAGAGGAGCTATCTTACTACTGCAACTACTCAACAATCTCCACTCTGTCTTCCTTTCAAGGAATAGTTTCTTTTAACCCTTCATGTACTTCCCACACACATACGGACACCTTGCTCTGAATGTCTTCTTTTCATGGTTACATTGTTATTTTTGCCGTTTTGAAATGCTTCCCCATTAAGTCAAAGACCAATTAAGAGCTTCAACATTTTAGCAAGACCTCCTAAGTGCCTGGCCTCTATTCATATACCTTTTAATTACATCTAACTATCCATCCATCTACCCATCTATTTATTATTTATTGAAACCAAGTATTGTGATTAAAGGTCGATCGGTCTATCTATCTATCTATCTATCTATCTATCTATCTATCTATCTATCTATCTATCTATCTACCTACCTACCTATCTATCTATCTACCTATCTATCCATCCATCCATCTACCTACCTACCTACCTACCTATCAATCAATCAATCAAATCAATCATTTATTTATTTAGACTGAGTACTAGGGTCTGGGCATACATCTCCATGCCCAGCTATTTGCATTTATTTATTACATTTCTAGTGCATATGGATTGGGTCTATCGAATATTCCTCCTTAATTTATCTGTCTAAATACAAGTTATTTTCATAGCACAAGGTAGCAAAAGTGACTGAATTTCCTTTATCAGAGAGATTGCTGAATTGGTCATTACTACTGCTGTTCAAGGATCTCATTTAATCCTCATGAGAACACCAGAACAAACAAAAATCATTTTACAGACAAAGAACGCAAAAGCTCCAAAGAAATGTACACATGTTCAAAGAGAAACTTTTAGTAAAACAAACACAGGGATGACAATAAAGAAAGCAATATATAATTCAAGTAGTAAATGATGATCATCTACCATTTCTCATAAATCTTTCCTAGTTTTTTCAGATACCTCCCTTTTTGTAGATTATAAATTAAAATACAAAAGCTTAAGAGTACTAATATAATTAATTTTCAAGAACAAACTCTAAAATAGAATTCTTTTTTATATTTTGTTTTTACAGATTTTTGTGTGTTGTGTGTATATCTGAGTGCTTTCTCTGCTTTTAAGTGTACGCGTACAGGCAGATACCCACAGAGGCCAGAAGAAAAGGGTCAGATCCCCTTGGAGCTTTAGTCACAAGCAGTTGCAAACTCGACCACGTGAGTGCTGGGACCAAGTGCACAGCCGCGTGTGAGTGCACGTGCACATACACACATTTGATTTTTTTTTGAGACAGGGTCTCTCTACATAGCCTGACCAGTCATTTTGTAGACCAGTCTGTCCTGAAACTCATGGAGACCCATTGTCTCTGCCTCCCTAGTGCTGAGATTAAAGGCATGCATTCATTATCATGTCTGGCAGCTCCTTATATTTTGACAGGGTCTTGCTATGTAGCCATGGTTGAGCCAGTACTCACTATGTAACATAACTTTGCCTCAAATCAACAGCAATCCTCCTCTTTCAACCTCCCAAATGCTGTGATTACATGTGATCACCACCAAGGGCAGCTTAAAATTAATACTTCAGCTAAGGTTCTGTTCTACAATAAAGTAAAGAAAAGGAGAGCTTTTACATCCAAGGAAAAGGCTCTTTATTTTACAGTAGCTCTACTTCTCCCCACCTACTATGGAAATACATTTCATATATTCATTCACCCATCTTACCATGCAAGCCTCCATTAGAGCAGTGTGCATTTCATCTGTTTTATGCTCTTGATCGGCGCCTGCTTCCAAAAGAAATCGCACCATCTCTAGATGTCCTAAATCAAAAGTGTATTGGATTACTTACATTTATTTTCAAAAACTATTTTTAAAGTCAGTGATAAATAATTTTTAGTGCATGTTGTAGAATATTTGATCACTGTGGACCCTGAGATTGCATTATTTACTGGAAAAAAATCTGTTTCTAGTCATGGTGTGGCTCAGCCCTAGCACACACCTTTAATCCAAGAACTTTCTTCTTGAATATTGTAAACAGGTCAAGAGGCAGAGTAAGCAACCAGCTGACAGGAAGTGAACATAGTATTATTAAGAATAAACCACAGAAAGAGTCAGGAAGATGGATAGAGAGGTACACAGGAAGTAGAAGGGAGTTTAAAGAGATTGGTTTTCAGACATTAGGAAAGGGAGAGGCCTCAGGGACTTCAGGAAAGGAGAAAGATCAGCTGGGTGCTTCCTCGGTCTCTGAGCTAGCAGGCTTTCACCCCAGCATCCGGTTTATTGGTCCTTATTGGTATGAGTCCCTTATTGGTAAAATCGAATGATTGAAGTTTTGTTAAAAACAACAGGTACGGGGCTGGAGAGATGGCTCAGAGGTTAAGAGCACTGACTGCTTTTCCTAGGTCGAGTTCAATTCCCAGCAACGACATGGCGGCTCACAAACAATTGTAATGAGATCTGGTCCCCTCTTCAGGCCTGCAGGGACGCAGGCAGAATACTGTATACATAATAAATAAATAAATAAATCTTTAAAAAAAAAAACAAAACAAATAAACAAAAAAACCAGGTGCAGATCTATATGTAAATTTTTATGAACCTCATTCAGCACACTAATTTTTTTTTTGTTTTTAGATTTTTGTTGTTTTTAATTATGTCTCTGTACATGTGAGTGCAGTGCCCATGGAAACCCAAAGAGGCTATCAGATCCACTGGAGCTGAACTTGAGAGATTCCATGAGGGTGCTTGCAAAATGAATTCAGGTCCTTTGAAAAACTAGCCATCCCATTGCTCCCCTCCCCATTTATTTTCAAGAGCTAGTAGCCCAGGATGAAAATCATTCAAGCTATTCCATCTATGAGTTCAAGTACTTAAAATGACAATAATCAATACACAAACTTTTCAAGAGGAATTGTAAGCCATATTTATGAAAATATTCTTAAAACATCATTTAATTTATATGCATTCCTCTACCTGGAGATAAAACATATGATAGAAACACAGTTTCAAATAAGCCTATGTTTCAGTTCAATAAGTTACTAAAAAGTAGAAGACCAATAATACTTAAATAGGACTTTGGATACTATAAAAGAGAGCAATATGAAATGAGTTATAACCAATTTATAACCAATTGGAATTAGACCAGAAGATAAAGTATAGTCCTAGATGGAGAGCTCAAACAAGACTTAGTAAGTACAGCATTGACTACACCTTGGTTTCCCTTCAAGTATCTGCATCAGTGCTCAATCTGTCTGACTTCTAGACCTTTTCTGTATTGTTTTCAAACTCCCAGGAAATCCCAATAGAAACAGAAGAAGGTAACAGAGTTCATTGACTCCTTTCAAGATGTACTCCATTAGCTTAATTCTCTAACTAGCTTCTAATTAAAGTTTGCAAGCCCAGCCTTAGATACCATCTCTAGAAAGCAGAGCAGACAATGGGTGACAGACCAGAGTTGTCACATATAGTCTCATCACAAAGCTCTCTGGCAAGCTGGGAAAAGTAATGTAATGGAACCAGTTCTGGGGTCAAAGTGTTTGTAAAAAGTATGTAAGGACATCCAATAAAAACTTCCCAAAGCTTAACTCCACCAATGCTTAATAAAGACCAGCCCCTGTGCCTAATTGTCAAACAGGAACAGGGAAGTTAACTGACTTCAACTGTGTTTTCTACCTGAAAATCTGCTAACAGACACTCAAAATTAAACAGCTTAAAATTTTAGCAATTTACATATCTAAGTATTATTGTCTCATACTTTTAAAGAAAATCAGTTCTAAAGACAATACAAGATCCTGACCACTCTTAAACATAGAGCAAAGCAATGGCAAGGAAAAGGGCTAGGCTGAGGAAAGACCAGAGTGGAAATTTTCAGCAGGCACTCATTTACAAACTTAGCAAATGAGGAGCCGACATGAGGTTGAGTGCCTCCTCCTTAACTTTTATATCTGCACTTGCAAAACCTTTTCCTTAATATCTCAGATCAATGCTGAACAGTGTTTTATGAACTAAATGTGGCCTGGGGAGAAATACAGATACAAAGTTGCATGGCTTATTTTTTAAGTTTCTTAAAAGTTAAAAAGAGGGGGCTAGAGAGATGGATCAGAGGTTGAGAGCACTGACTGCTCTTCCAGAGGTCCTGAGTTTAACTCCCAGCAACCACATGGTGGCTCACAACCATCCGTAATGAGATCTGGTGCGCTTGTCTGGCCTGCAGACATACATGCAAGCAGAACACTATATACATAATAAATAAATCTTAAAAAAAAAAAAAAGTTAGAAAGAAAAAGAAAACCTCTCAATTTATAGCCACACATCTGTCATACCCTTGGATATGAAAAATGTGACTCCCTGGCTCTTTTAAAAAAAGAAAAGAGCCAGGGAGTCATATCTGGCCCACCTAAGAATCCAAATTCTGATCTCTCTCAGTTCAGCACCACCCTGGCCTACAAAATGAGTTCCAGGACAACCAGAGTTGTTACAAAGAGAAACCCTGCCTCCAAAAAAAAAAAAAAAAAAAAAAAAAACCCAAACAAAAGAATCCATATTCATTAGTAAATATTTTTGGACTGGTTGGCATTTAATTATCGTGTACCTTCTCAAAAGGTAAAGCATTTCTAATATACCAAACCATCATAAAGTGTAATCACATTAAAATTATAAGCTTCCTCTGATAAGACTGTCAATTTTATTGACAATATTTACAATTTTGAGACTATATAGTATTAAGCTTTAAAACACTTTAAACAATCTTATTTACATTTTTTTTTTTTTTTTTTGAGACAAGGTTTCTCTGTGTAGATTTGCACCTTTCCTGAAACTCGCTTTAGAGACCAGGCTGGCCTCGAACTCACAGAGATCTGCCTGGCTCTGCCTCCCGAGTGCTGGGATAAAAGGCGTGCGTCACCACCGCCCAGCACTTATTTACATTTAATGACACTATATACTATTATGTTGCATTGATAATTTAAAACTGACTTTAATTGCATTATTTTATTTAAAGAACAATTTATACTATACCTTTATAACAAGCTAATGTAAGGGCACTCTCTTTAAATTCATTGGAATGCGTATTGATGCCAGCTCCATTTTCTAGCAGCAATCTGGCTACTTCCACGTGTCCAGCACTCCCAGCTTCCATGAGAGGAGTATGACCATTTTCATTATGGTCCTCAATACTAGCACCGGATTCCAAGAGCACCTTTACAACATCTACATAGCCTCCAGCACAAGCGTAAGTAAGAGCTGTGTTGCCTATTTAGGTAAGAAAACAAAGAAAAGACATTAGCATCACTCACATGCACACAAACACAAATGAATGTACATCTCAATCCAATGAGATGCTTCAGTGCATAAATGGACATATCAAGCCAGATGAGCTGAGTTTGATCCCTGGGGCCTATATGGAGAAGGAGGTGAGAACTGACTCCAGCAAGATATCCTTTGATTTCCCCAAGTGTACCATGGCACATATGTGCATGCACATACCTAAATAAAAATAAATGTAAAACTTCTTAAAAAATGAAATATCAAATTTACATTTAAGAAGCTGAAATGGAAAACTATGTCCATAATAAATATTTAGTAATAGACACATATAATTGTAGTACTTAACTGTACTTTCTCTATCTGAAATCAACTTCATATCCTCCCTTTTTGTTTAAAACCAGAATTGTCCTGTGCCTGGTGGTACGGGTTATCATCTCAACTACTAGAAGGCTAAAGCAAAAGGACTAGAAATTCAAGCCCAGCGTGTGCTCCAGAGTGAGTCTAAACAACTTCTTCTGAGTCTGCCTTAAAATACAAAGTAAAAGGCCTAGGATCTTAGCTCATTTGGGTAATGCTTGTCTAGCATGTGCAAGATTCTGGGGTCAATCATTTGTACTGCCAAACAACAACAAAAATACATGTCAGATTATAGAAAAATCAGATACACTTATCAAGACTAGAGAATTAAGATTTGACAGGGAAGCCATACCCAGGATATATCAATAAAATGGCTATCTAAACAAGACCTGAATAATAATTCCAACAGGGGACATAGTAACATCCAAAGAAGAAATCTCACAGAGTCCCAGCCCTAGACAAAGAACTACAGGCAAATAATGACGGCTAGTAGGAGGAGATTCAGCGTTTCCCAGAGATAAACCCCCATAATTAGTCATCTAATAACAAGTGACCTGCCCTAAAAATCATTTACACACAACTCACACTAAAAGGACTCAGTAGGCCATATTTGTGTGTGTGTGTGTGTGTGTGTGTGTGTGTGTGTGTGTGTGTGTAACAATAAATAGTAAAGAGGCTGTCAATTTGAGAGGGAATGAAGGGTAGGGGATGAATGGAGGGACATGGGATGGTTTGAAAGAAAAATGGGAGGTGATGGAGGAAGACAGGAGAACACGTAAGTAATGTATTTATACTTTAATCTAAAATTAAAAAAAAAAAAAAAAAACTTTGGAGAACTGTAAATGAACTGTGCAATTCTTTCCTGAACTTTTTCCTTCACAAATGAGATAAAAGTTATAGTTAGCTTTAATACAAAAAATGTTTCATAAAGAATTATTTTTAATAAAGGTCATCATACCCAAAACCTATATATATATAACCCACATACTAGACCAATGTCAAATAATTTAAAATAGATTCATATTTTTGTTTTTGGAATATGTTATGCAGTTCCACTGGCTTCAATAAATAGCAATCCTCCTGACTCGGCCTCCCAAAGGCAGAAATTGCAGGTATGAGACAAGACAATGAACAAAAGGATCCCTTCTTGGTGATTAAAAACTTGCTATGTTAAAAGAAACCCCAACTTAGTAAATTTTTTATATAGACTTCTTTTTAAAACACAACTACATTTATTTTTTTGTTTTTTGTTTTTTTTTAATCTGAAGAAAACTTACAAAATACAATACAATGTTAGACCCAGATCTGACCCTACTTCCAAAAAAAGAAATCAGTTTAGGCTCAACTAATGCCCCATTGGACATGTTTTCATAATTCTTTTCCCTGGGCCACAATTCAGCAAAATTAGAAGATCATGGTCTAGTCCTTGTTGTCCATCCTATTCTCCCTATATCTTGCATTAATAGTGAAAAGGAAGCCAGGGTTTGAGAACTGTAAGCCATACTTCTCCACATCTACATGGTAGTCTTTCAAACTGAGTGCTTAACATACTTTAAAAAAGAAACCAAGAATGTCTTATAAACCTAACAGGAAACATTTTTTTAAATATTATTTTAAACCTCATAGAGACTTGGGCAAATATGTAGCACTTAAGTGTTGTGGAATCTTATTTGAAGATGTTTTACATTTGTTTTTGCTGTAGAACGTTGTTTTAATGATGCAAAGATGTGCTGCATTCTTTTATGTTACATGTGTTTAACTCTGAAGGTAGTATGTTATTTTGCCTGTCTAAAACACCTGATTGGTCTAATAACGAGCTGAATAGCCAATGGCTGAGCAGAGAAAGAACAGGTGGGGCTGACACACAGAGAGAATAAATAGGAGGAGAAATCTGTGAAGGGAGATGGAGAGCCAGAAAAGGAGGAGAGGAGAACTCCAGGGGCCTGCCAGCCAGCTACACAGCAAGCCATGGAGTAGTAAGTAAAGAAAGGTATATAAGAAATAGAGAAAGATAAAAGCCTAGAGGCACAAGGTAGATGGGATAATTTAAGAAAAGCTGGCTAGACTAATGCAGGGGGAGGGGCTTGGACCTGCCTAAACTGAATGTACCAGGCTCTACTGACTCCCCATGGGAGGCCTTACCTTTTTAGAGGAAGGAATGGAGGATGAGTTGGGGGAGGGAAGACTGGAGGGGGAAGGGCAGGAAGAGGGAAGAGAGGGGGGATCTGTGGTTGGTATGTAAAATTAATAGAAAATTTCTTAATAAAGAAAAAAAAAATAAAGCTGGCTAGTAATAAGCCATGCTAAGGCCAGGCACTCAAAAGAAGTAATAAGTTTCCATGTGTTTTATTTTGGAGCTGGGTGGTGGGCCCCCCAAAGAACAAAGAGTTAAGAGGAAAAAACAACAAACTACACTTAAGTGAATACCTTCATGAGAAACAATTATTAAAAGGGATGCTACTAGCTAATGAAACTGAAAAGGAAGTATGCATAACCTGTTGAAGACTGTGCATTGACATCTGCTTTGTGAGCTAGCAGCAACTTCACAATTTTGACATGTCCTCCATTAGCAGCAGCCATTAAAGGGGTAATGTCACCTTTGATTCCCCTGTCTTCCACATTTGC